>NC_086252.1:6171510-6474540 GCF_021018805.1 Prinia subflava | reverse complement strand
CTCTGGTGCCATCGGTCTCTGGGTGTGCTGCACGACTCCTCCCATCTACCTGCCTAGAGGGACAGTGATTGCTCAGGCAATCACACTCCGTGACACACCTGTCAAGGTCAACTCTGTCCACACCATCACTCCTAGGCAAAAGATCGTCATCCCTTGCACCATTACACTAGGGAATGAATCGGTAGACAAGGGATTGGTTTTTGACACAGGGGCGGATGTGACCATCATTCCTATCAAGGACTGGCCATCACATTGGGCATTGGAAAACACGCCTGTGCAAGTCCAGGGTGTAGGAGGCATTCAATTGGCAAGACGTTCACAGAGCATGGTGCAAATTACGGGGCCAAAGGGACAATTGGCTTCTGTACGTCCCTTTGTTTTAGACTACGAGGATCCCTTGATTGGGAGAGATATGATGGCCCAGTGGGGGGCCATAATTGACATTCCCGACCCCTCACACTTTGGGGCAGTGGCTGTTGCACAGCGCCAAACCCAGAAGCTCAATTGGACAACAGATACGCCAGTCTGGGTTGATCAATGGCCGCTTTCCAAAGACAAATTACAGGCGCTGGAGGAGCTCATGAAGGAGCAATTAGATAAAGGCCACATCGTGGAGTCCACGTCACCGTGGAACTCCCCGGTCTTTGTCATTCGCAAAGCAGATGGCAAACATTGGCGTCTCCTTCACGACCTCCGCCAAATTAATAACGTCATCCAGGACGTTGGGTCTCTCCAGCCTGGGATGCCTTCCCCAACCATGCTCCCCCGAGATTGGAATCTGGCCATCATCGACATTAAAGATGCCTTCTTTCAAATTCCTCTGCATCCTGACGATGCACCGCGTTTTGCTTTCTCAGTCCCTACCATTAACCGAGATGCCCCAAGGAAGAGGTACCACTGGACCGTACTCCCCCAGGGGATGAAAAACTCTCCAGTGATGTGCCAACAGTACATCGCTTCCTTGTTGGCCCCTGTGCGTGCAGCATCGGAGGGGGCTGTCATCTATCACTACATGGATGACATCCTCATTTGCGCCCCAACTGATCATGAGCTTTCACAACTGCTTGCTCGTGTAACGGGTTCGTTAGTTGCTGCAGGGTTCGAGCTGCAACATGACAAGATCCAGAACATGCCGCCTTGGAGGTACTTCGGCTTGGAGATCACCAGGCGGACCATTGTGCCGCAAAAATTGGAGATTCGGACCAAGGTCCAGACCCTTGCGGATGTCCATTCGCTGTGTGGAGCATTGAATTGGGTAAGACCCTGGTTAGGTCTCTCTACGGAGGACCTTGCTCCTCTTTTCAATTTATTGAAAGGGGGGGAGGAGCTGAGTTCTCCCAGGAACCTTACCCCGGAGGCGTGCACAGCGTTAGAGAAGGTTCAGCGCGCCATGACATCGCGCCAGGCTCACCGCTGTGACCCAGAGCTTCCCTTCAAGTTTGTCATCCTGGGTAAGCTCCCACACCTTCACGGTGTGATTTTTCAATGGGACACTCGCACACACACACGCGAGAAGGGTCGAGGCAGGAACGATCCTCTCTTGATCATAGAGTGGGTCTTCCTCAGCCATCACAGACCCAAGAGGATGACACAGCCACAGGAGCTGATGGCTGAACTCATCCGCAAAGTGAGATTGCGGATGAGGGAATTGGCCGGATGCGATTTCCAATGCATTCACATGCCAATTGGGTTGTCAACGGGCCAGATGGCAAAACCAATGTTGGAGCACCTGCTTCAGGAAAATGAAGCGCTTCAATTTGCTCTGGATTCCTTTACGGGCCAAATTTCGATTCACAGGCCGGCCCACAAATTATTTAATTCGGAGGTTAATTTCACATTGGCGATAAGGAGCGTACGGAGCAGGAAACCGCTCGAGGCTCTCACAGTTTTTACTGACGCGTCCGGGAGTTCGCACAAGTCAGTGATGACTTGGGTGGACCCCAAAACTCAGCAGTGGGAGGCAGATATCAAGACAGTTGAGGGTTCCCCTCAAATTGCTGAGTTGGCCGCTGTCGTGAGAGTGTTCGAAAGGTTCCGCGTACCTCTCAATTTAGTTACCGACTCCGCTTATGTCGCGGGGGTGGTCTCCAGAGCTGATCAGGCTGTTTTGCAGGAGGTGTCCAACAAAGCTCTTTATGAGCTGCTCTCGAAGCTGGTAAAGCTCGTCTCCCACCGAGAGCATCCTTTCTATGTGATGCATTGTAGGTCGCACACCGATTTGCCAGGGTTCATTGCGGAAGGGAACAGGAGGGCGGATGCTCTCGCTGCTCCTGCCGCTGTGGCCCCATTGCCTGAGGTTTTTAAACAGGCACAAATCAGCCATTCACTCCACCACCAGAACGCTCCGAGTCTGGTGAGGCGGTTTCACCTCTCCCGCCAACAGGCTAGGGCGATTGTGGCGTCGTGTCCATCCTGCTCATCCCATTCAGTCCCCACTCTCCATGCTGGGGTTAACCCTCGTGGATTGAGTGCCTGTGAGCTTTGGCAAACGGATGTCACCCATGTGGCGGCATTCGGAAAGCTGAAATTCGTCCATGTCTCCGTGGACACCTTCTCTGGCCTTGTGTATGCGTCCGCCCACGCAGGAGAGAGAGCGGCCCACGCGATCAGTCATCTGATCCAGGCTTTCTCTTTTATGGGCATTCCTAAGGGCCTCAAAACTGATAATGGCCCAGCCTACGCCTCCAAGGAATTTGCAGCTTTCCTCCAGCAATGGGGAGTGGAACACAAAACAGGCATCCCCCACTCTCCCACAGGGCAGGCAATTGTGGAGAGGACTCACCAAAATCTCAAAAGAGTCCTTGACCAACAGACGAGGATGCTCAAAAGCGAAACTCTGGTAATTCGATTGGCTAGAGCACTTTATACTCTAAATTTTCTAAATTGCACCTTTGAAAATTTTAATCCGCCGGTTGTGAAGCATTTTAACATGCATGAGGAATACCAGCCTGGAAAGAAGCCTCCGGTAATGGTGAAGTCACCAGAGACAGGTCAGGTGGAGGGACCCTATGATCTCATGACGTGGGGGCGCGGGTACGCCTGCGTTCTCACGCCCTCTGGGGCCAGATGGGTTCCCTCCAAGTGGGTCAAGCCTTTCACAGCCAGGTCACGAAAGAAAGAGCAGGGTCCGGTGGAAGATGTGGGGCTACTTCAAGAAGCTCCGCAAGTCAAGTCTGCAGCTTTGCGCCGCAAGCGCAAGGTGTCGTTTGCTGACCCCCTGGAGGAGATCCGGGAGATTCCCTCACGATGTTTCTACCCCGGTGAACCCATCCTTCCTGATTCTCTGTTTAATCCAAGTTAGTAACCTTCCTCCACAGTTTTATTTCAGGTCGTCACCTTCGGCCTCAGGATGCGAAGCCTCCTGACTACCCTCTTGGCGCTGTGCCTCATCGCCGTTGGTAAAGCGTGGATCGCATTGCGGGAGCTACCGACGACGATGAGCAACTGGGTGGACGATGTCCTCGGGCGCTGGGGGGTGCCGGGCTGGGCGCAACCTTTGGTCCGATGGTGCCTGATCGTCTTATTTATCATTGCAGTTATCCCCCTTGCAGTCAAGGCCATCAGGAAGGGAACCCGCAGGCTGGTCATCTGCGTGGCAAATTGCCCCAGGAGGAGCCTCCACCTTCTCTTCCTGCTCTCCTGTGTTGCGAACACCGGACATGGCTGGATCGTCCCACAGCCCAAGTCCAATGTTTGGGCAACTCTTGCAAAGGCCATGGGGCAGGATCATATCTGCCTCAACCAGGCCAGTGCTTCTGACCCGATGTCGACATGTCTAGTGGGGATCCCTTTCACTGCTGCTGAGATGCCTAGAGCACTCTTCCAGGCCATCAATCAATCGTATCGCCAAGCGGATGGAATGCATTCCGTTGTAACCAAAAGCGGCGACCTAGACGCCAATCCGCTGGTGGGGTGGAAGAGGTTTCTGAGCGGCCTTAAGGTCTTGCCGGCCGAGCCTCCTGAGCTTGAGCTCTTGGGTTCCTCCAGGGCTCAGGTTTGTGTTAGGTTCGACCACCCGCCGGTGTCTTCCTCTCTCCCTTCCAGCAGGGTTGTGCTGTCTGGCACCTCTCACCAGGAGGAATCTTGGTGCGAAAGGCTCGCCAAGATATCGACCCCGGTATCTTTCATGAATCAGCCACGCGAGCTGCCTGCTGGAATGTTTCTCATCTGCGGCGATCGGGCCTGGGCAGGCATCCCCTCTCGCCTTCTAGGAGGTCCGTGCACCTTGGGGAAACTGGGGCTGTTTACACCCAACAAAACACAAATTATGAATCTGAAGGAAAAGGAGAATGGTGCACAAAATCCCGGACACCAAAAACGTGCTGTTAAAGATTTGGATCCTGACTGCGACACAGAAATTATTCATTGGTCAAAGTCCAAAGGAATCGCAGTCACAATCTTCGCGCCATGGGTCTCCGTTGCCAAGGCCCTGGGCGAACTTGGACACTTAGAGTGTTGGGTTGCTAAACAAGCAAATCTTACATCCCAGGCCCTATCAAACCTCCTACGAGACGAGGAAATAACTAGACAAGCCACCCTACAAAATCGGGCGGCCATAGACTACCTCCTCCTCTTGCACGGTCATACGTGCGAGGAGTTTGAGGGTCTATGTTGTTTTAATCTCTCGACGCGGGCAGTAAGCACAAGATCTCTAATTCAACAAATGCAAGAGCAAGTGGGCAAGATCCAGCAAGAGACAGATGACTGGCTCTCCAACCTATTCCAAGGTTGGGGCATTTCTGGCTGGGTTGGATCGATTCTTAAATCTGTTCTAATGATTTTCTTTGTCATTTTAGTTGCCCTCATTTTATTTGGCATTCTTAAGCGTATGCTTTTGAAGCTGTCTTCCAGTTCCAACACTCCCTCTGTGCGCATCGCTATGGCCTCCACATCAATGAACCTTCAGGTCGATGAAGAGGAAGACTATGCTGAGGGCCAAAGCATTTGCGCGGACTGTGATTGCCAGCAGTGCAATGAACTTTAAAAACTAAAAAAGGGGGAGATGTTTGGATTCATGATTTATTTCTCTATGAGTTCTCTGTATGGTTCAGTTTTATGTACCCCTTCCCCCCTAATTGTTATGCAAGCCTTCCCTCACAGTCCCTGCACCCCGAGCTATTTTTAGCCTTTGCTGTTATGTATTCCTCATCCTTCCCGCCAGAAATGTTCTCCTCCCTGATTGGCTCTACTGCATGTCCCTGCCCCTTTTCTGTCCTGGTTACTAACTTGGATTGGCTAGCTGCGTCTAGCCACCCCCATTGCTCCTCCCATGCTCTGTCCCTTAAAACCCCTGTGCATCCCTGATTCTGGGCTCTCTCGCTCTCTCTCTCTCTCTCCCCTCGGAGAACCTAGAGTGGGCAAATAAACCTCTCTGTGTGTTCCCCCAAGAGAGCCTCTCTGTCTCCTCCTTCCTTGTTGTGGCGAACCATCGGGTCTGCATTGCCTCTCGAGGCCAAGAACCCACAGGGGCAGGGCTGACTCCACAAGACTGTCAGCTCGCCTCCTAGAGTCTGTGTGCTGGCGGTGTAGAGCAAGCCAGGCCAGGCAGACGGTGAACAGCAGACACCGCAGCACCAGAGCAGCCAGGTGACAGGAATAAGGGGCTGCTTATGGCCTCTGACACCCAATTCCTCAGGGCCTCCCACTGCCCCAGCCCCTCAGGATCTCCCCCAGTGCGGCCAACCTGCCCGGCAGCAGCGGTGCAGCCCCACAGGAGCTCCAGACAAGCCCCATCAAGAGGCACCTTGGAGCCCTCAGCAATCCAGCCAGCAGCACACAGGCAGGAGGACACAGATGGCCGTTCCTGGCTGGCACAGGCCTTGTGGCCATCTCCAGGCACCGGTGTTGCAGGGATCCCCACAGCTCCGGCCCCTGCCCACCCGCCCTGTCGGCAGTACAAAGGCTTCAGCACAACCGCCAAAGACCGAGGGGTTTGTGGCCATTTTCCCTGCAAGACTGCATGCCTGGGCAGCTTGCTGAGCACAAGCAGCCCTCTTCCCTTATACCCTGCACACCCTGGGCAGCAAAAGAAATCTCCTTGCAGACTCGGTATGATAACACATCCTACATTTATTAACTACAGAAAAACAACAAGAAGAAAAGAACAGTATTCAAGAAAAAGAAAATCCCCCTGGCTAATGTACCCCAGCAGAGAGTGTGGGATCAGATCTCCACAGAGCGCCAGCAGCACAACCAGCTGAGGCCTGACACTCGAGGCCGTATCCTCCAAGCCCTGTGCAGCTGGACTTGCAGGATCTCAGAGATGGAATATCGAGATCTGCTAACTGCCTGGAGGATGGAGAAGGTCTGAAGTGCCAGGCTACTGATGTCAGGGCTGATGTCATCTGCCATGTCTGCAAGGGCTGGAAGAGAGAGGAACAGAGCCACGCTCAGATCCTGAAGCTGTGGGGACCAGAGGAGAGGCACCTGCCAGGGCCATCCCATCCCACTCTTGCCATGGCCAGGAGGAAGCAGGCACCAACGGGATCAGCCCAAAGTTCGTGGCAATAAATCCCCCACGTGCCCCTAAATTCTCTGTGTGCTCTGCCCACACCACCCCTCGTCACCACAGGGAGCAGAGCCCTCCGTAGCCGGGCCAGGGCTTGCAGCTCCCCCGCCAGCCCCCGCTGACACCCGCTGCCCTCACTCACCTTTGTAGATCAGCTGGAGGAGTTCCCGCTGCCTCCTCAGGCTCCGCCCGGCGATCCCTGGGAACACAGAGCCTGTCACGGCCCCAGCGGCACAGCTCGGTGCCAGCGGCGCTGCCAGCCCTGTGGCCCCACGGCCTCCTGGCCCGGCACGGCTCAGCCCGGGCCCTTGCCGCTTCCTGCCGCCCAGGGGCGGGCACGGCTGCCAGAGGGCGGCAGCAGCCCCGAGGGCAGGCGGGGCTCCACGGCGCCGGGCCCGGAGGCCGCTGCCGGGGCAGCAGCCGGGGCTGGGGCCGAGCTGCGGCGGGCCGGGGAGGGAGCCTGGGCTCGTGGCTCACCCAGGAACCTGATGGCCGCCGCTCGCAGGGGCTCCTGTGCGTTCTCCAGGTACGGCAGGACCCGGCGCAGGTGCTCGGCCGCTCGGCTCCTGTCCCCTTCCAACTGCAGAGAGCGGCAGGAGGGAAGAGTTGGTGCGGGCTCAGCCCTTCAGCCGCGCCCTCCCTGCGCCCACTCCCGGCCTCCCCTGCCCGCACAGCCCTGAGGCTCGGACAGGAGCCACTGGATTTGGGCTCTGGAGCAGGCAGAGGGCCGGCTGCTGTCCAGGGAGCCTCCCCGCAGCTCTGCTGGGCCAAGGCTCCATCGGCACCTGGCCCAGTCCCACAGGAGCCAGGTGAAGAGCCCACACAGCCCAGGGAAGGGAGCGGCGTGTGGGGCGCACGCTGACGCCCCTGGGAGCAGCACTGGGTGGGGGCCACAGCTGCCAACCCCACACACTGAGCACCATGGTCAGTGTGCTTCTCCCAGCTGAGGCTGCGGCTTCCAGGCCGTCCTTACCAGGCACTCACTGAACTTCCACAGCTGCTTCTTCCTCACCAGTTCTTCCAGATCTCTCCTCTTCAGGAACTCAGCTGCACAAAGCAGCGTTTCCCAAGAGGCCTGGAGAGCAGCAGAGACGCGTAGATGGCACCACAGCCCTGTGCCAATGCCTGGAGGAAGCTGCAGCCTGCAAGGCACCAGGGCAGGAGGCAGCTGAGCCCTCTACCAGGGGGACACACCAGCAGCCCACAAGTCCTCACCTCTGCCACACGCTTGTTCTTGTCATGGCAGTGGAAGAACAGTGGAAGCAGGCTCTGGCGCACGTGTGCCTTCAGGGCCTTTTTCTCCTTGTCCACTGCAACAGTCACCAGTGTTCGGAAGAGCAACATGGAAACCTGCTGCACCTGGCTATTATGCTGTATGAAAGGAGGGAAAAAAGGACCTCAGTCTTGGCTGCTCAGGATGCCAGCCTGGGTGCCAGCCTGCAAATCCACATGGCACCAAGTGACCAAGTGTCTGGGCAGCACGCAGTGGCCTTGGCAGGGGGCACAGAGCCTTACGTGGTCAAAGAGTGGCAGGAGGGTCTCAGCCAGGGGCAGGGCAAGGTGTCTGGGTATCAGCATGTCCTTGTCGAAGACTATAAAGCTGAGTAGCATGACTGCCCTTTTAACTGTTTCTCCATCTGTGTCCCGCAGGAGCTCCACAAGACTTTCAGTCAGGCTCCACATGTTTTCAGTCTGTGTGGAACAAGTCTGTGAAATGCCACCCTGGTGCTATAGGGCCCAGAGGCCAAAGGCCTGTCTTGAAGCACTCGGGCAGCTGAAGCAGAAGGCAGGAGAGCTGGGAGCAGCAGCCTCAGCACCCCAAGCCCAGCTCAGCCCAAGAGACTGCGTTCTCCAGCCCCACGCTGCCCACACGGCTTCAGCCGCTGCCCCCTTCTCACCACTGAGGGATCACAAGTGAGCACAAAGAGTGCTCTGAGCGCCAGGTTACGCCTCGTCCTGCACTTGCTCTGGAGGTTCCTTGACAACATTTTAAGGACTGTGTTACGACCGCCTTCACTCAAGTCCAGGCAGTTGAGGACCTGAAAGGCACAGGGCAGTGACAGGGGGCCTGGCTGCCAGGAGCCCAGACCCGCACAGGGCTAGGCCCAGGCAGCAGCACAGGGCACGGGCACCGTGCCAGGCAGCAGAAGGCAGAGAGCTGGGAGGCAGCTCAGCGAGGCAGTGCTGGCCTTCAGGCTCACCTCCACAAGGAATGCCAGCGTGGGCAGATCCCAGCGTGGCTCCTGTGTGCTGAGCAGGCCGAGCATGTAGCGTGTGATCTCGGAACACAAGGGCATGGAGACAGAGGACATCTCCCTGGCAAGAGAAAAAGTAACCAAGACTGTGAGCCAGAGAAACAAACCTTTCCCAGGACTGACTCCCAGAGGTGTGGTCTTTCACCACCATCCTGACAGGGGGACCTGAGCCATTTTAGGAGGTGGCTCCTTCCAGAGGCAGGGGGGAGAAGGGGCTCTCACCTGGCCAGCACACCCACAGCATAATGGTGGGTGTGTGCACAGAGCAGCGTGTCCCAGCCACACTTGCTTTCTATTGCCAACACCACATTCTGATATTGCATTTCGCAGAGGAGGGACTTCAAGATGTGCACTGCAAACCTGTGTGCAGAGCAAAGCCCAGGTCACGCTGGGAGCACTGGCTCCTGCCCTGGGGATGTGGCAGGCACAGGAGGACTGGGATGGAGCACCTGTTGGGGCTGCTGGCAAGGTTGTGTTGCTTCTTGCATGCCTTCCAGAAAGTATCAACCTCCTCTGGTGTATCCACAGTGCTGAAGAGCACTTGGAAGAGCAGATGCACAAAGAGGTGGTGAAAATACATTATCACCATATGTGGAACAGAGGGCATCTGGAGCATCTTCCACATCACCACAGTTGCCTGCAAAGGACAAAGCATCCCGAGACAGCGCTCAGTGCCCTTGTGTCTGTGTGGCAGGGCCCCAGCGTGGCAGGGAGAGGCCAGGGGAGACACAGGGGGAGCACCGGGCCTGGTGCCCCTGGAGCTGCCCCTAGGCCAGGTTTCATCCCAGCGCCTGAGGCAGGGAGATGCAGTGGGGGAAGGAGGGTGGAGAGCTGCTGGAGAGGCAGCCCCGGGGTGAGCAGAGGCCAGTCCCAATAACTCACAGCCAGGGCAAAGACACCCCTTTTGTCCCCATCAGAGGTGCACGTGCTGTGCTCTGGCCAGTTCTGCAGCACATCAAGGAGTTGCAGCTGCACACACTCTGCAGTCCTGGGCGAGCACATGATCGTCTTCCACATGGACATAGCAGCTCTGTGGGGTCAGAACTCTGTCTCAGGGGGCTCTCGCACACATCACCATGGCAGTGGCAGCACTGGGGAGCTGAGCTGGCTGCCAGCTCTGCCTCTGCCCACTGCCCTTCACCAGAAGTTTTCAGGCAGCCCAGCGCTGTGGGGACAGGCCCCTGAGGGGCAGGGAGAGAGCCTGGCAGGAGGCTCAGGGCCTGACATGCCAGGGCTTGGGAAGGGAGCAGCCAGAGGGCTCTGGAATTCCCCTTTGGTCAGACACCTGGGACAGACTGTCCAGGTTAATGGGCTGGGGAGCCCTGAGCCCTCTGGGCAGGTGGGCCCCATACCTGTCACACGATGGGGCCACACGCAGGAGAGTCATCACCACATCAGCGGGCTGTGCCTCGGTGAGAACCAACAGGGCCCTGGACAGCCTGTGCTCAGAGTCCTCATTGGCCATGAGCCACTGGTGGATGTACCTCACCATGGCAGGCACCTGGAGAAGGCACAGTGAGACTTGGAAAGCTGCCAGAGGGAGTAGTGTCTCCAGCTTCCCCAGAGAAGTGCTTTCCTTCCCACTACACTGTAGTAACCTCAAAGCCCCACAGGACCAGCAGGTGTGGTTTGGGAGGACAAGCAGTTCCTGGGAGGATCAAACCTTGGTCACAGGCTGCTTACTTGTTTTTGCTTGTAAAAACCCTCCTCTACAAGCGTATCCAGCAGGGCAGCACTGGTCTTGGTTTTGAAGAGGGGCGGGTATCCTTGGACCCCAGTGCCGATGGCGCTGGTCTCTTCCTCCCGAATTCTCTTGATGAATTTCAGAACCAGCTGTAGCAGAAGGGCAAGAAGCCAGGGATGTTGCGTGGAGCATTGCAAGCGTGGTGCTGGGCTGAGCAGTGACAGCAGCCCAGCCCAGGTGGGGATGGCTGCAGGTACCTGCGCTGTTCTGCGGAAGCGGCCACGGGCGGGCTCCTGCTCTTGTGTCTGGTCCATGGCCGCACCTGGCAAAGAGCGAGTGCAGCCAGAGCTGAGGGGCTGCAGGAGAGGCCGGAGAACAGAGCCCAGCCCTGCGCTCCCCAGGCAGGGACAGCCCCGGGATGCCCCAGGGGATGGAGCACGGCCACTGCGGGGTCCAGCCCCAGCGCCTCTTCCGTCCTCTCCAGGGCCACGTCCCCAGGGCATGGCACGGCATGTCACGGCACAGCATGGCACGGGGCCAAGCTGGCTGCAGGCACCAGCCCTATGCCCAGCTCTGAAACTCACCCTTCTGTGGTGGCTGGAACTGCTAGTGGTTAGTGCTGGGAAGAGTACAGGACAGCAAGTCCTGCACTCGGGTCTCGAGGGCTCCTGCCACAAGGACAGGAGACTCTTCCTCAAGGATTGTGCCCTCAAGGGCACCGGCGGCAGGGATGGGAGATTCCTCTGAAAAGCCCTGGGGCACCAATTCTGCCCTCAAGGGCACCTGCAGATGTGAAACCTCAGAAAGGCCACAGGTCAGCAAGTGCTGTGCTCTGGCTTTCAGTTCACCTGCAGGAATAACGCCTTCAAAAAGCTCCGGGTCAGACAAAAACGAGTGTGCTGTGGGGGAACTCCTCACAACACTGCTCTATCACGTCCTCTCCCGTTGAGTGCTCTGAGCACTCTGGCGTGGCTGCATCACCGCCAGCAGCTATGTCACCACGTGTCACAAAGGGCCCGTGTGACACCCTGTGCCATTGCATCCCACGGTGACCATGCTGCACCGTGTCACAAAGGGCCCTTGCACACCCTGCCACCTGTACTGGGGCCACATCCTAGCCTGCCCAAAGTGGCCTTGATGTGAAAGAATCCCTTCCCCCAATGTGTCTGAGACATCCCGACAGGAACTTGAGGAACGGCTCCAACCATCAGCAAACGCTGCCCTGCTCTGTGGGCTCAGGGCAGCAGAAGGAGCCCCCAGGGCTGCCAATACAGCCACAGCGGGAAGGGCACGGGGCCTTCCCCAGAAGCTGGCACGGCCTCCTTGGGACACGTCCCGGCTGGAGGACATCCTAAACCTGCGGGTGTCACACAGATGAGGAACGTGTGGGCCAGGGCACGAATGCTGCTCTGAGCCCTGGGGCCAGGAGAGCACTGAAATCAGCAGGTGTGGCAGAGTCCCTGCCCAAGCACACCTGCCACCCCCTGAGCCCTGGCAGTGTCCTCTCCTGCCCCAGAGATCTGTGCCCTGGGGGCTTCTCTGCCAGAGGCAGACAAAGCCAATGTGCCTTGGGGGCTGTGCTCCTTCCTACAGGGGTTGTTGTCACCAGGACCTGGAGCAATTGGTGGCAACACTTGCTCTCTGTCAGAAGCTCTTCCTCCATGCTGGAATTGTTTTCTCATTGAAGTAATTGCCTGCAGTACAAAATCACCCTTGCAGTGAAGGCACAGAATAATCTGGCATTTAGGAATCCTCACTTCAGGAAAGCTTTACTTCCCATTGCTCAACTCAATTAGTTTCAAAAAGTTGCAAGCTTCCCAAATTAATAGGGATGGCATGAGAACATGACAGATTTGGAAGTTTGCTTCCCATTTCAAAGCAGCAACTCATTTGCCTTAACCTCATCCTTTGAGTGTCATCTACAAAAAACAAACCCACAACACAGGCAATTCAAAGGCCATTCTTTGGTTTGCAAACAGTTTTCTGTCAAGGGATGACAATAACCTAATTCTCTTCAGCAATAAAATCTCTCAAGGAATGAAAGTTGACTCATTGTTACAGAAGTAGTCCAAACAAATAAGTAGATTGCAAAAAGGCTAGTCCATCCCATGGTACAGATTTCTAAGCGGCCAATAAAGTAAAGCTCTCCCCTCTTCTTCCCTGCAGGGGAATCAGGACCACTAACAGAAAAAGTCACAGCGATTCCTTCTACCCTCCATAACCAAAGCTGTGCCAAACCACAGACGCTGCCTTCAAAGTGACTCCAATTCCAGCTGACACCTCTCACCTTCCAGACAACTCCATCCCAACATGCCCACCAACACCAACCCCACCTCCACACCCACCAGGAGCCCCAGCTCTCCCCATCCCTCTGCAGAGCTTTCCCACCCTCCGGCAGAGCCCCTGGTTCCCTGCATGTGCCGTGGGATGGCACTCAGGAGGATCTGCCCCAAGGCCTTCCCTGGCAGCAAGCTCAGGCTGCCAGGCCTGTGGATCATCCTTCCCACCCACCCTTCCTGTGCACGGCTGTTACATTTGCATATCTGCGCTCAGCTCGGACTTCTCCACTTCGCCAGGACTGCTGGTAAGGGTCGGGAGCAGCCTGGCAAGCTCCTTCTCCAGCTCCCTCTTTTCTCTCGGGGGAAGTAGAACATTCCACAGGAAAGCAACTGGTGGCGCAAGGAGTGGGCGGCATCAGGCAGCTCTGGGGAGACGTCTCAGGACTGTTTTATTCTGAGGGAACACCATTTGCCTTGACCTGTGCATACCTGCAAAAGCTAAAAGTCAGCTGCCTCAGCTTCCTGGCCCTCTCCTGGACCTCTCCTGGCCAGCATCCTGACATGGATGCAGGACTGCTGCGAGGCACTGCTGGGACCCAGGGGGAGAGGACCGGCTGTCTCGAGTCCACGTAGCACCCCCTCACACAGCCAGGGTCATCCCCAAACCAGACAGTGCTCACGTGTCAGCAGAGAGGAGCAAGGAGCACTGGGCTCCTCTCAGGGTATCTCAGCTGGGCCTGCTCCACAACACACTCCCATTTGAAGGCCTGCTAATGCCCAGCTGCCAGAAATGCCTACTTTGTTCTCTTCGGGATGCACAGGAAGAGACATTGTGCAGGACTCCTTGGGAGGCAAATCCTCCAAGCCTTTTCTGAGGCCAGGGACACAGCAAGATCAGCCAAGAATCTCCACGCTGCCTGGCCCACACAGCCCAGCTCTGTGCTGGCCCCCTGGGCCACAGCAGCTTCCAGCAGGGAAGAGGCAAATGCATATTGCCAAGAGTGTAAACACAGCAGACATGTAAGGTGTGAAAAGTGTGTGCATAAAGGCTTTTGAATTCCCAGCTCTCAAAGAGAGCTGTGGGGCTCACAGCTGGACAGAGGTGCTTCTGCTCACACCTCTGTCCAAAGGGGTGTAACAGCCTGCTGCAGGTGCTTGGCCTGGTCTCTGCAGGTCCAGGTGGATGCCAAACGTGCTCCTCACAGCCTCCTCCCTTCCCCTGCCCCTCTGCCAAGTGCAACAGGCCTCAAGGACTGAAAGGGCCACAGAGAGCCAAAGGGAGACACTTGCACCTACCTCACTGGGAGATCCCTGTACAGCACTTTCCTTAGGAAGCAAGCCCCTTTTCCCCAAGGGCATTTCCCCAAGTGTGTAGCTTCCCTGGGGAACACCAACACACCCTTCAGAAACCCTGGCAAGGCTGAATTACTTCTGGTCCTTTCAGGACAGGCACTCCAGCCCTAGCTCGTATTCCCCCAAGTGTGTTTCCAGGTGGAGGTTCAGACATGCAGCCCCAGGCCCTCTACAAACACAAGCTGCCTGCTGCCTCTTCACCTGCCTCAACTCCTGCCTGCAGTCATGGCAGCAAAACCAGGCTGTTCCCAGAGCCCTGTGCCCGCAGGATGCTCGTGCCAGCATCTTCCAGGACTCTCTGCTGTGCATGCAGCACTCTTCATGTCTGCTCTCAACAGCCTTTGCAACACACAGCACAACCTGGCTGGCACTGCCCTCAGCATACCCCAAACACAGGCACAGGAAGAAGAAGCAGGGGCTGCTTTACGGCCATGCCCCAGAGAGATTGGAAGGTTGTAGTTCCTCTCCCTCTCCCCACACCCTTTTCCCCAGCCATAAAACCCCTCGAACATGTGGCTCATCCCTTTTCCCCTGGAGTGAGTTCAGCAATAAAGCCGTGGGACTGTGGTCCCGAGGAAAGGGGCGCCTCTGTCTTTTACCTTCGGTCCATTATCAGGGTAACCAGGGTCTGGAGCTAGGCAGGATTTGACCCCAGGAGCCTGGAACCTCAATACTGCAGGCAAGGCTACAATTCTGGATGGCACTGAAGCGAGGCATTTGGGATCCCTGTCACTTGATCCGGTTATCGACCAAGACATGATGAGGGGGGCTCACCTTTGCAGTCTCTGGAAACAGTTCTAGGAAGTGTGGCACAAATACATCTGTGTGCAGACGACCTCTATATGTAGCAGACCCAGTGGAAGACGACAGAACAAGAGTTCAACGCTTGAGAGAAATGGCAGTGGCAGAGATTGTCTTCTCAGATGACCTAAACACTAGGAACCCAGACTCGGTACCATGTACACCCGTGATGTGGCGAAAACTTGTACGACTTTGGCCACAAGAATACTCTTCTGCTTTAGCAATAACGAAGTGGGATGACACGGAGGAGACTGTGCTTGGTATGGCGAAGAAGCTCTGAGCATCTGCAGATGCCGTGCATGGCCCAACACATGCAAGAATCGCAGCTGTGGAAAGACGTCTGCAGAAATTTGAAGACAAGATAGAGGAAAACCACAAGAAACTCAGGGAGGAGATTAAAGAGGACATTCTCCAAATCTCTGCAGTACAGATCAGAGGTTCTCGCACCAAACTCAGACGTCCCCCAGATGGAGAGGGAAGGGGCATCCCACGAGCTAAGCTGTGGTCCCTCCTGCATGATTGTAGAGAAAACATGAGGAGATGGGATGGAAAATTTACTGATGCTCTGGCACAACAGCTGCGTGAATTGTTGGAAGGCAAGACTCAGAAAGTTCCACCACGAAGGCAGCAGCTTCAGTTATCCAGGGAAAGAAGGATAACCAGGCTTAGATCTGCCCTGCCTCTAGCCAGGCAGAGGCTAGTTTTGGACTGGGTGGATTTGTTGGCCTGGCTGATCAGAGCCACAAAAATATGAAGCTTTAGTTGACACTGGTGTGCAGTGCACATTACTCCCATCAAGACATATGGAGGCAGAATCTGTTTCTATTGCTGGCGTGACAGGGGGATCACAGGATTTTACTTTGGTGGAAGCTGATGTGAGTCTGACTAGAAAAGAGTGGAAGAAGCACCCTATTGTGACTGGCCCAGAGGCCCTATGCATTTTAGGCTTACACTTCCTCCAAAATGGGTATTTCAAAGACCCAAAGGGACTCAAGTGGGCGTTCGGGATAGCGGCTGTACAGACAGTGGGCGTTAAGCAATTGAGCACCTTGCCTGGACTATCAGAGAACCCATCTGCAGTGGGACTTCTGAAGGGGGAAGAGCAGCGAGTACTAACTGGCACTTCAACAGTGCATGGCCGACAGTACAGAACAACTTGAGATGTTGTGATTCCCACCCACAAGATAATCCGTGAGCTGGAGAGCCAAGGGATGGTCAGCAAAACCTACTCACCCTTCAACAGCCCCATCTGGCCTGTGTGCAGATCTGAAGGAGAGTAAAGATTGACTGTGGACTATGGTGCCTTGAATGAAGTGACTCCACCACTGAGCGCTGCTGTGCCAGGCATGGTAGAACTCCAGTACTATTGGTGTTGCCAATAGGACTGGACAGAACCAGTCCGGGCTTGCCTAAAAACTCTGTGGCTGAGCCAGAAGGCAGCTGTTGCAGTGTTACCTACAAAGATACCTTTAGCTAGCCAGATGCTGCAAGCGGTGGGGTCGACCACGTGGGGACAAGCCTAGACTTGCCCAGAGCTCCTAAGGCAGTGAGCAAGAACTGCCTTTTGCAGAGGGTAGCTCTTCTTCAGGAATCCTCTGTCGGAGAAGCTTTTGGACTAATGGCAAAGAAGAGAGTCAGTTCTGGTGGGGAGGTTCAAACCAGAGTTTTATTGTAGCTTATTCAGGCTTCTGAATTCAGCAACCGCCCTGCCAGAACTCCCCAGGCCACACGGTCCCCTAGGTTATATTGGGGAGAGGGGAGATGGGAAGGGGCAGGAGACTCATGAATCAGGTAGGGGAGGAGGGGGTCTCAAGGGAAGGAGGACACGTGGACAGCCAATACTTTCCAAAAGGTGAAGGGCATCTGTTAAATCAGCCATTCACTCAACATTCCTTTGGAATTTCTCCAGGATAAGGAGAAGGTCCGTTTTTTGGTGACAGACAGGGCTCTGGAGATTGGCAGGGGTCTGGGTAGGAGTGGAGGAAGGATTGACACAACTTGGAGGAGAAACCCAGGGGAAGGACCAGGGGTTCAGGAATAAACCATAAAAACACACTGTACAAGCTGGAGTCCAAGGCAGCAGAGCGGTATGTCACTATTGACACTGCCAATGCATTTTTCTCCATTCCTCTGGCAGCAGAATGCAGGCCTTACTTCACCTTCATGTGGAGGGGAGTGCAGTACACCTGGAACTGATTGCCCCAGGGGTGGAAGCACAGTCCTAGCACCTGCCATGGACTGATTGAGACTGCACTGGAAAAGGGTGAGACTCCAGAACATCTGCAGTACATCGATGACATCTTTGTGTGGGGGAACACTGCAGCTGAAGTGTTTGAGAAAGGACAGAAAATCATCCAGATTCTCCTGAAAGCTGCTTTTGCTATGAAGAAGAGCAAAGTTAAGGGACCTGCTTAAGAGATCCAGTTCCTGGGAATAAAGCGGGAAGATGTACAGAGTCAGATTCCCACCAATGTCATCAACAAGATCACAGCAATGTCTTCACCAACCAACAAGAAGGAAACACAAGCTTTCTTAGGTGCCATAGGCTTTTGGAGAATGCACATTCCTGAGTACAGCCACATTGTGAGCCCTCTCTACCTGGTTACCCGCAAGGAGAACGATTTCCACTGGGGCCCTGAACAGCAGCAAGCCTTTGCCCAGATCAAGCAGGAGATCGCTCATGTGGTAGCCCTTGGCCCAGTCAGGACAGGAGCAGAGGTGAAGAACGTGCTCTACTCTGCAGCCGGGAACAACCAGGTTTGTCCTGGAGCCTTTGGCAGAAGGTGCCTGGTGAGACTCGAGGCCGACCACTGGGATTCTGGAGCCGAAGCTCTAGAGGGTCTGAAGCCAACTACACACCAACTGAGAAGGAAATTTCAACAGCCTATGAAGGAGTGTGAGCCACCTCAGAGGCAACAGGCACTGAAGCACAACTCCTCCTGGCACCCCGACTACTGCTGCTGGGGTGGATGTTCAAAGCAGAGGTTCCCTCTACCCACCATGCCACCAACGCCACATGGAGTAAGTGGATTGCCCTCTTCACACAGCATGCCTGTACTGGAAAATGGAATCGTCCTGGGATTTTGGAGATAATTAGGAGTACCGGTTTATGAGAACCTAAAAAGAAATAAAAGGGAATTGATTGGAGGATTTCAAAAATGGAGAGATGAGGAATGGCCCCCTGAATGCATATTGGAAACATATGGGCCGGCCACCTGGGCACAAGATGGGAGTTGGGGGATACTGAAGTCCAATTTATATGCTGAATCGTATTATAAGACTCAAAGCAGTTGTGGAGATCATAACAAACAAAACTGGTCAGGCACTGGAGTTAATATCAAGTCAACAGGGCCAAACAAGAGCTGCAGTGAATCAGAATAGGTTGGCTTCAGACTATTTAATGGCTGAAGAAGCGGGTATTTGTGGAGAAATGAAGATATCAGATTGTTGCTTGAAAATTGATGACAACGGGGATGCTGTCCTGGATATAGCCAAAGATATCAGGAAAATAGCCCACATACCTGTCCAAAAATGGGAATCAATGCTAAAATCCTAGCTGGTGGGATAGCGTCTTGGGAATAGAATGGTGGAAGAAGCTAGGCTTCTTCCTTTTATGTGCTACAGCTAGTTTGATATTTCTTCCTTGCTTGATGCCCGTTTGTTTTATTCGGCTAATGACAAGCATAGACCAAGGCATGCAAGTGGCAACAATGCCTGTGGATCCAAAATTGGCTACATCTGGAATGGTCCAAAAGATTGTGGTGTTAAAGAAACAAAATAATATGGAAGAGCCCTTTGAAGAAGCAGAATTGATTTGTGAAAAAAATGAGCAAATACAGGAGGTTAGAAAACAAGAATTATTGCTCAAGCCAAATGATTTATAAAGAAGAAAGGGGGGCTGTTATAAATACATATGATAATATTGGCTTTTTGCAAATATTAAAATGGATGCTGTATGTATAATGGTAATGTAACTTTGCTATAGAGATTTTATTTCTGTTATTAACTCATTGTAAACATAGTAGTAAAATAGCCGGCACAGTTATGAATTACCTGTGGTAATTGAACTACCTGCTTGGTTAAGCTAATATCCAAGGAACGCATGATGAAGACCCCTGCTACTGATATTGTCAGCACCTACTGTCTGTAGAAAGTATGGACCAAAACCCAAGCTGGAGGTGATAATAAGAATGGATTAAAACCACAGCCAAGAAATGGGCATGCTCTAAAAAGGCAGACCATAGGAGGAGCCATGCTAAACTAGTTCTGGGAAGAGTTTGATTATGCATAATTGTTTATGAATTTGCAATAGGCTGGTGCAATAAAAGGTATGTAAAGGGTGTCTCTGAAATAACAGGTGTGCTCTTGGCTGAATGCCAAGCACCTGGCCAGTAAAATTTGCTTTATCTCCTATTGTTTTTTATTAAACCTTTAAATTTTACCAGGAGAGTGAACCTTGTTTTTCAAAAGCCACACTGGGATCTGCCTGCGCTGGCATTCCTTGTGGAGGTGAGCCTGAAGGCCAGCGCTGCCTCGCTGAGCTGCCTCCCAGCTCTCTGATTTCTGCTGCCTGGGATGGTGCCCGTGCCCTGTGCTGCTGCCTGGGCCTAGCCCTGTGCGGGTCTGGGCTCCTGGCAGCCAGGCCCCCTGTCACTGCCCTGTGCCTTTCAGGTCCTCAACTGCCTGGACTTGAGTGAAGGCGGTCGTAACAGAATCCTGACAATCTTGTCAAGGCATCTGCAGAGCGAGAGCAGGGAGAGGCGTTACCTGGCGCTCAGGGCGCTCCTCGTGCTCACAGGCGATCCCTCGATGGTGAGAAGGGGGCAGCGGCTGAAGCCGTGTGGGCAGCGTGGGGCTGGGGAACGCAGTCTCTTGGGCTGGGCTGGGCTTGGGGTGCTGAGGCTGCTGCTCCCAGCTCTCCTGCCTTCTGCTTCAGCTGCCCGAGTGCTTCAAGACAGGCCTTTGGCCTCTGGGCCCTATAGCACCAGGGTGGCATTTCACAGACTTGTTCCACACAGACTGAAAACATGTGGAGCCTGACTGAAAGTCTTGTGGAGCTCCTGCGGGACCGAGATCGAGAAATAGTCAAAAGGACAGTCATGCTACTCAGCTTTATCATCTTGGACAAGGACATTCTGATCCCCAGACCCATTGCCCTGCGGCTGGTCGAGGGGCTCCTGCCGCTCTTCGACCACGTAAGGCTCTGTGCCCCCCGCCACGGCCACTGCGTGCTGCCCAGACTCTTGGTCCCATGTGGATTTGCAGGCTGATGCCCAGCTGAGGCCCAAGCAGCCCAGACCGAGGAACTTTGTTTCTTCCTTTCATACAGCATAATAGCCAGGTGTAGCTGCTGTCCATGTTGCTCTTCCGAACATTGGTGACTGTTCCAGTGGACGAGGAAAAAAAGGCCCTGAAGGCACACGTGCGCCAGAGCCTGCTTCCACTGTTCTTCCACTGCCATGACGAGAACCAGGATGTGGCAGAGGTGAGGATTCATGGGCTGCTGGTGTGTCCCCCTGGTAGAGGGCTCAGCTGCCTCCTGCCCTGGTGCCTTGCAGGTTGCAGCCTCCTCCAGGCGTTGGCACAGGACTGTGGTGCCATCTACGCGTCTCTGCTGCTCTCCAGGCTTCTTGGGAAACGCTGCTTTTTGCGGCTGAGTTCCTGAAGAGGAAGGATATTGAAAAACTGGTGAGGAAGAAGAAGCTGTGGAAGTTCACTGCGTGCCTGGTAAGGACGGCCTGGAAGCCGCAGCCTCAGCTGGGAGAAGCACACTGACCATGGTGCTCAGTGTGTGGGGTTGGCAGCTGTGGCCCCCACCCAGTGCTGCTCCCAGGGGCGTCAGCGTGCGCCCCACACGCCGCTCCCTTCCCTGGGCTGTGTGGGCTCTTCACCAGGCTCCTGCGGCCCCGGGCCGAGTGCCGATGGAGCCTTGGCCCAGCAGAGCTGCGGGGAGGCTCCCTGGACAGCAGCCGGCCCTCTGCCTGCTCCAGAGCCCAAATCCAGTGGCTCCTGTCCGAGCCTCAGGGCTGTGCGGGCAGGGGAGGCCGGGAGTGGGCGCAGGGAGGGCGTGGCTGAAGGGCTGAGCCCGCACCAACTCTTCCCTCCTGCCGCTCTCTGCAGTTGGAAGAGGACAGGAGCCGAGCGGCCGAGCACCTGCGCCGGGTCCTGCCGTACCTGGAGAACGCACAGGAGCCCCTGCGAGCGGCGGCCATCAGGTTCCTGGGTGAGCCACGAGCCCAGGCTCCCTCCCCGGCCCGCCGCAGCTCGGCCCCAGCCCCGGCTGCTGCCCTGGCAGCGGCCTCCGGGCCCGGCGCCGTGGAGCCCCGCCTGCCCTCGGGGCTGCTGCCGCCCTCTGGCAGCCGTGCCCGCCCCTGGGCGGCAGGAAGCGGCAAGGGCCCGGGCTGAGCCGTGCCGGGCCAGGAGGCCGTGGGGCCACAGGGCTGGCAGCGCCGCTGGCACCGAGCTGTGCCGCTGGGGCCGTGACAGGCTCTGTGTTCCCAGGGATCGCCGGGCGGAGCCTGAGGAGGCAGCGGGAACTCCTCCAGCTGATCTACAAAGGTGAGTGAGGGCAGCGGGTGTCAGCGGCGGCTGGCGGGGGAGTCGCAAGCCCTGGCCCGGTTACCAAGGGTTGTGCTCCCTGTGCGGACGAGGGGTGTCATGGGCGGAGCACAAAGAGATTTCAGGGGCACGTGAGGGATTTTGTGGCCAGCAGCTTCGGATCCTGTTGGTGCCTGCTCCCTCCTGGCCATGGCAAGAGCAGCCTGGGATGGCCCCGGCAGGGACTGTCCTCGGGTCCCCACTCCTGCAGGAACTGAACGTGGCTCTGTTCCTCTCTTCCAGCCCTTGAACGCCTGACAGAGGACATAAGCGGTACTGTGTCAGACCTGGCATACCAAACATTGTATATGCTGCAGGCAATGCAGAGTGGGCAATACTCCGTGTTCCAGAGGCTGCAAGATCAGCTGCGCAGGGCTTGAAGAACACGGCCCCGGCTGTCAGGCCTCAGCTGGCTGCGCTGCTGGGGCTCTGCAGAGCGCTAATCCAAGACACTCTCTCTGCTGGGGTCACCTGAGGCAGCAGGGACTTTTTCTTCAAGATTGTTCTTTTCTTCGTTTTGTTTTCCTGTAGTTTATAAATATAGGATGTGTTATCATACTCAGACTGCAAGGAGATTTCTTTTGCTGCCCAGGGTGTGCAGGGTATAAGGGAAGAGGGCTGCTTGTGCTCAGCAAGCTGCCCAGGCATGCAGTCTTGCAGGGAAAATGGCCACAAACCCCTCGGTCTCTGGTGGTTGTGCTGAAGCCTTTGCACTGCCGACAGGGCGGGTGGGCAGGGGCCGGAGCTGTGGGGATCCCTGCGACACCGGTGCCTGGAGATGGCCACAAGGCCTGTGCCAGCCAGGAACGGCCATCTGTGTCCTCCTGCCTGTGTGCTGCTGGCTGGATTGCTGAGGGCTCCGAGGTGCCTCTTGATGGGGCTTGTCTGGAGCTCCTGTGGGGCTGCACCGTTGCTGCCGGGCAGGTTGGCCGTGCTGGGGATGGGGCAGTGGGAGGCTGTGAAGGGATGAGGGGCTGCAGAGACCCTGACAGGACAAGGCAGTGGGAAGGCACCAGGGGGATGTGTGAGGGAGTGGGTGGCAGGAGGCTCCAAGGTGACAGGAGGCTCCAAGGCGACAGGAGGCCCTTGAAGGGCTGGGCTGGTGGGTGGGAAGCCCTGAGGAATTTGGTTTCAGAGGCCATAAGCAGCCCCCAGGCAGACACCTTGACACTCGGCTGCTCTGGCATTTCCCCAGAGTCTCCCGTGCCTGCAGCAGAAGCCCTCGAGGCCGGGCCTCAGCAGGGCAGGGGGGACACCCCCGAGGTGCCCAGGCTGGGGACAGGGAGGGCAAGGCCAACCTTCTGAGGGACAGGTCAAGCGTATCAGAAGTCAGATATCTTAAGATTTTACTCCCAAAATGTTCTTTCTTTCTCCTAAAATTTACCTCAGATTCTGTCACAAGATTATTTGCCCTCTAAAAATTACCTCAGACTTTTCCTCACAAATAATTTTGTCCCTTAGAGATAACCTCCAATTTATCTGCCAAAATGGCCATTACATGTCCTCCACAGATTAGCTCCAATTCCCTTTTTCTCCCAGTCCAGTGATTATGTCAACTTTAACCCTGAAATGTTCATTCTGTGCTCTCCTGGTGGCAGCAGGCAATCCCAGCATTCCTGTGCTCTGCAGTTCTCTCCCTCTAAGTTACCCCAGGTTTAGCCCTCCCAAAGTGAAACACTCCCTAGTCCTGTTGTTATGAACAAGTTTATGTTAATCAATTGTTACCATGTTCTGTTAATTGTTAAATGTCACCATGTCAAGTGTTGATCACCAAGATGAATGCATAGACTGTTAATTACCCTAACAAACAGTCCTTTACTTGTACCCTTTTCCTCTCGGGTTATAGCCTCTGCTTCCCAAAATGGCGTATAATATGCAAAGAGGGGGTCACTAGGGACACTGGGTACTACTTAAAACAAAAACCCTTGAGACAACGAGCCAATGCAAAATCTGGGACTAGAAGTAGTACCCCCAGACTGGCGTACATCTGGAGAAGATAGGACCACCAACCAAATCAACTCCACCATGTCGCCGTGACCTAAACTGTGGCAGTGCATTATTTTAGGTTTATTATGATTTTATATTTGTTGTAATAACTCAGTTTTGTGTACCCCATTTCCCAGTTTTATGTGCCCTAAAGCCAGTTCTCTGTACCGCTACCCCCTTCATTAATATTCCTTTGTCTCCCTCAGCTTATGTTAATTTATGCAGGCACCTGTTCTGTTATGAAACTTTCAGTTATCTGTCTGTCACCTTTCCCGCCTTGTGTAAACCCATCCCACATACTCTGGATTGGTCTCTGCTATCTTTACCCGCTAATGTATAGACCCTAATTGGTTGCTGTAGCTTTACCTCTCCCTTTATCCCTCCCCTAAGCTTGCTGTATAAAACCCACTCCCTGAGCCCTGCTCGGGGTCTTGGGGTCTTGCTTTTCAGTTGCCAACATCCTTAATAAACCTCCTTAGTTTCACCCTAAGACCCGTCTCGTCTCCACTCCATCCCTGCGCCCAAGGCAGACGCTGCCGAGAACCTCGGAGTCCCTAGGCAGGGGAGGTGAGAGCTCCCCAGGGGGAAGGTGTCGCACCCCTATGCCGCTGTGTGCCCTGGGACAGAGAAAAAGCACACACCGCGACACTAAACAGTTCTTCATCTGCGGGACACCCACAGACAAGGAGCTCAACAGGACTTCTCAGGCACGTCCATGAGGATGGAAGCCCCAGCTCTGCTGCATAGTAAAGCTGTCCACCTCCTCCTCGACATTGCTGAAGGGAGCGGCAGTGTGTGCGAGCCCATGGGCCCCACCCAGAGCTGATTTCTTAATAGAGGCATTAAAAAGGAGCAGGTCTCCTTCCCCTATTTATTTCACTGTTACAGTACTGCCCCATCCTTGTGGGAATACAGCTAGGAAGCAGAACTCAATGTACTGCTGAACTCATTACGCAAGTAGATGTGCTAGAGGGCCACAAGCCCTGGCAAGTGGAGGCAGGACCCTGAAGGAGGAAGAGAGAAGGATGTGCTTGCTCTGTAAGACTCTAGGGACCTGTGCAAGTCGGTGCTAGGCCAGAGTTAGGCGGTGTTACTAAGAAACATAGATCTACTTGTTCTGGTTGTTCTTGCTTAAGCAAGTAGTTGTTTTTAGCTCTTGCTTGAAAGGTCTATAAAGCAGCGGTGTATTCAATGAAGTTGGGTTCATTGATGCAAAGCATGGAGAGCCCGTGCCTTCAGTGGCGTGACCCATGCGCCCTCCTGGCCGTGTATGAGCGCAGGGCGGCCCCGGGGAACGTCCCGCAGCGCTTGTGGAAGGCCCCAGGCGCCTCGGCCGCAGGGGCGGCCACAGCGGCTCGGAGCTGCCGGCCCGCGGCTGAGGGGAGCGGCGGGGCGGGGCCGCCCGCGCCTGGGCGGGAAACGCCCCCCTGCGGCGGGGAGCGGGCGGCGGCGGCGCAGCGGGGACCCGCCCGGCCCTGCCGTGTCCCTCAGGGCGCCCGCGGCCCCTCAGCGGCCCTCGCCGCCCTCCGGCCAGCGGCGTGTCCGCTCGGCCGCACGCGGCACGCCCGTCTCCCCCTCAAGTGACCCTCACGTTCCTCACCCACGCCACGTACCCTGAGGGACACCACGGACACCCGCCTGCCCTCCCTGACCCCCACGTCACCTCAGTGCAATGCAGAGCACCTGCCACCCACTGCCCCCTCCGTGACCCTCATGTCCCCTCAGTGGCATGCAGGGCACCTCACAAAAGGAGGGAAGACTTTATCAGCCACCACTAGGGAGACACTTTCACCACGGTATACTACCATTACACTCAGTATGGGTTTTGCCACAACATTCATTTTAAATTTATAAACGAAACCTTGCAGCCTGCTCGATCCATTTTTTGCCAATTACATGATACATAGGTGGGTTTGGTTAACATGAAGTTATGCCAACAGTCATCAGACTCATTTTTACAAAGTTTTGTGATTTCAACATTGTTAGTACTGGGATCTAAAGGAAAGTTACCTACATTCTTTTGACGG
Source organism: Prinia subflava (assembly GCF_021018805.1). Lineage (NCBI taxonomy): Eukaryota > Metazoa > Chordata > Aves > Passeriformes > Cisticolidae > Prinia > Prinia subflava. The sequence continues at coordinate 6,449,050 of NC_086252.1, read as the reverse complement.
CAACACAATATAAAAGGAACTTGTTTCTCACATGCCCACATTGTTGTACAGCAAAGGTTTGCTGTTATGTTGGGGTGCAAATTGCTTGTAAGGTTTGATTCTAAAAAATTCCGGCAATGGCAATACTGGAAGCTTTCTCATGTAAGAAACCTTCTACTTTCCTACCTGCACCCTACCTGAATTCTCTCACCAAAAGTCCCAGTTAGCGTTCTGGACCAATCTTTCTGGTCCCAACCCCAGTCCCTCGAATGGTATACCTCAGAGTCATGCAGTACCACTGTTGCTAGATTTGGGCGACGATCCCTGGGAAAGGATCCTTGCATGCTGCTAAACCTGACAGTAGCTTCGGGCTACGGCCACTCAACAGGGTGTTGGCCATGGTATTGTGGTAGGATGAGAGAAGTATTAGTGGTATCATGGTTTATCTGCTCCACGTGTCCTCTAGCGTTCTTCTGTAAAAAAGCAAAGACAACAGAGCCTGCCACTGAAAGGGACAGAAAATTTAAATGATGGAATTATCCAGCGTGTACTTATCCAATGCTCTTTCCCCAGAGCATCAGATGCAACCCATGCATATTTATTCAGAGGAGCTTTTAACACAAGTTGTACTTCTACCACTGTAGGGAGCTCCACCAAGACAGGCTGTCCAGGATAGTGACTTGGGTTCTCTGAATCATTTGGTCCCCGTAGGACAGGAATTATGCCTGGGGCTTTTGGGCAAAATGCAGTGATTTTGGGGCAGCTGTTTACCCTCATCTGTCATTCACAGCTTTCAACGACTCCCACAGCCGAAGATCCCAACCTCCATCCTGAGGTTTAAGGAATCGTTTCAGGAGACCATTAGATCTTTTAACAATACCATTAGCTTGGGGGTAATAAGGGGTGTGAAAAGTGCATTTTATTCCTTCACTTTTTGCCCAGTCCTGTACAACTTTAGCAGTAAAGTGGGACCCATTGCCAGATTGAATTTCTTGTGGTTTTGGGAAAATCCCAAACCACTCTTGCAATGCTTTAACAGTGTTATCTGCAGTAGCTCTTTTAAGCAAACCCCCATTCTACTTGAAAAGGATCTGTAGGATGAATAGGGCCAAGGGCTTGGTGAGCTGTAGCTTCAAATATCAGTAATTGCAATCCTTCCTCCTGAGACTACCTTAATCCCAGAAACAGGTTTGTCAGGGCTCTTACCTAAGCTCTCGGTCTCTTGAATGGACAAGATTTTAACAACACCTTCAGTGATCTTAAATGTGCTACAATAATGTTCAATTTGGCCATACCATTTCCTCACTGAAGCCTTTTGGGCCATCCCGTCAAGGGAAGCAGCCCCAGTGGTGACGATCTTAGTAACTTTGAAAGGGCCACCGCTGCCTGCCCCACACACTGAGCACCGTGGTCTGGGGACTTCTCCTGGCTGAGGCTGGTGCTTCCAGGCCCTCCTTACCAGGCCCTCGCCAAACCTCCATGTCTGATCCACCTGCAGCATCTGTTCAAGATCCTTCCTCTTCAGGAATCTGGCTGAACAATGCAGCGTTTCCCGGGAGCCCTGCAGAGCAGCAGACACCCGGAGATGGCCCCAGAGTTCAGGGCACAGGAGCGTCCCAGTGCCAATGGCAGGGGAAGGCTGCAGCCTGAAAGGCTCCAGGGCAGGAGACAGCTAAGCCCCCTCTCAGGGGAAAGCAGCAGCTCCCAAGTCCTGACCTCAGCCACACCCTGGTTCTGGTCATGGCAGTGGAAGGAGAGTGGCAGCAGGCTCTGGCGCACATGTGACTTCAGGGCCTTTCTTCCCTCTTCCACTAATAACACCATCATCTCTTGAAAGACAAACATAGAACACAGCTGCACCTGGCTGTCATCCTGTATGAAAGGAAGGAAAAAAGACCTCAGCATCAGCAGCTTCTGGCCCATCTGGGCACCGGCCTGCAAATCCACAGGGCACCAATTGTCTGGGCAGCAGCCAGTGGCTGTGGCTGGGGGCACAGAGCCTTACGCTGTCAAAGTGGCAGGAGGGTCTCAGCCAGCGGCAGGGCAATGGGGCTGCACGGTGGCGATGGGGCTGCCTGGCTGCGACAAAAACATGGCGAGCGATTCCCCAATGCGGAACCTAGATGAAATCAACCTCTCACTGCTGACACATCCTGCAAAAATCTTGGAATTGGTGGAACTTGCTGGCAGTAGTACCTATGACCACCAGTTTTTCTTCCAGTCAGAGAAGAGGACAAAGTGAGAACGTGTGAGGGAAAACAACATGGCAGCACCAAGGTCAGCAGAAGAAGAGTGGCACAAAGTGCTCCAAGTGCTGGAGCTGAGATTCCTCTGTAGACTGTGGTGAGGACTATGGTGGAGCAGGCTGTCCTGTAGTCCATGAGTGCCGAGGCTGTTTCTATGGGTTAATAGGTCTTAAAGGTCCAAGAACATTTTAAGGTCTTAAACAGAGTTGTTTATTACATGAAAGCATGTATCTGAAGGTGTGAGGGTCCTAAATGAGCGGTCTTACAGTCTCACAATCGGTTATCAGTATAAAGTATATGAGTATAAAGTCTTAGAAATAAAATACCAGAATAAACAGTAGTCTTAACATGGAATTAAACAGAACATTCCAGCCTTAGGATAAAACAACCTTCAACTCCTGACCCCAAACAGAATTCCCGGCCGTGGGGATCGCAGTGTCAGAAAAGGGGTCCCGGGGTCCCAAATCCCAAACAGAGTCCCGGCCGTGGGGTCGTGATAGCAATGAGGGGTCCCAAGGTCCCGAATCCCAGACAGGGTCCATGCTGCAGGGATCACAGGGACAGGAAGGGGGTCCTGGGGTCCTGAATCCCAAACAGAGTCCCGGACGTGGGGTCGCGATGACAGTGAGGGGTCCCGGGGTCCGTACCCTGGCAGAGTCCCCGGCAGCCCCGAACAGAGATCCGGGGCAAGCGCTGCAGGGGGGAAAGGGAAGGAACAGGACCCCAGGGCCCTGCTCCCAAGCAACAAAGACTACAATAGGTGGCGCCTTTAGAATCCCATTTCAGCTCCCTGGCAGGGCTCCTTCCTCAGGCTGCAGAAGGTGGAGGTTGGATCGATAGATCAGGTTGATCAATCAATACCTTCACTTCCAACCCAGAGGCTTTTTATCCATAAGTTACAAATGCATACTCATATCTTTATCTACACACTACCCAATCTAGGTGCAATTTTCTAAGTTTGTAAAACTGTGAAAAACTACGAAATGCAGTATCCAAAACCTATGCATATAGTATATCTCTTAGTGCAAAAACTCTTATCTTACTAGCGTAAAAGTTCTATCTTATTGTGCGTAAAAATTCTATCTTGGTATGTGAAAAACTCTATCTTAACACACGTAAAAAACTTTATCTTATTTGTGCAAAATTCATACCAAAAATGATAAACAGTACTCTATTTTTGTTACGTCTAAACTCTATCACTAGGCCTGAAGTTCTGTATTTCTGCACTAACAATCAGGCACTTAGGGCATGTGAAGCTTAAAAATGAGGCTTAGATTTCTACTTTATGCATGTGTGGCTTTATATATTCTAACTTTTCTAAAGGTTTTAATTCAATCCCTGTACTTCTCACTCTCTGCAGGGGATCCGTGGAAACATGGACTCCAACTCCTGAGGTCCACAGGGGATGCAGAAATACACTTGCAGCCCATGACAGAAGTGCTCACACCAGAGCAGGTGGATGCCAGAGAAAGCTGTGATCCAGTGGGAGACCCAAGTAGAGAGAGAAGCCCCCTGCTTCCAGAGATAGAGCTCTTGCTTCCAAACCAGAGCAGCCTTTCCTTAGAGGACTGCACCCCATTGACGAGAGCCCCCCGCCACAGCAGTTTTGGGAAAACTGTTTGCCTGTGGGTGGGACCCCAGAGCATAGCTGAGAAAAGACTCCTCTGCATTAGCAAACAGAAAAAGATTATGAGAGACAAACCAACCAAAAGCTCCATGCCCTGTCTCCCTGCGCTGTCAGTGGGAAAGAGGTAGGCGTTGGGAGGAGAAAAGGTGCATTGAAGGCTTATTTTACTTCTCATTATGCTCCTCTTTGTTAATAATAGATTGACCTTGTAAATTTAAATCTGAACTTCTTTTACCCATAGAGCGCTTTTTTCCCAGTCCTCATCTCAACTCGAGGCCTTTGTTAATTTTTTTCCCTCTCCTCTGCCCAAGAATAGTGAGTGAATGACTTTAGTAGGTGCTGGCATTTGGCCGGTATTAAACCACGACAGTCAGACACCTGGGACAGATTGTACAGTGCAATGGGCTGGGGAGCCCTGAGCCCTCTGGGCAGGTGGGCCCCATACCTGTCACACGATGGGGCCACACGCAGGAGAGTCATCACCACATCAGCGGGCTGTGCCTCGGTGAGATCCAGCAGGGCCCTGGACAGCCTGTGCTCAGAGTCCTCATTGGCCATGAGCCACTGGTGGATGTACCTCACCATGGCAGGCACCTGGAGAAGGCACAGGGAGACTTGGAAAGCTGCCAGGGGGAGTAATGTCTCCAGCTTCCCCAGAGAAGTGCTTTCCTTCCCACCACACTGCAATGGCCTCAAAGCCTCCCAGGGACCACTAGTCAAGGCTTGGGAGGCCAAGGAATTCCTGGAGGATCATACCCTGGTCACAGGCTGCTTCCGTGCTCTGGAATGGAAAACCTGCTCCACAAGAAAATCCAGCAGGGCAGCAGCACTGGTGTCGGTGGTGTACAGTCATGGATTTCCATGGACCCAGTGCCCATGGTGCTGGTCTCTTCTTGCCAAATGCACTTGATGAATTGGCAAGTCCGGCAAGAAAACCAAGGGTGGGAAGCCATGGATGTGCCATGGAGTGCTCCAAGCACGGTGTTGGGCTGAGCAGTGACAGCAGCCCAGCCCAGGTGGGGATGGCTGCAGGTACCTGCGCTGTTCTGCGGAAGCGGCCACGGGCGGGCTCCTGCTCTTGTGCCTGGTCCATGGCCGCACCTGGCAAAGAGCGAGCGCAGCCAGAGCTGAAGGGCTGCAGGAGAGGCTGGAGAACAGAGCCCAGCCCTGCGCTCCCCAGGCAGGGACAGCCCCGGGATGCCCCAGGGGATGGAGCACGGCCACTGAGGGTGGCAGCACGGGCCCCTCTTCTGTCCTGTCCAGGGCCATGTCCCCAGCAGATAGGATGGCACGGGATGTGATGGGATGGGATGGGATGCTGATGGGATGTGATGGTGCCAAGCTGGCTGCAGGCACCAGCCCTGTGGTCGAGCTCTGCCCACAGCCCCTCCTGCAGCAGCTGTAGTACCACTTCACCATCAGCTGCTGAGTTTCACAGGATGATTAGACTGTACAGAGATAATGTCATGTTTCTTTCTCCTTTTTTGACTGTCTTGCATTCTAGCAAAAAGAGAATCTGCCCAGCCTCTTGATACGATGCCTGATCACTGTGATCCTGGCTAGCTCACTGCACGGCACACAGGCACAGCACCAGAAGTGGGGAACTGCCTCAGCAGTGAAGTGGCTGCAGGCAGAACCTTAGTGCTACAAGCCCTAGGATACAGCTACAGGAGCAACCACGATGCTGCAAAAGAATGCAGGAAAGCTCTCAGTCTGAGGTTCCAACAAAGAACCACTATTTGTGCACAGGTCTGCAGCTGAAAAGAGCCTTGAAGGAAGGGGGGTGGGCAGGGAGGGTGGGTGCACCTGACTTTTTAATGGAGGTGGAACAGGGGGTGGAAACAACAACTGGGCCAATCTGGGTCACATGGCGGTGGAGTCCAGGAAGGGACTGACACTGCTTCCACCATTAGGAACTCATGGGGGGAGGATACCATTCAAGGGATCAACTGGGTACCAAGTAGGGTAGAGGATTCTAGAAGAATGGGTAAGGGCTACGGAAGATTGACATGAGGTGGGAGGAGAGGGGCACAGGTTTAAACAAGATTGACAACTGGGGCAAAACCAATAGTGTGGGGGTGGAAAGGAACAATCCTTTGAGAAAAACAAGCACCATAACAGCCTCTGCTATTCCATGCGCTAGTTCTGTGTGTCTGTTTGTGAAAGCTCATGTCCAAATAATACATCTGCGTCCCTGCTGAGCACAGCAATGGACAGCCACAAACAGGGAGGTCCCCAGTGAACATTGAGGTGGACACATGGGGAAATGCAGAGGATAGGGATAACTCTGGGAGGAGAAGCTGTTTTCTTTCTCTAATGATGGGGCCAGCAGCCTGAAGGAGCAGCCAAGACAAGTGCCAGAAACAGACATGTCCTGCCCTTTTCTGCTGTGTGATGGACCTAGGACAGACTTGTTCCCATGGGAACCCAGGAATAATGGAGGGCCATGCATTGGTAGGGAATGGCCTCCAGTAAGAGCAAAGCAGCATCTTCTACCTGCAAAGCCTGAGCTTGTGAAGTGGGTAGTCTGCTCAGTGGACACCAAAATGCTTCCTTCCAGACCTGAATGTCTCCCAAACCTCCCCGCTTTTCTTCAGAGCCTGCTGCTTCTTCCTTTGTTCCAAGCAAGTCCAGGATTTCATCTCAGAGCTGAGGCATGTGTCTTCAAAGTGCTTGCATGGAGTAGAGGGAGGGCTGCTGCAGCGCAGGGCTCGTGCCCCATCACAGGCTCTCTCACGACGGCACCAATGCCATTCCCTTGGGATGCCTGACTTTGCAAGGCAAGTCTGCCCTCAAGCACAGCCATCAAAGTCAATCAGGAGCACAGGCTGCAGCTGAAGCTGCCAAGCGTTGCCATGAGGCTGGCAGGTCAAGACAAACTTATTGTGGCCAACTCTGCTGAAGCCTTTGGCCAAACCACGGGCAATTGTACCTACCATCTCCCCTGGTTTGGCATCCCGGGTGGTGCAGATGCCTTGTTGCGCATGTGCTGCTGTTCCTGTGCACACTCCGGTGCTGTTTCTGTGGGCTCCAGAGCCACTTGGGCAGCAGCGATTCCACAGCCTTGCTTGAGTCTCAGGGTTATTGATTCCTTGAGATTCTCCTTGGGGTTGCTGTTCCCCAAGGTACTAAGGGTTCCCCCAAGGGTGTTGTTCCCTGGGAGTTTCCTCTGGGTTGCTGTTCCCAGAGGTAATAAGGTTTTCAGTCTTCTCTTTGCCCTAAGTGTTTCACACCAGAGGTAGAGATGACAAGCTGAGTCCGCCAGTGCATATTTCCGAGGTTGTTTATTCTTCATTATCTCAGTTCTTTTTCAGCTCTGCCAGGCCTCCCTGGCAGGGTACCTTATCTTAGTTCTTTCTCAGCTCTGTGAGGCATTCCCAGCAGAGCAGGACACGCAGTGAACTGGGGTGGATCAGAGAGCCCCGCACCTTATGTACAGTACCCCTGACCCAACCACCGTCCACAATGTACGTTTTATTTACAAAATTGTACCAATACCTACTACCTATGCTAACATGTCATTTCTACTCTAAACCAATCCTTGAGATCCAACTCAGCAGAAAACGGGGGACGAGAGCAAGAACAAGGAGCACACGGGCCACTCCCCAATTCCTCCATCTTGCCTCTTCAACCCCATATACTGAGAATCCCAGATTCTACATTTACATTCTATGATAAACTAAATACTACTTATTTTGAATTCTCTCAGCTTGTGATTCTTCATACAATGTGGGCATTCACTCCCATGGAGAGGGATCAGAGGCAATGTCCTCCTGGGCTCTGTGTGAGGCTGGTTGACCCCCTTGTACAGATCCCAGACCCCTCTGTCTGGTCTCCAAACACTCCAGGGTGGCCAGAGGTATGTTCTAGACTCCAACCCTTGAGGAGACATCATGGCTCTCCAAAGGGTGGCAGCAGCTCTGCAGGCTCAGAGCTCTGTATCAGGGTGGCCTTGATCATCCTGGCCTGTCACCTTGGCCTGAGCAGCCACCAGCCCTGCCTCTGCCCAGTGCCCCATATTGGCAGCACCCAGTGGCTGTGCCCTGGCAGTGTCCCCCTGCCCTCCCTGTCCCCACTCAGTCCAGCCTGGGCACCTCAGGGGAGTCCCCACCCTCCTGGCGTGGTGGTGTCCCTGCCTGGAAGGCCTCTGCCGCAGGCCTGGGAGACATTTTAGGGAAACACCAGAGCAGCCGGGACAGGAATAAGGGGCTGCTTATGGCCTCTGACACCCAATTCCTCAGGGCCTCCCACTGGCCCAGGCCCTCAGGATCTCCCCCAGTGCGGCCAACCTGCCCGGCAGCAACGGTGCAGCCCCACAGGAGCTCCAGACAAGCCCCATCAAGAGGCACCTCGGAGCCCTCAGCAATCCAGCCAGCAGCACACGGGCAGGAGGACACAGATGGCCGTTCCCGGCTGGCACAGGGCTTGTGGCCATCTCCAGGCACCAGTGTCGCAGGGATCCCCACAGCTCCGGCCCCTGCCCACCCGCCCTGTCGGCAGTGCAAAGGCTTCAGCACAACCGCCAAAGACCGAGGGGTTTGTGGCCATTTTCCCTGCAAGACTGCATGCCTGGGCAGCTTGCTGAGCACAAGCAGCCCTCTTCCCTTATACCCTGCACACCCTGGGCAGCAAAAGAAATCTCCTTGCAGACTCGGTATGATAACACATCCTATATTTATTAACTACAGAAAAACAACAAGAAGAAAAGAACAGTATTCAAGAAAAAGAAAATCCCCGCTGGCTAATGTACCCCAGCAGAGAGTGTGGGATCAGATCTCCACAGAGCGCCAGCAGCACAACCAGCTGAGGCCTGACACTCGAGGCCGTATCCTCCAAGCCCTGTGCAGCTGGACTTGCAGGATCTCAGAGATGGAATATCGAGATCTGCTAACTGCCTGGAGGATGGAGAAGGTCTGAAGTGCCAGGCTACTGATGTCAGGGCTGATGTCATCTGCCATGTCTGCAAGGGCTGGAAGAGAGAGGAACACAGCCACGCTCAGATCCTGAAGCTGTGGGGACCAGAGGAGAGGCACCTGCCAGGGCCATCCCATCCCACTCTTGCCATGGCCAGGAGGAAGCAGGCACCAACGGGATCAGCCCAAAGTTCGTGGCAATAAATCCCCCACGTGCCCCTAAATTCTCTGTGTGCTCTGCCCACACCACCCCTCGTCACCACAGGGAGCAGAGCCCTCCGTAGCCGGGCCAGGGCTTGCAGCTCCCCCGCCAGCCGCCGCTGACACCCGCTGCCCTCACTCACCTTTGTAGATCAGCTGGAGGAGTTCCCGCTGCCTCCTCAGGCTCCGCCCGGCGATCCCTGGGAACACAGAGCCTGTCACGGCCCCAGCGGCACAGCTCGGTGCCAGCGGCGCTGCCAGCCCTGTGGCCCCACGGCCTCCTGGCCCGGCACGGCTCAGCCCGGGCCCTTGCCGCTTCCTGCCGCCCAGGGGCGGGCACGGCTGCCAGAGGGCGGCAGCAGCCCCGAGGGCAGGCGGGGCTCCACGGCGCCGGGCCCGGAGGCCGCTGCCGGGGCAGCAGCCGGGGCTGGGGCCGAGCTGCGGCGGGCCGGGGAGGGAGCCCGGGCTCGTGGCTCACCCAGGAACCTGATGGCCGCCGCTCGCAGGGGCTCCTGTGCGTTCTCCAGGTACGGCAGGACCCGGCGCAGGTGCTCGGCCGCTCGGCTCCTGTCCCCTTCCAACTGCAGAGAGCGGCAGGAGGGAAGAGTTGGTGCGGGCTCAGCCCTTCAGCCACGCCCTCCCTGCGCCCACTCCCGGCCTCCCCTGCCCGCACAGCCCTGAGGCCCGGACAGGAGCCACTGGATTTGGGCTCTGGAGCAGGCAGAGGGCCGGCTGCTGTCCAGGGAGCCTCCCCGCAGCTCTGCTGGGCCAAGGCTCCATCGGCACCTGGCCCAGTCCCACAGGAGCCAGGTGAAGAGTCTGCGCAGCCCAGGGAAGGGAGCGACGTCTGGGTGCAGGCTTGCGCCCCTGGGAGCAGCACTGAGCAGAGGCCACAGCTGCCAACCCCACACACTGAGCACCATGGTCAGTGTGCTTCTCCCAGCTGAGGCTGGGGCTTCCAGGTCGTCCTTACCAGGCACTCACTGAACTTCCACAGCTGCTTCTTCCTCACCAGTTCTTCCAGATCTCTCCTCTTCAGGAACTCAGCTGCACAAAGCAGCGTTTCCCAAGAGGCCTGGAGAGCAGCAGAGACGCGTAGATGGCACCACAGCCCTGTGCCAATGCCTGGAGGAAGCTGCAGCCTGCAAGGCACCAGGGCAGGAGGCAGCTGAGCCTTCTACCAGGGGGACACACCAGCAGCCCACAAGTCCTCACCTCTGCCACACGCTTGTTCTTGTCATGGCAGTGGAAGAACAGTGGAAGCAGGCTCTGGCGCACGTGTGCCTTCAGGGCCTTTTTCTCCTTGTCCACTGCAACAGTCACCAGTGTTCGGAAGAGCAACATGGAAACCTGCTGCACCTGGCTATTATGCTGTATGAAAGGAGGGAAAAAAGGACCTCAGTCTTGGCTGCTCAGGATGCCAGCCTGGGTGCCAGCCTGCAAATCCACATGGCACCAAGTGACCAAGTGTCTGGGCAGCACGCAGTGGCCTTGGCAGGGGGCACAGAGCCTTACGTGGTCAAAGAGTGGCAGGAGGGTCTCAGCCAGGGGCAGGGCAATGTGTCTGGGTATCAGCATGTCCTTGTCGAAGACTATAAAGCTGAGTAGCATGACTGCCCTTTTAACTGTTTCTCCATCTGTGTCCCGCAGGAGCTCCACAAGACTTTCAGTCAGGCTCCACATGTTTTCAGTCTGTGTGGAACAAGTCTGTGAAATGCCACCCTGGTGCTATAGGGCCCAGAGGCCAAAGGCCTGTCTTGAAGCACTCGGGCAGCTGAAGCAGAAGGCAGGAGAGCTGGGAGCAGCAGCCTCAGCACCCCAAGCCCAGCTCAGCCCAAGAGACTGCGTTCCCCAGCCCCACGCTGCGCACACGGCTTCAGCCGCTGCCCCCTTCTCACCATCGAGGGATCACAAGTGAGCACAAAGAGTGCTCTGAGCGCCAGGTTACGCCTCGTCCTGCACTTGCTCTGGAGGTTCCTTGACAACATTTTAAGGACTGTGTTACGACTGCCTTCACTCAAGTCCAGGCAGTTGAGGACCTGAAAGGCACAGGGCAGTGACAGGGGGCCTGGCTGCCAGGAGCCCAGACCCGCACAGGGCTAGGCCCAGGCAGCAGCACAGGGCACGGGCACCGTGCCAGGCAGCAGAAGGCAGAGAGCTGGGAGGCAGCTCAGCGAGGCAGTGCTGGCCTTCAGGCTCACCTCCACAAGGAATGCCAGCGTGGGCAGATCCCAGCGTGGCTCCTGTGTGCTGAGCAGGCCGAGCATGTAGCGTGTGATCTCGGAACACAAGGGCATGGAGACAGAGGACATCTCCCTGGCAAGAGAAAAAGTAACCAAGACTGTGAGCCAGAGAAACAAACCTTTCCCAGGACTGACTCCCAGAGGTGTGGTCTTTCACCACCATCCTGACAGGGGGACCTGAGCCATTTTAGGAGGTGGCTCCTTCCAGAGGCAGGGGGGAGAAGGGGCTCTCACCTGGCCAGCACACCCACAGCATAATGGTGGGTGTGTGCACAGAGCAGCGTGTCCCAGCCACGCTTGCGTTCTATTGCCAACACCACCTTCTGATATTGCATTTCGCAGAGGAGGGACTTCAAGATGTGCACTGCAAACCTGTGTGCAGAGCAAAGCCCAGGTCACGCTGGGAGCACTGGCTCCTGCCCTGGGGATGTGGCCAGCACAAGAGGACTGGGATGGAGCACCTGTTGGGGCTGCTGGCAAGGTTGTGTTGCTTCTTGCATGCCTTCCAGAAAGTATCAACCTCCTCTGGTGTATCCAGAGTGCTGAAGAGCACTTGGAAGAGCAGATGCACAAAGAGGTGGTGAAAATACATTATCACCATATGTGGAACAGAGGGCATCTGGAGCATCTTCCACATCACCACAGTTGCCTGCAAAGGGCAAAGCATCCCGAGACAGCGCTCAGTGCCCTTGTGTCTGTGTGGCAGGGCCCCAGCGTGGCAGGGAGAGGCCAGGGGAGACACAGGGGGAGCACCGGGCCTGGTGCCCCTGGAGCTGCCCCTAGGCCAGGTTTCATCCCAGCGCCTGAGGCAGGGAGATGCAGTGGGGGAAGGAGGGTGGAGAGCTGCTGGAGAGGCAGCCCCGGGGTGAGCAGAGGCCAGTCCCAGTAACTCACAGCCAGGGCAAAGACACCCCTTTTGTCCCCATCAGAGGTGCACGTGCTGTGCTCTGGCCAGTTCTGCAGCACATCAAGGAGTTGCAGCTGCACACACTCTGCAGTCCTGGGCGAGCACATGATTGTCTTCCACATGGACATAGCAGCTCTGTGGGGTCAGAACTCTGTCTCAGGGGGCTCTCACACACATCACCATGGCAATGGCAGCACTGGGGAGCTGAGCTGGCTGCCAGCTCTGCCTCTGCCCACTGCCCTTCACCAGAAGTTTTCAGGCAGCCCAGCGCTGTGGGGACAGGCCCCTGAGGAGCAGGGAGGGAGCCTGACAGGAGGCTCAGGGCCTGACATGCCAGGGCTTGGGAAGGGAGCAGCCAGAGGGCTCTGGAATTCCCCTTTGGTCAGACACCTGGGACAGACTGTCCAGGTTAATGGGCTGGGGAGCCCTGAGCCCTCTGGGCAGGTGGGCCCCATACCTGTCACACGATGGGGCCACACGCAGGAGAGTCATCACCACATCAGCGGGCTGTGCCTCGGTAAGAACCAACAGGGCCCTGGACAGCCTGTGCTCAGAGTCCTCATTGGCCATGAGCCACTGGTGGATGTACCTCACCATGGCAGGCACCTGGAGAAGGCACAGGGAGACTTGGAAAGCTGCCAGAGGGAGTAACGTCTCCAGCTTCCCCAGAGAAGTGTTTTCCTTCCCACTACACTGCAGTAACCTCAAAGCCTCACAGGGACCAGCAGGTGTGGTTTGGGAGGACAAGCAGTTCCTGGGAGGATCAAACCTTGGTCACAGGCTGCTTACTTGTTTTTGATTGTAAAAACCCTCCTCTACAAGCGTATCCAGCAGGTCAGCACTGGTCTTGGTTTTGAAGAGGGGCGGGTATCCTTGGACCCCAGCGCCGATGGCGCTGGTCTCTTCCTCCCGAATTCTCTTGATGAATTTCAGAACCAGCTGTAGCAGAAGGGCAAGAAGCCAGGGATGTTGCGTGGAGCATTGCAAGCGTGGTGCTGGGCTGAGCAGTGACAGCAGCCCAGCCCAGGTGGGGATGGCTGCAGGTACCTGCGCTGTTCTGCGGAAGCGGCCACGGGCGGGCTCCTGCTCTTGTGCCTGGTCCATGGCCGCACCTGGCAAAGAGCGAGTGCAGCCAGAGCTGAGGGGCTGCAGGAGAGGCCGGAGAACAGAGCCCAGCCCTGCGCTCCCCAGGCAGGGACAGCCCCGGGATGCCCCAGGGGATGGAGCACGGCCACTGCGGGGTCCAGCCCCAGCACCTCTTCCGTCCTCTCCAGGGCCACGTCCCCAGGGGATGGCACGGCATGTCACGGCACAGCATGGCACGGGGCCAAGCTGGCTGCAGGCACCAGCCCTATGGCCAGCTCTGAAACTCACCCTTCTGTGTTGGCTGGAACTGCTAGTGGTTAGTGCTGGGAAGAGTACAGGACAGCAAGTCCTGCACTCGGGTCTCGAGGGCTCCTGCCACAAGGACAGGAGACTCTTCCTCAAGGATTGTGCCCTCAAGGGCACCGGCGGCAGGGATGGGAGATTCCTCTGAAAAGCCCTGGGGCACCAATTCTGCCCTCAAGGGCACCTGCAGAAGTGAAACCTCAGAAAGGCCACAGGTCAGCAAGTGCTGTGCTCTGGCTTTGAGTTCACCTGCAGGAATAATGCCTTCAAAAAGCTCCGGGTCAGACAAAAACGAGTGTGCTGTGGGGGAACTCCTCACAACACTGCTCTATCACGTCCTCTCCCGTTGAGTGCTCTGAGCACTCTGGCGTGGCTGCATCACCACCAGCAGCTATGTCACCACGTGTCACAAAGGGCCTGTGTGACACCTGTGCCATTGCATCCCACGGTGACCATGCTCCACCGTTCCACCTGCCTTGGGGCCACACCCCAGCACACCCAAAGTGGCCCAGATGTGAAGGAATCCCTTCCCCCAATGTGTCTGAGACATCCCCACAGGATCTTTAGGAACGGCTCCAACCATCAGCAAACGCTGCCCTGCTCTGTGGGCTCAGGGCAGCAGAAGGAGCCCCCAGGGCTGCCAATGCAGCCACAGCGGGAAGGGCACGGGGCCTTCCCCAGAAGCTGGCACGGCCTCCTTGGGACACGTCCCGGCTGGAGGACATCCTAAACCTGCGGGTGTCACACAGACGAGGAACGTGTGGGCCAGGGCACGAATGCTGCTCTGAGCCCTGGGGCCAGGAGAGCACTGAAATCAGCAGGTGTGGCAGAGTCCCTGCCCAAGCACACCTGCCACCCCCTGAGCCCTGGCAGTGTCCTCTCCTGCCCCAGAGATCTGTGCCCTGGGGGCTTCTCTGCCAGAGGCAGACAAAGCCAACGTGCCTTGGGGGCTGTGCTCCTTCCTACAGGGGATGTTGTCACCAGGACCTGGAGCAATTGGTGGCAACATTTGCTCTCTGTCAGAAGCTCTTCCTCCATGCTGGAATTGTTTTCTCATTGAAGTAATTGCCTGCAGTACAAAATCACCCTTGCAGTGAAGGCACAGAATAATCTGGCATTTAGGAATCCTCACTTCAGGAAAGCTTTACTTCCCATTGCTCAACTCAATTAGTTTCAAAAAGTTGCAAGCTTCCCAAATTAATAGGGATGGCATGAGAACATGACAGATTTGGAAGTTTGCTTCCCATTTCAAAGCAGCAACTCATTTGCCTTAACCTCATCCTTTGAGAGTCATCTACAAAAAACAAACCCACAACACAGGCAATTCAAAGGCCATTCTTTGGTTTGCAAACAGTTTTCTGTCAAGGGATGACAATAACCTAATTCTCTTCAGCAATAAAATCTCTCAAGGAATGAAAGTTGACTCATTGTTACAGAAGTAGTCCAAACAAATAAGTAGATTGCAAAAAGGCTAGTCCATCTCATGGTACAGATTTCTAAGCGGCCAATAAAGTAAAGCTCTCCCCTCTTCTTCCCTGCAGGGGAATCAGGACCACTAACAGAAAAAGTCACAGCGATTCCTTCTACCCTCCATAACCAAAGCTGTGCCAAACCACAGACGCTGCCTTGAAAGTGACTCCAATTCCAGCTGACACCTCTCACCTTCCAGACAACTCCATCCCAACATGCCCACCAACACCAACCCCACCTCCACACCCCACCAGGAGCCCCAGCTCTCCCCATCCCTCTGCAGAGCTTTCCCACCCTCCGGCAGAGCCCCTGGTTCCCTGCATGTGCCGTGGGATGGCACTCAGGAGGATCTGCCCCAAGGCCTTCCCTGGCAGCAAGCTCAGGCTGCCAGGCCTGTGGATCATCCTTCCCACCCACCCTTCCTGTGCACGGCTGTTACATTTGCACATCTGCGCTCAGCTCGGACTTCTCCACTTCGCCAGGACTGCTGGTAAGGGTCGGGAGCAGCCTGGCAAGCTCCTTCTCCAGCTCCCTCTTTTCTCTCGGGGGAGGTAGAACATTCCACAGGAAAGCAACTGGTGGCGCAAGGAGTGGGCGGCATCAGGCAGCTCTGGGGAGACGTCTCAGGACTGTTTTATTCTGAGGGAACACCATTTGCCTTGACCTGTGCATACCTGCAAAAGCTAAAAGTCAGCTGCCTCAGCTTCCAGGACCTCTCCTGGCCAGCATCCTGACATGGATGCAGGACTGCTGCGAGGCACTGCTGGGACCCAGGGGGACAGGACCGGCTGTCTCGAGTCCACGTAGCACCCCCTCACACAGCCAGGGTCATCCCCAAACCAGACAGTGCTCACGTGTCAGCAGAGAGGAGCAAGGAGCGCTGGGCTCCTCTCAGGGTATCTCAGCTGGGCCTGCTCCACAACACACTCCCATTTGAAGGCCTGCTAATGCCCAGCTGCCAGAAATGCCTACTTTGTTCTCTCCGGGATGCACAGGAAGAGACATTGTGCAGGACTCCTTGGGAGGCAAACCCTCCAAGCCTTTTCTGAGGCCAGGGACACAGCAAGATCAGCCAAGACTCTCCACGCTGCCTGGCCCACACAGCCCAGCTCTGTGCTGGCCCCCTGGGCCACAGCAGCTTCCAGCAGGGAAGAGGCAAATGCATATTGCCAAGAGTGTAAACACAGCAGACAGGTAAGGTGTGAAAAGTGTGTGCATAAAGGCTTTTGAATTCCCAGCTCTCAAAGAGAGCTGTGGGGCTCACAGCTGGACAGAGGTGCTTCTGCTCACACCTCTGTCCAAAGGGGTGTAACAGCCTGCTGCAGGTGCTTGGCCTGGTCTCTGCAGGTCCAGGTGGATGCCAAATGTGCTCCTCACAGCCTCCTCCCTTCCCCTGCCCCTCTGCCAAGTGCAACAGGCCTCAAGGACTGAAAGGACCACAGAGAGCCAAAGGGAGACATTTGCACCTACCTCACTGGGAGATCCCTGTACAGCACTTTCCTTAGGAAGCAAGCCCCTTTTCCCCAAGGGCATTTCCCCAAGTGTGTAGCTTCCCTGGGGAACACCAACACACCCTTCAGAAACCCTGGCAAGGCTGAATTACTTCTGGTCCTTTCAGGACAGGCACTCCAGCCCTAGCTCATATTCCCCCAAGTGTGTTTCCAGGTGGAGGTTCAGACATGCAGCCCCAGGCCCTCTACAAACACAAGCTGCCTGCTGCCTCTTCACCTGCCTCAACTCCTGCCTGCAGTCATGGCAGCAAAACCAGGCTGTTCCCAGCCAGAGACCAGAGCCCTGTGCCCGCAGGATGCTCGTGCCAGCACCTTCCAGGATTCTCTGCTGTGCATGCAGCACTCTTCATGTCTGCTCTCAACAGCCTTTGGAACACACAGCACAACCTGGCTGGCACTGCCCTCAGCATACCCCAAACACAGGCACGGGAAGAAGAAGCAGGGGCTGGTTTGCAGCCATGCCCCAGAGAGATTGGAAGGTTGTAGTTCCTCTCCCTCTCCCCACACCCTTTTCCCCAGCCATAAAACCCCTCGAACATGTGGCTCATCCCTTTTCCCCTGGAGTGAGTTCAGCAATAAAGCCGTGGGACTGTGGTCCCGAGGAAAGGGGCGCCTCTGTCTTTTACCTTCGGTCCATTATCAGGGTAACCAGGGTCTGGAGCTAGGCAGGATTTGACCCCAGGAGCCTGGAACCTCAATACTGCAGGCAAGGCTACAATTCTGGATGGCACTGAAGCGAGGCATTTGGGATCCCTGTCACTTGATCCGGTTATCGACCAAGACATGATGAGGGGGGCTCACCTTTGCAGTCTCTGGAAACAGTTCTAGGAAGTGTGGCACAAATACATCTGTGTGCAGACGACCTCTATATGTAGCAGACCCAGTGGAAGACGACAGAACAAGAGTTCAACGCTTGAGAGAAATGGCAGTGGCAGAGATTGTCTTCTCAGATGACCTAAACACTAGGAACCCAGACTCGGTACCATGTACACCCGTGATGTGGCGAAAACTTGTACGACTTTGGCCACAAGAATACTCTTCTGCTTTAGCAATAACGAAGTGGGATGACACGGAGGAGACTGTGCTTGGTATGGCGAAGAAGCTCTGAGCATCTGCAGATGCCGTGCATGGCCCAACACATGCAAGAATCGCAGCTGTGGAAAGACGTCTGCAGAAATTAGAAGACAAGATAGAGGAAAACCACAAGAAACTCAGGGAGGAGATTAAAGAGGACATTCTCCAAATCTCAGCAGTACAGATCAGAGGTTCTGGCACCAAACTCAGACGTGCCCCAGATGGAGAGGGAAGGGGCATCCCACGAGCTAAGCTGTGGTCCCTCCTGCGTGATTGTAGAGAAAACATGAGGAGATGGGATGGAAAATTTACTGATGCTCTGGCACAACAGCTGCGTGAATTGTTGGAAGGCAAGACTCAGAAAGTTCCACCACAAAGGCAGCAGCTTCAGTTATCCAGGGAAAGAAGGATAACCAGGCTTAGATCTGCCCTGCCTCTAGCCAGGCAGAGGCTAGTTTTGGACTGGGTGGATTTGTTGGCCTGGCTGATCAGAGCCACAAAAATATGAAGCTTTAGTTGACACTGGTGTGCAGTGCACATTACTCCCATCAAGACATATGGAGGCAGAATCTGTTTCTATTGCTGGCGTGACAGGGGGATCACAGGATTTTACTTTGGTGGAAGCTGATGTGAGTCTGACTAGAAAAGAGTGGAAGAAACACCCTATTGTGACTGGCCCAGAGGCCCTATGCATTTTAGGCTTACACTTCCTCCAAAATGGGTATTTCAAAGACCCAAAGGGACTCAAGTGGGCATTCGGGATAGCGGCTGTACAGACAGTGGGCGTTAAGCAATTGAGCACCTTGCCTGGACAATCAGAGAACCCATCTGCAGTGGGACTTCTGAAGGGGGAAGAGCAGCTAGTACTAACTGGCACTTCAACAGTGCATGGCCGACAGTACAGAACAACTTGAGATGTTGTGATTCCCACCCACAAGATAATCCGTGAGCTGGAGAGCCAAGGGATGGTCAGCAAAACCCACTCACCCTTCAACAGCCCCATCTGGCCTGTGTGCAAATCTGAAGGAGAGTAAAGATTGACTGTGGACTATGGTGCCTTGAATGAAGTGACTCCACCACTGAGCGCTGCTGTGCCAGGCATGGTAGAACTCCAGTACTATTGGTGTTGCCAATAGGACTGGACAGAACCAGTCCGGGCTTGCCTAAAAACTCTGTGGCTGAGCCAGAAGGCAGCTGTTGCAGTGTTACCTACAAAGATACCTTTAGCTAGCCAGATGCTGCAAGCGGTGGGGTCGACCACGTGGGGACAAGCCTAGACTTGCCCAGAGCTCCTAAGGCAGTGAGCAAGAACTGCCTTTTGCAGAGGGTAGCTCTTCTTCAGGAATCCTCTGTCGGAGAAGCTTTTGGACTAATGGCAAAGAAGAGAGTCAGTTCTGGTGGGGAGGTTCAAACCAGAGTTTTATTGTAGCTTATTCAGGCTTCTGAATTCAGCAACCGCCCTGCCAGAACTCCCCAGGCCACACGGTCCCCTAGGTTATATTGGGGAGAGGGGAGATGGGAAGGGGCAGGAGACTCATGAATCAGGTAGGGGAGGAGGGGGTCTCAAGGGAAGGAGGACACGTGGACAGCCAATACTTTCTGAAAGGTGAAGGGCATCTTTTAAATCAGCCATTCACTCAACATTCCTTTGGAATTTCTCCAGGATAAGGAGATGGTCCGTTTTTTGGTGACAGACAGGGCTCTGGAGATTGGCAGGGGTCTGGGTAGGAGTGGAGGAAGGATTGACACAACTTGGAGGAGAAACCCAGGGGAAGGACCAGGGGTTCAGGAATAAACCATAAAAACACACTGTACAAGCTGGAGTCCAAGGCAGCAGAGCGGTATGTCACTATTGACACTGCCAATGCATTTTTCTCCATTCCTTTGGCAGCAGAATGCAGGCCTTACTTCACCTTCATGTGGAGGGGAGTGCAGTACACCTGGAACCGATTGCCCCAGGGGTGGAAGCACAGTCCTAGCACCTGCCATGGACTGATTGAGACTGCACTGGAAAAGGGTGAGACTCCAGAACATCTGCAGTACATCGATGACATCTTTGTGTGGGGAAACACTGCAGCTGAAGTGTTTGAGAAAGGACAGAAAATCATCCAGATTCTCCTGAAAGCTGCTTTTGCTATGAAGAAGAGCAAAGTTAAGGGACCTGCTTAAGAGATCCAGTTCCTGGGAATAAAGCGGGAAGATGTACAGAGTCAGATTCCCACCAATGTCATCAACAAGATCACAGCAATGTCTTCACCAACCAACAAGAAGGAAACACAAGCTTTCTTAGGTGCCATAGGCTTTTGGAGAATGCACATTCCTGAGTACAGCCACATTGTGAGCCCTCTCTACCTGGTTACCCGCAAGGAGAACGATTTCCACTGGGGCCCTGAACAGCAGCAAGCCTTTGCCCAGATCAAGCAGGAGATCGCTCATGTGGTAGCCCTTGGCCCAGTCAGGACAGGAGCAGAGGTGAAGAACGTGCTCTACTCTGCAGCCGGGAACAACCAGGTTTGTCCTGGAGCCTTTGGCAGAAGGTGCCTGGTGAGACTCGAGGCCGACCACTGGGATTCTGGAGCCAAAGCTCTAGAGGGTGTGAAGCCAACTACACACCAACTGAGAAGGAAATTTCAACAGCCTATGAAGGAGTGTGAGCCACCTCAGAGGCAACAGGCACTGAAGCACAACTCCTCCTGGCACCCCGACTACTGCTGCTGGGGTGGATGTTCAAAGCAGAGGTTCCCTCTACCCACCATGCCACCAACGCCACATGGAGTAAGTGGATTGCCCTCTTCACACAGCATGCCTGTACTGGAAAATGGAATCGTCCTGGGATTTTGGAGATAATTAGGAGTACTGGTTTATGAGAACCTAAAAAGAAATAAAAGGGAATTGATTGGAGGATTTCAAAAATGGAGAGATGAGGAATGGCCCCCTGAATGCATATTGGAAACATAGGGGCCGGCCACCTGGGCACAAGATGGGAGTTGGGGGATACTGAAGTCCAATTTATATGCTGAATCGTATTATAAGACTCAAAGCAGTTGTGGAGATCATAACAAACAAAACTGGTCAGGCACTGGAGTTAATATCAAGTCAACAGGGCCAAACAAGAGCTGCAGTGAATAAGAATAGGTTGGCTTCAGACTATTTAATAGCTGAAGAAGCGGGTGTTTGTGGAGAATTGAAGATATCAGATTGTTGCTTGAAAATTGATGACAACGGCGATGCTGTCCTGGATATAGCCAAAGATATCAGGAAAATAGCCCACATACCTGTCCAAAAATGGGAATCAATGCTAAAATCCTAGCTGGTGGGATAGCGTCTTGGGAATAGAATGGTGGAAGAAGCTAGGCTTCTTCCTTTTATGTGCTACAGCTAGTTTGATATTTCTTCCTTGCTTGATGCCCGTTTGTTTTATTCGGCTAATGACAAGCATAGACCAAGCCATGCAAGTGGCAACAATGCCTGTGGATCCAAAATTGACTACATCTGGAATGGTCCAAAAGATTGTGGTGTTAAAGAAACAAAATAATATGGAAGAGCCCTTTGAAGAAGCAGAATTGATTTGTGAAAAAAATGAGCAAATACAGGAGGTTAGAAAACAAGAATTATTGCTCAAGCCAAATGATTTATAAAGAAGAAAGGGGGGCTGTTATAAATACATATGATAATATTGGCTTTTTGCAAATATTAAAATGGATGCTGTATGTATAATGGTAATGTAACTTTGCTATAGAGATTTTATTTCTGTTATTAACTCATTGTAAACATAGTAGTAAAATAGCCGGCACAGTTATGAATTACCTGTGGTAATTGAACTACCTGCTTGGTTGAGCTAATATCCAAGGAACGCATGATGAAGACCCCTGCTACTGATATTGTCAGCACCTACTGTCTGTACAAAGTATGGACCAAAACCCAAGCTGGAGGTGATAATAAGAATGGATTAAAACCACAGCCAAGAAATGGGCATGCTCTAAAAAGGCAGACCATAGGAGGAGCCATGCTAAACTAGTTCTGGGAAGAGTTTGATTATGCATAATTGTTTATGAATTTGCAATAGGCTGGTGCAATAAAAGGTATGTAAAGGGTGTCTCTGAAATAACAGGTGTGCTCTTGGCTGAATGCCAAGCACCTGGCCAGTAAAATTTGCTTTGTCTCCTATTGTTTTTTATTAAACCTTTAAATTTTACCAGGAAAGTGAACCTTGTTTTTCAAAAGCCACACTGAGATCTGCCTGCGCTGGCGTTCCTTGTGGAGGTGAGCCTGAAGGCCAGCGCTGCCTCGCTGAGCTGCCTCTGCCCTCTGGTAGCCACAGCTGCCTGGGACGGTGCCCGAGCCCTGTGCTGCTGCCTGGGCCCGGCCCTGTGCGCTTCTGGGCTCTTGGCAGACAGGTCCCCTGCTGCCTTTCAGGTTCTAGATTGGCTGCACTTGAGTGAACATGATTGTAAAACAGTCCTGAAAATCTTTTCAAGTCACCTGTGGAGCAAGAGCAGGGAGAGGCGTAACCTGGTGCTCAGAGCACTCTTTGTGCTCACTTGTGATCCCTCGATGGTGAGAAGGGGGCAGCGGCTGAAGCCGTGTGGGCAGCGTGGGGCTGGGGAACGCAGTCTCTTGGGCTGGGCTGGGCTTGGGGTGCTGAGGCTGCTGCTCCCAGCTCTCCTGCCTCCTGCTTCAGCTGCCCAAGTGCTTCAAGACAGGCCTTTGTCCTCTGGGCCCTGCGGCAGCAGGGTGGGGTTGTACGCCAGGGTGGTACTGGCAGTGTAGCCATTCGTGGCTTGTGTTCCACACAGGCCAGAAGAATGTGTAGCCCGTGTCAAAGGCTTCTGGACCTCATGGGGGATGCAGACAGAGAGGTGGTCGAAATGACCCTTGCTCTGTTCATCTATGTGCTCCAGAACAAAGACAAGCTTATACCCAGCCCCATCATCCTGCAGCTGGCTGAGGAGCTCCGGACACTCTTTGACAACGTAAGACTCTGAGCCACCAGCCACAGGCACTGCTTGCAGGCCCAAAAGCTTTCTTCCCTGTGAATTTTCAGACTGTGCCAACATGAGCACAGAGCAGCTAGAGTTGAGATCTTTTCCTTTCTCCAGGAAAGCAGCCATGAGCAGCTGCTCTTCGTGGTCCTTTTCCATATTTTGACGGGAATTGAAAAGACAAAGAGAAAGAAATCCCTGAAGACACCTTTGTGGCAGAGCCTGCTTCCACTGTCCTTCCCCTGCCATGATGTGAACCAGTGTGTGGCAAAGGTGGAGGCTCCTGGGCTGCTGGTGTCCCCCCTGCGAGGAGCCTCAGCGGCCTCCTGCCCTGGAGCCTGTGGGCTGCAGCCTCCTCCAGGGGTTGACACAGGGATGAGAGTCCTGTGCCCAGGTTTGTGATGCCATCTACATGTCTCTGCTGCTCTCTGGGTGTGGTAGTTTGGGAAAAAAGTCTTGGGAAACGCTGCTTTGTGCAGGTGAGTTCCTGAAGAGGTGGGATCTTGAAAAACTAGTGAGGAAGAAGAAGCTGAGGAAGTTCAGCGAGTGCCTAGTAAGGACGGCCTGAAAGCCCCAGCCTCAGAAAGGAGAAGCCCCCTGCCCCAGGTGCTCCGTGTGTGGGGCTGGGAGCTTTGGCCTCTGCCCAGGGGTGCCAGCCTGCGCCCCACACGCCGCTCCCTTCCCAGGGCTGCGCGGACTCTTCACCAGGCTCCTGTGGGCCCGAGCCGGGTGCCGATGGAGCCCAGGCCCAGCGGGGCTGTGCGGGGGGGGCGGCTCCCTGGGCACCACACGGCCCTCCGTCCCATCCACAGCCCGGCGCCGGGTCCTGCCGTACCTGCAGAACGCACAGGAGCCCCTGCAAGCGGCGGCCATCAGGTTCCTGGGTGAGCCACGAGCCCGGGCTCCCTCCCCGGCCCGCCGCAGCTCGGCCCCAGCCCCGGCTGCTGCCCCGGCAGCGGCCTCCGGGCCCGGCGCCGTGGAGCCCCGCCTGCCCTCGGGGCTGCTGCCGCCCTCTGGCAGCCGTGCCCGCCCCTGGGCGGCAGGAAGCGGCAAGGGCCCGGGCTGAGCCGTGCCGGGCCAGGAGGCCGTGGGGCCACAGGGCTGGCAGCGCCGCTGGCACCGAGCTGTGCCGCTGGGGCCGTGACAGGCTCTGTGTTCCCAGGGGTGGCCGGGCGGAGCCTGAGGAGGCAGCGGGAACTCCTCCAGCTGATCTACAAAGGTGAGTGAGGGCAGCGGGTGTCAGCGGCGGCTGGCGGGGGAGTCGCAAGCCCTGACCCGGCTACGGAGGGCTCTGCTCCCTGTGGTGACGAGGGCTGGTTCGAGCAGAGCACAAAGAGATTTCAGGGACACGTGAGGGATTTTATGACCAGCAATTTCGTGCTGATCTCGTTGGTGCCTGCTCTCTCCTGGCCATGGCAAGAGCAGGCTGGGATGGCCCTGGCAGGGGACTCTCCTGGGGTCCCCGTAGCTCCGGGATCTGGCTGTGGTTCTCTTCCTTTCTCTTCCAGTCCATAAAGACATGGAAGATGACAGTAGCCCTCCTATCAGAAAGCCTAGCACTGCAAACCATCTGTATACTCAGAGCACTAGAGACCCCATGGTCTCTCCCTTTATTCAGATAAAGTAACAGGACTCCTCTGTCTGCTTTTTGGACATAAAGCTCTGGTGTTTGGAGATTAATTTTCGTGACGGAAGTGCCTCATGCATCCCTGAAGGGAAGGCGGATGCCCCGTGTGTCGCTGAGGTGTCATGAAGGTGTCTGAATGGCATGCGGGTGCCTGCATGCCACTGAGGGATATAAGTGTGATAAATAAATGTGATTCGTGCTAACTAAATTGGAGATATATCAATATTTTGGAAAATATTTGTTGTTAAGCAATAAAGGAAATTAGGATTACAAAGCAGATGAGCCTCTTTGCAGATGTTATACGTGAAAAAAGAAGATACAGGATGTAGTTTTGAGATAAGCAGAATTCCGAAACAGAATCGGCCTTGGGATGAACAAAGAATCGACCTTGGAATGGACAAAGTTGGGACGGTTTCAAGTGTAGGATCTGAAGTTGTGGTTTTTTTCTATGAAATGCAAGGCCAGTTTTTTGGAACATAATGCTTACTTACATAACACAACGCTTAGTACGCATGCACAGCCTGTAAGGTTATCCGAAGGACAACGAGGAAGACT
This sequence comes from Prinia subflava, assembly GCF_021018805.1. Taxonomy (NCBI): domain Eukaryota; kingdom Metazoa; phylum Chordata; class Aves; order Passeriformes; family Cisticolidae; genus Prinia; species Prinia subflava. The sequence goes on along the minus strand of NC_086252.1, from coordinate 6,424,326 downwards.
GCAAGCCTTCATCATGAAGACCACCAAAAGACCCCCTAGCAACAAGTGGAGCATGCGCTGTGCAGTACAGTGACGCAGACTTCAAGAACGGGAAATGAGAGGGGATTTACGGGAAGTAATAATGAATAGGCATGAACATCATAGTATATAAGTGTAGCTTGGATAAGTCTGTTTTGTCTGTGAGGAAGGAGATGGTCCCTATCCTTACCCCGATCAGTTTTGTTTATGCCTTATCAGAACCTTAACCCGACTTAATTAACCACGGCCAAATTTACTTGGCATATGCTTGTATTCATCTCAATTAAAAATTGCTGCTAAATTTAATTTTCTTGTTTGTGGGACTTCATTCATAACAAAGAGTACTTTGAGTCCTGCTTCCTGGCTGTATTCCCACAAGGATGGGGCAGGATTGTCACAGGACTAGAGAGTGTTTCACTTTGGGAGGGGTAAAGCTGAAGTAACTTTGAGAGGGAACAACAGAACACAGGAATGCTGGGATTGCCTGCTGTCACCTGGAGGGCACAGAATGAACAGTTTGGGGTTAAAGTTGATGTAATCACTGGACTGGGAGAAAAATGGAATCTGAGTTAACCTGTGGAGGACATGTAGTGGCCATTTTGGCAGATAAATTGCAGGTTATCTCTAAGGGACACAATGACTCTTGAGGAAGAGTCTGAGGTGACTTCTAGAGGGCACATAGAGATAATCTTGTGACAGAATCTGAGGTAAAGTTTAGGAGAAAGAAAGAACATTTTGGGAGTAAAATCTCCGGTTATGGGACTTCCCATTAGCTTATCGTGTCCCTCAGCAGGTGGGCCTTGCCCTCCCTGTCCCCAGCCTGGGCACCTCGGGGTTGTCCCCACCCTCCTGCTAAGGCCCAGCCTCGATGGGCTTCTGCTGCAGGCACGGTAGACGCTAAGGCTGACGGGCCGGGAGCCCAAGACCCAGGAGGGCACAAGCCCAGCCCCGCAACTCCTGGGCCCACACCTCTGAAAGGCTGTGACCAGGGTTATACACCTGATTACAGGGGGTCCCTCCAAATGCCCGCTAAGGGAAATGCCTTGGGAGAAGCACCAGAGCAGCCGGGTGGCAGGAACAAGGAGACTGCCTGGGGGCTGCTTACGGCCTCTGACACCCAATTCTTCAGGGCTTCCACCAACCAGCCTGGCCCCTCAAGGGCCTCCTGCCAACCACTCCCTCACACATCCCCCTGGTGCATGCCTTCTGCATGCAGAAAAGAGTTTTTCTCTGCAAGCGCAGATGGCCCCAGGAGACAGAGCCTCCCGGATGAGGGCTGTTTGCGGCCCCACGGCCTCCTGGCCCGGCACGGCTCAGCCCGGGCCCTTGCCGCTTCCTGCCGCCCAGGGGCGGGCACGGCTGCCAGAGGGCGGCAGCAGCCCCGAGGGCAGGCGGGGCTCCACGGCGCCGGGCCCGGAGGCCGCTGTCGGGGCAGCAGCCGGGGCTGGGGCCGAGCTGCGGCGGGCCGGGGAGGGAGCCCGGGCTCGTGGCTCAAAACTGCACCTGTCTACTTCCAGTGCTTGACTACTCCTTCAGGATGCCCATATAATAATCAGAGAAAGAAAACACCTTCTCCTCCCAGACTTATCCCTATCCTCTGCACTTGCCCATGTGCCTCCCTGCATCACTGCTCGATGTTCACTGAGATTTCCAAGTTTGTTGCCATCCACTGCTGTGCTCAGCAGGGATGCCCTTGTGTTTGGGCATGAGCTGCCACAAACAGACATGCAGAACTGGAGTGTAGAATAGCAGAGGCTGGGCAGATTCTTTCTTTTCCAGAATGCAAGCAAGCCAGTCAGAAAAGCACAAGGAAACTTCACTGTGTCTGTACAGACTAACTGTCCTGGGAACCTCAGCAGTTGATGGTATTCTGCTGCTACTGCTAATCACTTCTATGGAAAAAAATCATTCCAGGAAGGAGCAACAGCATCTGACGGATACCAAGAGTTGCCAGCAGTAGCTGCAGGTGCTCCTGCCAACAGCCCCTGTAGGAAGGAGCACAGCCCCCAAGGCACGTTGGCTTTGCCTGCCTCTGGCAGAGAAGCCCCCAGGGCACAGATCTCTGGGGCAGGAGAGGACACTGCCAGGGCTCAGGGGGTGGCAGGTGTGCTTGGGCAGGGACTCTGCCACACCTGCTGATTTCAGTGCTCTCCTGGCCCCAGGGCTCAGAGCAGCATTCGTGCCCTGGCCCACACGTTCCTCGTCTGTGTGACACCCGCAGGTTTAGGATGTCCTCCAGCCAGGACGTGTCCCAAGGAGGCCGTGCCAGCTTCTGGGGAAGGCCCCGTGCCCTTCCCGCTGTGGCTGCATTGGCAGCCCTGGGGGCTCCTTCTGCTGCCCTGAGCCCACAGAGCAGGGCAGCGTTTGCTGATGGTTGGAGCTGTTCCTAAAGATCCTGTGGGGATGTCTCAGACACTTGGGGCAAGGGATTCCTTCACATCAAGGCCACTTTGGGTGGGCTGGGGTGTGGCCCCAGTACAGGTGGCAGGGTGTGCAAGGGCCCTTTGTGACACGGTGCAGCATGGTCACCGTGGGATGCAATGGCACAGGGTGTCACACAGGCCCTTTGTGACACGTGGTGACAACGGTGCTGGCAGTGAAGCAGCCACGCCACAGTGCTCGGAGCACGTGACAGGATAGGACAGGACAGAGAGGGGCTGAGAGGAGTCCCCCCACAGCGCACTCATTCCTGTCTGACCTGGAGCTTTTCCGAGGCGTTATTCCTGCAGTTGACCTCGAGGCCAGAGCACAGCACTTGCTGACCTGTGGCCTTTCCGAGGCTTCTCTTCTGCAGGTGCCCTTGAGGGCAGACCGTGGCAATTGGTGCCCCGGGGCTTTCCCGAGGCATCTCCCATCCCTGCCGCCGGTGCCCTCGAAGGCACAATCCTTGAGGAAGAGTCTCCTGTCCTTGTGGAAGGAGCCCTCGAGACCCGAGTGCAGGACTTGCTGTCCTGTACTCTTCCCAGTATTACAGTCTTGCAGGCGCCTTCCAGGCACGACTGCAGGACTTGCTGTCTTGGAGGTTTTCCGAGGCATCTCTCCTCGGTGTAGCCATCAATCCAGTGGCTCACATGGAGCAGAGACCCCTGAGAGTGCCCAAGCTGGCCTGGGTGGAGGAGGAGGAGGAAGAAGGAGCCCCAGCTGGAGCTGCCCCAGCACATGAGATGGAAGAGGTGGAGCAGTTCCAGCCACCGCAGGAGGGTGAGTTGAAGAGATGGGCCACAGGGCTGGTACCTCCAGCCGCCTTGGCCCCATGGCATAAAATCCCATCCCCTGGGGACACGGCCCTAGGCAGGACGGAAGAGGCGCTGGGGCTGAACCCCGCAGTGGCCGTGCTCCATCCCCTGGGGCATCCCGGGGCTGTCCCTGCCTGGGGAGCGCAGGGCTGGGCTCTGTTCTCCGGCCTCTCCTGCAGCCCCTCAGCTCTGGCTGCACTCGCTCTTTGCCAGGTGCGGCCATGGACCAGACACAAGAGCAGGAGCCCGCCCGTGGCCGCTTCCGCAGAACAGCGCAGGTACCTGCAGCCATCCCCACCTGGGCTGGGCTGCTGTCACTGCTCAGCCCAGCACCACGCTTGCAATGCTCCATGGAACATCCCTGGCTTCTTGCCCTTCTGCTACAGCTGGTTCTGAAATTCATCAAGAGAATTCGGAAGGAAGAGACCAGCGCCATCGGCACTGGGGTCCAAGGATACCCGCCCCTCTTCAAAACCAAGACCAGTGCTGACCTGCTGGATACGCTTGTAGAGGAGGGTTTTTACAATCAAAATCAAGTAAGCAGCCTGTGACCAAGGTTTGATCCTCCCAGGAACTGCTTGTCCTCCCAAACCACGCCTGCTGGTCCCTGTGAGGCTTTGAGTCTATTGCAGTGTGGTGGGAAGGAAAGCACTTCTCTGGGGAAGCTGGAGACATTACTCCCTCTGGCAGCTTTCCAAGTCTCCCTGTGCCTTCTCCAGGTGCCTGCCTTGGTGAGGTCCATCCATCAATGCCTCATGGCCAATGTGTCTGCTGAGGAGAAGCTGGACAGGGTCCTGCTGGATCTCACCGAGGCACAGCCCGCTGATGTGGTGATGACTCTCCTGCGTGTGGCCCCATCGTGTGACAGGTATGGGGCCCACCTGCCCAGAGGGCTCAGGGCTCCCCAGCCCATTAACCTGGACAGTCTGTCCCAGGTGTCTGACCAAAGGGGAATTCCAGAGCCCTCTGGCTGCTCCCTTCCCAAGCCCTGGCATGTCAGGCCCCGAGCCTCCTGCCAGGCTCCCTCCCTGCTCCTCAGGGGCCTGTCCCCACAGCGTTGGGCTGCCTGAAAACTTCTGGTGAAGGGCAGTGGGCAGAGGCAGAGCTGGCAGCCAGCTCAGCTCCCCAGTGCTGCCATTGCCATGGTGATGTGTGCAAGAGCCCCCTGAGACAGAGTTCTGACCCCACAGAGCTGCTATGTCCATGTGGAAGACAATCATGTGCTCGCCCAGGAGTGCAGAGCCGGCACTGCTGTTACTCCTTGATGTGCTGCAGAACTGGCCAGAGCACAGCACGTGCACCTCTGATGGGGACAAAAGGGGTGTCTTTGCCCTGGCTGTGAGTTACTGGGACTGGCCTCTGCTCACCCCGGGGCTGCCTCTCCAGCAGCTCTCCACCCTCCTTCCCCCACTGCATCTCCCTGCCTCAGGCGCTGGGATGAAACCTGGCCTAGGGGCAGCTCCAGGGGCACCAGGCCCGGTGCTCCCCCTGTGTCTCCCCTGGCCTCTCCCTGCCACGCTGGGGCCCTGCCACACAGACACAAGGGCACTGAGCGCTGTCTCGGGATGCTTTGTCCTTTGCAGGCAACTGTGGTGATGTGGAAGATGCTCCAGATGCCCTCCATCCCACAGATGATGACAATGTATTTCCACCGCCTCTTTGTGCATCTGCTCTTCCAAGTGTTCTTCAGCACTTTGGGTACGCCAGAGGAGGTTGATACTTTCTGGAAGGCATGCCAGGAGCAACACAGCCTTGCCACCAGCCCCAAGAGGTGCTCCATCCCAGTCCTCCTGTGCCTGCCACATCCCCAGGGCAGCAGCCAGTGCTCCCAGCGTGACCTGGGCTTTGCTCTGCACACAGGTTTGCACTGCGGACCCTGAAGTCCCTGCTCTGCCAAATGCACTACGAGAATCTGGTGGTGGCAATAGAACGCAAGCGTGGCTGGGACACGCTGCTCTGTGCACACACCCACCATTATGCTGTGGGTGTGCTGGCCAGGTGAGAGCCCCTTCTCCCCCCTGCCTCTGGCATTTGTGCCCAGTGCCCAGGCTGCCCCACTCAGTCCCCGTGGTTGTGGGCCAGATGGCCTTGGCACTGAGGGTCTGCCAAAAACACTGGAAAATCTAGGAGACTAGGGTGCCCAGAATGCGCGCCTCCTAAAATGGCTCAGGCCCCCTGTCAGGATGGTGGTGAAAGACCACACCTCTGGGAGTCAGTCCTGGGAAAGGTTTGTTTCTCTGGCTCACAGTCTTGGTTACTTTTTCTCTTGCCAGGGAGATGTCCCGTGTCTCCATGCCCTTGTGTTCCCAGATTGCTCGCTACATGCTCCGCGTGCTCAGCACACAGGAGCCACGCTGGCATCTGCCCACACTGGCATTCCTTGTGGAGGTGAGCCTGAAGGCCAGCACTGCCTCGCTGAGCTGCCTCCCAGCTCTCTGCCTTCTGCTGCCTGGCACGGTGCCCGTGCCCTGTGCTGCTGCCTGGGCCTAGCCCTGTGCGGGTCTGGGCTCCTGGCAGCCAGGCCCCCTGTCACTGCCCTGTGCCTTTCAGGTCCTCAACTGCCTGGACTTGAGTGAAGGCGGTCGTAACAGAATCCTGACAATCTTGTCAAGGCATCTGCGGAGCGAGAGCAGGGAGAGGCGTTACCTGGCACTCAGGGCGCTCCTTGTGCTCACAGGCGATCCCTCGATGGTGAGAAGGGGGCAGCGGCTGAAGCCGTGTGGGCAGCGTGGGGCTGGGGAACGCAGTCCCTTGGGCTGGGCTGGGCTGGGCTTGGGGTGCTGAGGCTGCTGCTCCCAGCTCTCCTGCCTTCTGCTTCAGCTGCCCGAGTGCTTCAAGACAGGCCTTTGGCCTCTGGGCCCTATAGCAGCAGGGTGGCATTTCATAGACTTGTTCCACACAGACTGAAAACATGTGGAGCCTGACTGAAAGTCTTGTGGAGCTCCTGCAGGACCGAGATCGAGAAATAGTCAGAAGGACAGTCATGCTACTCAGCTTTATCATCTTGGACAAGGACATTCTGATCCCCAGACCCATTGCCCTGCGGCTGGTCGAGGGGCTCCTGCCGCTCTTCGACCACGTAAGGCTCTGTGCCCCCCGCCACGGCCACTGCGTGCTGCCCAGACTCTTGGTCCCATGTGGATTTGCAGGCTGATGCCCAGCTGAGGCCCAAGCAGCCCAGACCGAGGAACTTTGTTTCTTCCTTTCATACAGCATAATAGCCAGGTGCAGCTGCTGTCCATGTTGCTCTTCCGAACATTGGTGACTGTTCCAGTGGACGAGGAAAAAATGGCCCTGAAGACACATGTGCACCAGAGCCTGCTTCCACTGTTCTTCCACTGCCATGACGAGAACCAGGATGTGGCAGAGGTGAGGATTCATGGGCTGCTGGTGTGTCCCCCTGGTAGAGGGCTCAGCTGCCTCCTGCCCTGGTGCCTTGCAGGCTGCAGCCTCCTCCAGGCGTTGGCACAGGACTGTGGTGCCACCTACACGTCTCTGCTGCTCTCCAGGCTTCTTGGGAAACGCTGCTTTTTGCGGCTGAGTTCCTGAAGAGGAAGGATATTGAAAAACTGGTGAGGAAGAAGAAGCTGTGGAAGTTCAGTGAGTGCCTGGTAAGGACGGCCTGGAAGCCGCAGCCTCAGCTGGGAGAAGCACACTGACCATGGTGCTCAGTGTGTGGGGTTGGCAGCTGTGGCCCCCACCCAGTGCTGCTCCCAGGGGCGTCAGCGTGCGCCCCACACGCCGCTCCCTTCCCTGGGCTGTGTGGGCTCTTCACCAGGCTCCTGCGGCCCGGGGCCGAGTGCCGATGGAGCCTTGGCCCAGCAGAGCTGCGGGGAGGCTCCCTGGACAGCAGCCGGCCCTCTGCCTGCTCCAGAGCCCAAATCCAGTGGCTCCTGTCCGAGCCTCAGGGCTGTGCGGGCAGGGGAGGCCGGGAGTGGGCGCAGGGAGGGCGCGGCTGAAGGGCTGAGCCCGCACCAACTCTTCCCTCCTGCCGCTCTCTGCAGTTGGAAGGGGACAGGAGCCGAGCGGCCGAGCACCTGCGCCGGGTCCTGCCGTACCTGGAGAACGCACAGGAGCCCCTGCGAGCGGCGGCCATCAGGTTCCTGGGTGAGCCACGAGCCCAGGCTCCCTCCCCGGCCCGCCGCAGCTCGGCCCCAGCCCCGGCTGCTGCCCCGGCAGCGGCCTCCGGGCCCGGCGCCGTGGAGCCCCGCCTGCCCTCGGGGCTGCTGCCGCCCTCTGGCAGCCGTGCCCGCCCCTGGGCGGCAGGAAGCGGCAAGGGCCCGGGCTGAGCCGTGCCGGGCCAGGAGGCCGTGGGGCCACAGGGCTGGCAGCGCCGCTGGCACCGAGCTGTGCCGCTGGGGCCGTGACAGGCTCTGTGTTCCCAGGGGTGGCCGGGCGGAGCCTGAGGAGGCAGCGGGAACTCCTCCAGCTGATCTACAAAGGTGAGTGAGGGCAGCGGGTGTCAGCGGGGGCTGGCGGGGGAGCTGCAAGCCCTGGCCCGGCTACGGAGGGCTCTGCTCCCTGTGCGGACGAGGGGTGGTGTGGGCAGAGCACACAGAGAATTTAGGGGCACGTGGGGGATTTATTGCCACGAACTTTGGGCTGATCCCGTTGGTGCCTGCTCCCTCCTGGCCAGGACAAGACCGGGCTGGGATGGCCCTGGCAGGAGGCTCTCCTGTGGTCCCCGCAGCTGCAGGATCTGACCGTTGTTCTGTTCGTCTTTCTTCCAGCCCTTGAAGATATGGCCGATAACATCAACCCTGCCATCAGTAGCCTTGCAATTGAAACGTTCTACATCCTCCAGGATGTAGACAGATCTCGATATTCCATCTTTGAGAACCTGCAAGATCAGCTGCACAGGGCATGGAGGACTCGGCCTCGACTGTCAGGCCTCAGCTGGCTGCGCTGCTGGAGCTCTGCACAGCACTGATCCACACACTCTGTCTGCTGGGGCCACCTGACGCAGCGGGGAGTTTCTTTTCCTTCAAGATTCTCCTTCCTTTTGTTTCTCTTTTGTATATAAATATAAGATGTGTTATAATACACAGACTGCAAGGAGATTTCTTTTGCTGTCCAGGGTATAACAGGGCCTAGAGGAAGAGGGGGAAAAGGGTGCTTGTGCTCAGCAAGCTGCCCAGGCGTGCAGTCTGGCAGGGAAAATGGCCACAAGCCCCTTGGCTTTTGGTGGCTGCGCTGAAGCCTTTGCACTGCACACAGAGTGGGTGGGCAGGGACCAGAGGTGCAGGAATCCCTGCGAGACCGGTGCCTGGAGATGGCCACAAGGCCTGTGCCAGCCAGGAACCGTCATCTGTGTCTCCTGTCTGTGTGTTGCTCGCTGGAGTTCTGAGGGCTCCAAAGTGCTCTTGATGGGGCTCCTCTGGAGCTCCTGTGGGGTTGCACTGCTGGTGCTGGGCAGATTGGCCGGGCTGGGGGACACCCTGAGGAGACGGGGCAGCGCGAGACTGTGAAGGGATGAGGGGCTGCGGAGGTCTTGACAGGACAAGGCAGTGGGAAGGCACCAGCAGGATGTGTAAGGGAGTGGGTGGCAGGAGGCTCCAAGGCCACAGGTGGCCCGCCCTGGAGGGGCTGGGCTGGTGGGTGGGAAGCCCTGAGAAATTTGGTGTCCGAGGCCGTAAGCAGCCCCCAGGCAGCTGCCTTGTTCCTGCCACCTGGCTGCTCTGGTGCTTTCCCAAGGCATTTCCCTTAGCAGGTGGTGGGAGGGATCCCCTGGAATCAGGCGTGCAACCCTGGTCACAGCCTTTCAGAGGTGTGGGCCCAGGAGTTGTGCGGCTGGGCGTGTGCCCTCCCTGTTCTTGGGACTCGGGCCTCGGCCCCTCAGCCTCAGGCCTGGAGCTCGACTGCCTAGCTGTTGAGTCTTGTTCCTGTTGCAGTGAGGGAGGCTGAGCTCTGTGGCTTTAGGCATGAGCGAGTAAGAAGAGCAGCAGCTTTGAGCCCAAGAGGTGCCACAGAAAGGCCCTGTGGGCCAAGTGCATTGCTGGCATTCCAGGGGCAGGAATCCCGGAGAGTGCGGTGGGCACCTTCAGAGTGCCACAGCTGGCTTTGCCTTGAGCGGCGGCCAGGTGTGCAGGGCTGGGTCTTTGCTTTGCTGTCACTGGCCTTTTGCCCTTGTGCTCCTTTGGCTGCCTGGAGAGAGCAGCAGCCCTCTAAGGAGGGTGAAAGGCCCTAACTCCAAAACCTGAAGGGGGAATTGGAGCTCTCGCAGCCCTCAGCCCATGCCGTAAGCAGGGCAGAGCCTTTTCCCCAGCCCTGGCAGCATTCTGCCTGCTGCTGGCCCCTGGCCAGCATGACCTGCTGTACTCTGGGCGAGTCACTGCAGGGCTGGCAGGTGCCCCTTGATTTGCCAACAGGACAGGAGGCTCCCGGAGGGAAAGGTGGGTGCCCCAAGTAACTCTGGGGGGACATGTGTGTCACTGAGTGGATATTAGGTTCCCAGAGCACTTCCCTGCAGGTGAAAGGACTGAGAGAGCTTTGTCTTTACAAACAAACTGTGGGTAAAGCTAGTATGGGGAGATGAAAGGAGCAATGGATGGAACCATCAATTCCATAGGAGAAGAAAAAGGGGGAGCATATATTAGAACGGGGTCTGTATTAGGCAATTTGGGAAGTCTGTACCTCTCAAATACCTCAGGCAACAGGGAAAAAGAGAGGGAAACGTGGCTGGGAAATTAGGACAAAAAGGAGGCTGCGTGCTCTAAAACTTTTATATACTTCAGGTGAATGCCCCATGGTCTGTCCCTTTATTCAAATGAAGTAAAAGGACTCCTCTGTCTCATTTTTGAATATAAAGCTCTGGGGTTGGGGCTTAATTTTCATGATGGAAGTGCCTCATGCGCCCCTGAAGGGAAGGCGAATGCCCCGTGTGTCACTGAGACGTCATGAAGTTGTCTGAATGGCATGCGGGTGCCCTGCATGCCACTGAGGGGACATGAGGGTCACGGAGGGGGCAGTGGGTGGCAGGTGCTCTGGATTGCACTGAGGTGACCTGGGGGTCAGGGAGGGCAGGCGGGTGTCCGTGGTGTCCCTCAGGGTACGTGGCGTGGGTGAGGAACGTGAGGGTCACTTGAGGGGGAGACGGGCGTGCCGCGTGCGGCCGAGCGGACACGCCGCTGGCCGGAGGGCGGCGAGGGCCGCTGAGGGGCCGCGGGCGCCCTGAGGGACACGGCAGGGCCGGGCGGGTCCCCGCTGCGCCGCCGCCGCCCGCTCCCCGCCGCAGGGGGGCGTTTCCCGCCCAGGCGCGGGCGGCCCCGCCCCGCCGCTCCCCTCAGCCGCGGGCCGGCAGCTCCGAGCCGCTGTGGCCGCCCCTGCGGCCGAGGCGCCCGGGGCCTTCCACAAGCGCTGCGGGACGTTCCCCGGGGCCGCCCTGCGCTCATACACGGCCAGGGGGGCGCATGGGTCGCGCCACTGAAGGCACGGGCTCTCCATGCTTTGCATCAATGAACCCAACTTCATTGAATACACCGCTGCTTTATAGACCTTTCAAGCAAGAGCTAAAAACAACTACTTGCTTAAGCAAGAACAAGGGCACAGAATGAACAGTTTGGGGTTAAAGTTGATGTAATCACTGGACTGGGTGAAAAATGGAATCTGTGCTAACCTGTGGAGGACATGTAGTGGCCATTTTGGCAGATAAATTGCAGGTTATCTCTAAGGGACACAATGACTCTTGAGGAAGAGGTGACTTCTAGAGGGCACATAGAGATAATCTTGTGACAGAATCTGAGGTAAAGTTTAGGAGAAAGAAAGAACATTTTGGGAGTAAAATCTCCGGTTATGGGACTTCCCATTAGCTTATTGTGTCCCTCAGCAGATGGGCCTTGCCCTCCCTGTCCCCAGCCTGGGCACCTCGGGGTTGTCCCCACCCTCCTGCTAAGGCCCAGCCTCGATGGGCTTCTGCTGCAGGCACGGGAGACGCTAAGGCTGACGGGCCGGGAGCCCAAGACCCAGGAGGGCACAAGCCCAGCCCCGCAACTCCTGGGCCCACACCTCTGAAAGGCTGTGACCAGGGTTATACACCTGATTACAGGGGGTCCCTCCAAATGCCCGCTAAGGGAAATGCCTTGGGAGAAGCACCAGAGCAGCCAGGTGGCAGGAACAAGGAGACTGCCTGGGGGCTGCTTACGGCCTCTGACACCCAATTTCTCAGGGCTTCCACCCAGCCAAGCCCAGGTCCCCCAGGGACCTCCTGTCCCCTTGGAGCCACCTGCCACCCACTGCCTTACACATTCCTTTGGTGCCTTCCCACTGCCTTGTCCTGTCAGGGTCTCTGCAGCCCCTCATCCCTTCACAGCCTCCCACTGCCCCGTCCCCAGCATGGCCAACCTGCCCGGCAGCAACGGTGCAGCCCCACAGGAGCTCCAGACAAGCCCCATCAAGAGGCACCTCGGAGCCCTCAGCAATCCAGCCAGCAGCACACGGGCAGGAGGACACAGATGGCCGTTCCCGGCTGGCACAGGGTTTGCGGCCATCTCCATTTGTAGGAATAGGGTAAAAAGTTAGCCTTTCATTTCTTTTAAGTGCAGCTAACAAGTAGTCTTGAGTTCCTACGTTAAGCTGTTTTGAGAATGAAAAGTTCCTTGAACCCAACAATCTATTCTGAGGGTGAAAAATAATTGCACCTGTAATAACAAGGCATTTGTCACATGAGAATCAGTAAACAACCCAAGAATAGATAGATTTTATGGGAATACACAAGACAGAGTCAAACAGACTTGATTAGCAAAGCGGTTTGATAACCAAGATGCCATGGCAAGAACAAACAGAACTGTGAAAATTACAGGAGATGGGATGAAACCTGCTTACGGGAAGAGAGAAGATTCAATCAACTTCTGCAAGCAAAGAATTGTTGTAAAATGCATGAGTCTTCTGTGTGATTTTTAACCTGATTATTGTAGTAGAAATTATTAACCTGTCTGAAATAGTATATAAGCTTTTGGGAAACCCAAGTAAAATCGAATTCTGATCACCAAATCAGTCTTGCCGTCTCTCAATCAATCGCCAAAAGATTTGATGAACAAGTAAAATGTCTTTTTGTAACCAGTAGAATAATTAACAAGAAAGCTATTAACCAATAAGAAGATGCTCTCAAGGCTGGTAAAAACTGTATAAAAGACAGCATGCAGCCATAAAAAGGAACCTTCTGAACTTTGATGTTGTGACCATCTTTGTGTTGTGACCATCCCAACAACATTAAGGCACCAGCCTCACAGGGATCCCCACAGCTCCAGGCCCTTCCCACCCGCTCTGTCGGCAGTGCAAAGGCTTCAGCACAAGCACCAAGCGCCAAGGGGCTTGTGGCCATTTTCCCTGCCAGACTGCACACCTGGGCAGCTTGCTGAGCACAAGCACCCTTTACCCCTCTTCCCTTATACCCTGCACACCCTGGGCAGCAAAAGAAATCTCCTTGCAGTCTGGGTATGATAACACATCCTATATTTATAACTACAGAAAAACAAAGAGAAGAAAAGAACAGTCTTGAAGAAAATCCTCACTGGTTTAGCTGCTGACCCAGTAGACAGAATGTCTGGATCAGTGCTCTGCAGAGCTCCAGCAGCGCAGCCAGCTGAGGCCTGACAGTCGAGGCCGAGTCCTCCACGCCCTGCGCAGCTGATCTTGCAGGTTCTCAAAGATGGAATATCGAGATCTGCTTACTTCCTGGAGGATGTAGAACGTTTCAATTGCAAGGCTACTGATGGCAGGGTTGATGTTATCGGCCATATCTTCAAGGGCTGGAAGAAAGACGAACAGAACAACGGTCAGATCCTGCAGCTGCGGGGACCACAGGAGAGCCTCCTGCCAGGGCCATCCCAGCCCGGTCTTGTCCTGGCCAGGAGGGAGCAGGCACCAACGGGATCAGCCCAAAGCTGCTGGCCATAAAATCACTTACGTGCCCCTGAAATCTCTGTGTGCTCTGCCCACGCAAAGGGACCAGAGCCATGTGCAGCAAGGCCAGGTATAGCACCTTCCGCCACCAGCCTCTGCTGACAGCCCGCTGCCTTCACTCACCTTCGTAGATGACCTGGAGCTCCTCCCGCTGCCTCCTCAGGCTCCGCCCGGCGATCCCTGGGAACACAGAGCCTGTCACGGCCCCAGCGGCACAGCTCGGTGCCAGCGGCGCTGCCAGCCCTGTGGCCCCACGGCCTCCTGGCCCGGCACGGCTCAGCCCGGGCCCTTGCCGCTTCCTGCCGCCCAGGGGCGGGCACGGCTGCCAGAGGGCGGCAGCAGCCCCGAGGGCAGGCGGGGCTCCACGGCGCCGGGCCCGGAGGCCGCTGCCGGGGCAGCAGCCGGGGCTGGGGCCGAGCTGCGGCGGGCCGGGGACGGAGCCCGGGCTCGTGGCTCACCCAGGAACCTGATGGCCGCCGCTTGCAGGGGCTCCTGTGGGTTCTGCAGGTACGGCAGGACCCGGCGCAGGTGCTCGGCCGCTCGGCTCCTGTCCTCAGCCAGCTGGAGAGAGCGGCAGGAGGGAAGAGTTGGCGCGGGCTCAGCCCCTCGGCCGGGCTCTCCCTGCTCCCACTCTCGGCCTCCCCTGCCCGCACAGCCCTGAGGCCCGGACAGGAGCCACTGGAGCCGGGCTTTGGAGGGGGCAGAGGGCCGGCTGCTGCCCGGGAGCTGCCCCGCAGCCCCCCTGTGCCGGCGCTCCATCGGCACCCGGCTCGGGGCCACAGGAGACCTGAGAAGAGACCCGGTGGCCCCTGGGTGCAGCACTGGGCAGAGGCCACACAACTGAGCACCAGACTCAGGGGGCTTCTCCTGGCTGAGGCTGGAATTTCCAGGCCGTCCTTACCAGGCACTCAGTGAACTTCCACAGCTTCTTCTTCCTCACCAGTTTTTCAAGATCCCTCCTCTTCAGGAACTTAGCTGCACAAAGCAGCGTTTCCCAAGAAGCCTGGAGAGCAGCAGAGATGCATAGATGGCACCACAGTCCTGTGCCAACGCCTGGAGGAGGCTGCAGCCTGCAAGGCACCAGAGCAGGAGGCAGCTGAGCTCTCTACCAAGGGGATACCAGCAACCCAGGAGTCCTCACCTGTGCCACATGCTGGTTCTCATCATGGCAGTGAAAGAAGAGTGGGACTAGGCTCTTACACACATGTATCTTGAAAGGCTTTTTTTCCTCTTCCACTAAAAAATCCTGCATTTCTTGAAAGAGCGTCATGGAGACGAGCTGCACATGGCTCTTGTCCTGTATGAAAGGAAGAAAAAAAGACCTCTCCCTCAGCTGCTCAGAGCTCAGCTGGATTCAGGCCTGAAAATTTGTAGTGCACCAAGTATCCGTGCAGCACCCAGTGGCCTTGGCTGGGGGCACAGAGCCTTACGTGGTCGAAGAGTGGCAGGAGTGCCTCAGCCATCTGCCCTGCGATGGGTCTGGGTATCAGCATGTCCTTGTCCAAGACTATCATGCTGAGTACCATGACTGTCTTCACAACTATGTCTGTATCTGTGTCTCGCAGGAGCTTCACAAGACTTCCAGTCAGACTCCAGAGTCGTTTGGCCTGAGCAGATCACATGACTGTTTAATGCCACCCTGCTACCACAGGGCCCAGCGGCCAAAGGCCTGTCCTGAAGCACTCGGGCAGCCGAAGCAGGAGGCAGGAGAGCTGGGAGCAGCAGCCTCACCACCTGAAGCCCAGCCTAGCCCAAGAGACTGCGTTCCCCAGCCCCACGCTGCCCACATGGCTTCAGCCAGTGCCCCCTTCTCACCATCGAGGGATCAACAATGAGCACAAGGAGCGCCCTGAGTGCCAGGTGATGCCTGTCCCTGCACTCGCTCTGTAGATTCTTTGACATGATCTCCAGGATGCTGTCACTGCATTCACTCAAGTCCAGGCAATCTAGAACCTGAAAGGCACTGGGCAGTGAGAGGGACCTGGCCGTCACGGGCCCAGAAGCGCACAGGGCTGGGCCCAGGCAGCAGCACAGGGCACGGGCACCATCCCAGGCAGCTGCGGCCATGCGAGGGCAGAGAGCTGGGAGGCAGCTCAGCGAGGCAGTGCTGGCCTTCAGGCTCACCTCCACAAGGAATGCCAGCACAGGCAGATCCCAGCGTGGTTGACCACTACCAAGCAGCCCAACCAGGTAGAGTGCAATACTGGAACATAAGGGTATGGATGTATGGCGCATCTCACTGGAAGTGGAAAAAGGAACCAAGACTGTTAGCCACGGGGGCAAATGTCTCCCTGGACTGACTCACAGAGGTCTGGTTATGCCCCACCACCCTGCAAGGGGACCTGGACCCTTTGGAAGGCAGCTGCTCCTCGGCACCCTCTCCCAGCCTTTTCCAGGCCGTCCCTTGGTGGTAATAAGGCCCTGTGGCCCATGACTGTTGTTGTGTGCCTGGTGATATGGCACTTGGCAGGGGTGTGACACAACCCTTGGGGTCCTGAGAGTCCTAAGCAGTTGCCGCTGGATCAGTGTAAAGAGGAGCGAAGTGGGCCTCGCATGCAAATCCGAGCAATCCTTCATTAACCTCACATAACTCTAACGCAGAGCAGGGGTGAGGACAGGGAACAAAGGTAAGACCATGGGTTTTAAAGAGCAGAATCAGGGTGGAGTTTTAGGGTCGAGGGGCCAATAGGGAGAAGACCGGAGAAGGACACAATGTGGGGTTCGGAGAACACAAACCAATGGAGAGGGTAATGTGAGGAGATTTATGTAACCAGACCAATGAAGCCTCAAAGAATTGGGGATTCCCCAAGGGGTAGTCCAAAGAGGATCTGATACTAGGGAAGATTGACAGAAAACATCTGGGAATTGGGGGTAGGTATCAGGGATGTCTATCAACCCAATGGGTGGACACAACGAAGGCTGAACCACCACCTTGGGGGGCAAAAAGGGAACAAACCATAGGGTAATAAAAAAAAAATTATAAACCACTACACATGACCGCAAGGACTGTGTGGGACAACTGGAGTATAGAGCAGAAATTCTAGGGACAGTTGCAGGGAAGGGGGTCTCACCTGGCCAGCACGCCCACAGCATAGTGGTGGGTGTGTGCACAGAGCAGCGTGTCCCAGCCACGCTTGCGTTCCATTGCCATCACCACATTGTCATATTGGAGAAAGGAGAGCAGGGACTTCAGGGTCTGCACTGCAAACCTGTGTGCAGAGCAAAGCCCAGGTCATGCTGGGAGCACTGGCTCCTGCCCTGGGGATGTGGCAGGCACAGGAGGACTGGGATGGAGCACCTCTTGGGGTTGGTGGCAAGGCCGTGTTGCTCCTGGCATGCCTTCCAGAAAGTATCAACCTCCTCTGGTGTATCCAAAGTGCTGAAGAACACTTGGAAGAGCAGATGCACAAAGAGGCGGTGGAAATACACTCTCACAATATGTAGGATGGAGGGCATCCGGAGGACCTTCCACATCACCACAGTTGCCTGCAAAGGGCAAAGCATCCCGAGACAGCGCTCAGTGCCCATGTGTCTGTGTGGCAGGGCCCCAGCGTGGCAGGGAGAGGCCAGGGGAGACACAGGGGGAGCACCGGGCCTGGTGCCCCTGGAGCTGCCCCTAGGCCAGGTTTCACCCCAGCGCCTGAGGCAGGGAGATGCAATGGGGGAAGGAGGGTGGAGAGCTGCTGGAGAGGCAGCCCCGGGGTGAGCAGAGGCCAGTCCCAGTAACTCACAGCCAGGGCAAAGACACCCCTTTTGTCCCCATCAGAGGTGCACGTGCTGTGCTTTGGCCAGTTCTGCAGCACATCGAGGAGTAGCAGCAGAGTCGGTTCTGCAGTCCTGCTCGAGGACATGATTGTCTTCCACATGGACATAGCAGCTCTGTGGGGTCAGAACTCTGTCTCAGGGGGCTCTCGCACACATCACCATGGCAATGGCAGCACTGGGGAGCTGAGCTGGCTGCCAGCTCTGCCTCTGCCCACTGCCCTTCACCAGAAGTTTTCAGGCACCCCAGCGCTGTGGGGACAGGCCCCTGAGGGGCAGGGAGGGAGCCTGGCAGGAGGCTCGGGGCCTGACATGCCAGGGCTTGGGAAGGGAGCAGCCAGAGGGCTCTGGAATTCCCCTTTGGTCAGACACCTGGGACAGACTGTCCAGGTTAATGGGCTGGGGAGCCCTGAGCCCTCTGGGCAGGTGGGCCCCATACCTGTCACACGATGGGGCCACACGCAGGAGAGTCATCACCACATCAGCGGGCTGTGCCTCGGTGAGATCCAGCAGGACCCTGTCCAGCTTCTCCTCAGCAGACACATTGGCCATGAGGCATTGATGGATGTACCTCACCAAGGCAGGCACCTGGAGAAGGCACAGTGAGACTTGGAAAGCTGCTAGAGGGAGTAATGTCTCCAGCTTCCCCAGAGAAGTGTTTTCCTTCCCACCACACTGCAATAGACTCAAAGCCTCACAGGGACCAGCAGGCGTGGTTTGGGAGGACAAGCAGTTCCTGGGAGGATCAAACCTTGGTCACAGGCTGCTTACTTGATTTTGATTGTAAAAACCCTCCTCTACAAACATATCCAGCAGGGCAGCACTGGTCTTGGTTTTGAAGAGGGGCGGGTATCCTTGGACCCCAGTGCCGATGGCGCTGGTCTCTTCCTTCCGAATTCTCTTGATGAATTTCAGAACCAGCTGTAGCAGAAGGGCAAGAAGCCAGGGATGTTGCGTGGAGCATTGCAAGCGTGGTGCTGGGCTGAGCAGTGACAGCAGCCCAGCCCAGGTGGGGATGGCTGCAGGTACCTGCGCTGTTCTGCGGAAGCGGCCACGGGCGGGCTCCTGCTCTTGTGTCTGGTCCATGGCCGCACCTGGCAAAGAGCGAGCGCAGCCAGAGCTGAGGGGCTGCAGGAGAGGCCGGAGAACAGAGCCCAGCCCCGCTCTCCCCAGGCAGGGACAGCCCCGGGATGCCCCAGGGGATGGAGCACGGCCACTGCGGGGTTCAGCCCCAGCCTCTCTTCCATCCGGTCCAGCGCCATGTCCCAGGGGATGGGATTGGATGGGATGTGGCCAAGCCTGCTGCAGGCAACATCTGTCCTGTGGCCCATCTCTTCAACTCACCCTCCTGCGGTGGCTGGAACGGCTCCACCTCTTCAGTCTCATGTGCTGGGGCAGCTCCAGCTGGGGCTCCTTCTTCCTCCTCCTCCTCCACCCAGGCCAGCTTGGGCACTCTTGGGGGTCTTCGCTCCATGTCCGCCAGTGGATTTATGGCTATTTGTAGGAAAGATGCCTCGGAAAACCTCCGAGACAGCAAGTCCTGCAGTCGTGCCTGGAAGGCGCCTGCAAGACTGTAATACTGGGAAGAGTACAGGACAGCAAGTCCTGCACTCGGGTCTCGAGGGCTCCTGCCACAAGGACAGGAGACTCTTCCTCAAGGATTGTGCCTTCGAGGGCACCGGCGGCAGGGATGGGAGATGCCTCGGGAAAGCCCCGGGGCACCAATTGCCACGGTCTGCCCTCAAGGGCACCTGCAGAAGAGAAGCCTCGGAAAGGCCACAGGTCAGCAAGTGCTGTGCTCTGGCCTCGAGGTCAACTGCAGGAATAACGCCTCAGAAAAGCTCCAGGTCAGACAGGAATGAGTGCGCTGTGGGGGGACTCCTCTCAGCACCTCTCTGTCCTGTCCTATCCTGTCGCGTGCTCCGAGCACTGTGGCGTGGCTGCTTCACTGCCAGCACCGTTGTCACCACGTGTCACAAAGGGCCTGTGTGACACCCTGTGCCATTGCATCCCACGGTGACCATGCTGCACCGTGTCACAAAGGGCCCTTGCACACCCTGCCACCTGTACTGGGGCCACATCCTAGCCCGCCCAAAGTGGCCTTGATGTGAAGGAATCCCTTCCCCCAATGTGTCCGAGACATCCCCACAGGAACTTGAGGAACGGCTCCAACCATCAGCAAACGCTGCCCTGCTCTGTGGGCTCAGGGCAGCAGAAGGAGCCCCCAGGGCTGCCAATGCAGCCACAGCGGGAAGGGCACGGGGCCTTCCCCAGAAGCTGGCACGGCCTCCTTGGGACACGTCCTGGCTGGAGGACATCCTAAACCTGCGGGTGTCACACAGACGAGGAACGTGTGGGCCAGGGCACGAATGCTGCTCTGAGCCCTGGGGCCAGGAGAGCACTGAAATCAGCAGGTGTGGCAGAGTCCCTGCCCAAGCACACCTGCCACCCCCTGAGCCCTGGCAGTGTCCTCTCCTGCCCCAGAGACCTGTGCCCTGGGGGCTTCTCTGCCAGAGGCAGCCAAAGCCAACATGCCTTGGGGGCTGTGCTCCTTCCTATAGGGGATGTTGGCAGGAGCACCTGGAGATACGGCTGGCCAGTCTTGGTATCTGTCAGATGCTGTTGCTCCTTCCTGGAATGATATTTTTCCATATAAGTGATTAGCAGTAGCACAAAAACACCAACAGCTACTGAATTTCATGGGATAAATAGCATTTACAGACACGCCATCATGTTTCTTTGGGCTTTTCTGCACGTTTTTCATGCATTCTGGAATAAAAAAATAGCTAAGCCTTAGGTTTAATGGAGCATTTTCTGTGTATCCTGCTCTGGTCAGCAGCTGATATCAGGTGCATTGGGAAAGTGCAGAGGGTAGGGATAATTCTTGGAGGAGAAGCTGTTCTCTGTCTCTGAGTATGCTGTGATCACCCTGAAGGAGCAGCCAAGGGAAGTGCTGGAAGCAGATTTGCTCCTCTAGTGCACATTCCTTTGCACATGCTGTTGCTGTTTCTGTGGGCTCCAGAGCCACTTGGGCAGCAGCGACTCTGCAGACCTGCTGGAGGAGACATCGTGGCCCTCCCAATGGTGGCAACAGCTCTGAGGGCCCAGAGCTCTGTGTCAGGGTGGCCTTGGTCACCCTGGCCTGTCACCTTGGCCTGGACAGCCATGAGGGCCTGGGCTGGCCACCAGCCCTGCCTCTGCCCAGTGCCCCTTATTGGCAGCACCCAGTGGACAGCCCCTGCAGGGTCCCCTTGCCCTCCTTGAAGGTGCTGACACGAAATACTGGGCACACCAGGGAGTCAGGGCTCCACGGCGCCGGGCCCGGAGGCCGCTGCCGGGGCAGCAGCCGGGGAGGGAGCCCGGGCTCGTGGCTCACCCAGGAACCTGATGGCCGCCGCTCGCAGGGGCTCCTGTGGGTTCTGCAGGTACGGCAGGGCCCGGCGGAGGTGCTCGGCCGCTCGGCTCCTGTCCTCAGCCAGCTCGAGAGAGCGGCAGGAGGGAAGAGTTGGTGCGGGCTCAGCCCCTCGGCCGGGCTCTCCCTGCGGCCCAGGGAAGGGAGCAGCATGTGGGGCACAGGCTGGCACCCCTGGGTGCAGCAGTGGACACAGACTCACTCCAGAATTTAGACCTTAGAGAACATGATTTTGTTATTACATTCACACATTTAGAAGAGAACACATCTCTAGAGCTACCGGCAATCACAGTAGGTTTCATATAGGAAAGGAGGGAACTGAAATGACAATTTTGACATCCAAGGCATACAAAGGATACGGGAAAAATAAGTTCTGAAATAGAAACTTATCTCATAAATTTATTATTGTCCTAGGGTGGCTTTATGATGCTTTTATCCCCAGTCGTCTGTTCTGTTTGTGCTGTATATTGAGTTCTGTGCCTTTAAGAGTGGCTCTGAGAGCAAAGCAAGGAACGAAGAAGCACCAAGTTTGTTTTGAAAAACAGCTCTTCTCCTACACATTCTTCTCTTTGGACTGTGTTCGTCTGAAGCACAGACCGGCGCCTGTGACAGAGATCTTTTTTTGATTTTTAGTTAGTTTAGCTAGCTAGGGCAGAGAAGTTCCCAGGACTGGTTTTTTCCTTTTTCTTGGGACTCTTTAAATCTGCTCTGGACTGAAAACCCTAGAGGAGCACCGAGGGCTCACACCTGCAGCCCACCGGGCCTGGAGCTCCAGAGGGCCTGGGACTGATAAAGAACTGAGTGACTCGAGCCACCCATGGCAAGGATTTTCTCAGGTTTACCATCTCTGTTCGGAGCAGCGAGAGGTTTTCTTGTTTCATATTATTCATTCTTTATGCTTGTGGGCATTTGGTTGTTAAATAAATCGTTTTTTTCCACTTTTCTCCAAGGGAGTTCTTTTCCCGGACCAGCTGGGGGGAGGGGCCTTTTGCGTTTGCTTTCCAGAGGGACCCTATTCGGAGGTTTGCTCCCAAATTTGCCCTAAACCAGGACAATACATTTTGTTATTGGTTCCCAACTGCAGGGCTTGAGAGAGTGGAAAAAACTTGTTTTGATTATTGATTGCATTTTGGTTGTACTTTGTGTGGGGATAAAACAGTAGCCATGTTGCAGCTTGAATTCATAATGTCTCTAGGACGGGAGTCCTTCTTGTGTTTCTGTTCCCTAGGCTTTTTTGAGGTTTTAATACGTCTCTGGTCCCTAGGTTTGTTTTCTTATCTGGAAATAGCTCCAATGTTGTCTCTAGCCCATAGCTTTTACACAAGAGGTGCATGAACTAAGATTGCTATTTTGTTAGGCTCGGTGATCATGATTTATAGGAAGTTTATAAAGGTACTGGAGTTTGTGCCAGGTATGTGTGGTTTGTGGTTTCTTCGTACTACCCTGCGTCCTAGTTCCAGTAGCATGTTTTGGGGATTTTTTAGTAATTGTACCCAGTTTGTTAGAGAAGGAGTAGGGGATGAAGCTTTTCAGCCTTTCCTTTCCTTCTTCTCTTTTGAATCTGTTACATCACTTTTTGAGAATGTTCAGTGTCCCCTGAATATTAAAGATACCACCTTCCTGGTATTACTTCTGGTTCTTCTGTATGGTTTGTAGCTTGTCTAGAGTGAGGTCTGAGATTTCCAGAGGGGCTGATAAGACCCCTGACCCAGAAATAGACCCAAAAGTAGATCCAGTCATGGAAAATCCTGGGTGTGTGGAGAATGAGGGAGAATGGGCCGAACCTTGAAGGAATTTTCTGATCCCCTAGCTTGGGAATTTTCACGTGAACAAATTGAGAACCCAGATGAGGTGGGGAAATATCTGGAAGAGTATTGCCATGATGACTCTAAGGAGAAAAAGCTCATTGCAATAAGCTGGGCCCTGGCATATGCTTATCACACGCTGCTAGATACTGTAGGGCAGCAGATAGAGGCAGGGAGGCAGGGAGATAAATCAGCAGCTACCCCAGCCCCTCAGACTGCAGCCAACACCCCAGCTACTCAGGTAGTTGCTTTAGTTGGTGAAGAAATCACCAACTAAAGCCCGCATGTCCAAAACTGTCGGGGATCATGGACTGAAACTGAAATTCACTCATAAACCATTACATTCATATTGTATTCCATTGTCTTTTTCATTGATTATACTGTCACTGCCTTCGATGTTAACACCTACATAGGAACACTGATAGGAACCATAGTTGATTATACAGGACTCAGGGATTGCTGGCTTTGTGGAGAGGTGCAACAATGGAACCTTGCCTCAATGGGGGTACCATCAAGCAATTGGTCACATTTAAACCCCTAGAGCTTACACAGTACTAGTGCTCAGTGTACACAGGCAGGATCTTCCTTGGGAAAGGCCCTTTTCCAATTACTACCTATCAACGAGTCAGTCACCTACACAGGGCTGAACAACTCTGGACCAAATCTCGGCAATTTTTCCAGTAACACAACTGGGTGGGTCAACGTCACTCAATGTAGAGAAACTGTCTTTTAGACAGACATACTGGAAACGAGTCTGTGAGAATTAATACCAGTCTTCCTGATGCATCTTGGTGGCTTTGGTGGCTTTGAGGGAATGGGATAGCATTAAAGCAATTACCAGGTAACTGGACTGGCCAACATACCATGGTATGGATACCTCATCCCTCAGTTACAGGTTATAAATCAAACGAATGAAATGACAGGTACTATTTGAGGATTATGGAAGAACAGACTCACTGAGAAAACACCCAATAACCCACTGGTGTGATACAGCACTAGGTTTCGCTGTTTTGTGTTAGGGCGTTGCTCCCGAATTTAGAAATTGCACAACTGGAAAAGGCAATTTCAAACACCTCAGCCAAAAGAGAACTGATTGCTAATTCAACAGCAGATGCCTTAGTAAGATTACAAAATGAAATAAACTCACTAAAAGTAGTCTTTCAAAACCGCATGCTGTTGTTTATGATAACAGCCCAAATGGGAGGAGTTTGTATTCTTCATACCAGTTGTTGCACTTATATAGATCAATCAGGGCAAATAGCAGTGGATACCCATCTCAGGGTTGTAGTTTTCCTGAGATTCTCCTTGGGGTTCCTGTTCCCCAAGGTAATAAGGGTCTCCCAAGGTTGCTGTTCCCTAGGAGTTTCCTCTGGGTTGCTGTTCCCAGAGGTAATAAGATTTTCAGTCTTCTCTTTGCCCTAAGTGTTTCACACCAGAGGTAGAGACGACAAACTGAGTCCGCCGGTGCACATTTCCAAGGTTGTTTATTCTTCATTATCTCAGTCCTTTTTCAGCTCTGCCAAACACTTCCCTGGCAGGGTACCTTATCTTAGTTCTTTCTCAGCTCTGCAAGGTGTCTCCGCAGAGCAGGACACGCGGCGGACTGGGCGGATCAGAGAGCCCCGTACCTTATGTACAGTCCCCTTGACCCAACCACTGTCCGAGACGTATTTTTTATTTACAAAATTTTACCAATACCTATTACCTATACTAACATGTCAGTTCTACTCTAAACCAATCTTTAAAACCCAACTCAGCACAAGATGGGGGACGAGAACAAGAACAAGGAAGACAGGGGCCACTCCCCAATTCCTCCATCTTGTCTCTTCAGCCCCATATGCTAAGAATCCTAATTTCTATATTTATATTCTATAATAAACTATCCACTACTTATTTCAAATTCTTAGGATTTGTGATTCTTCCTGCATGTGAGTGTTCACTCCCATGGACAGGGATCAGAGGCAGTGTCCTCCTGGGACCTGTGTGGGTCTAACTGACCCCCCTGTACAGATCCCAGACCCCCCTGTCCGGTCTCCAAACCCTCCAGGGTGGCCAGAGGGATGTTCTAGACTCCGACATACCCATACCATTTGGCAACATGCAAAAGGACTCCCTGAGGTAACCAAAGACGATATGTCTTGGAGTAAGCAATTGTTGAAAACTCCAACATCTTGGCTACCTAATCTGAACTGGTGTCCTAGGATGATTTTATGATGCTGTGTGTCCAATATTGTCTGCTCTGTGTCCAGAAATGGGTCCTGTAGCTTTAAACTAGGTCCAGAGGAGGGTGGGTGAAGGGGTGGAATTTTTGCTGCCTGTGTTCAAAACACAGATAAGCTCTTGTTTTTTTCCCAGCTCTCAGCTTTCTTGAGAGAGAGGAAGAGAGACCGGGAGTTTTCCTTTGCTTTTTTGCTGGCTCTCCTAGTACCCTGAGGCCAAGGAGTTTTTCCTGGGACCATGGCTTCTTTTTCTGGAACTGTTCAGCTTTGCTCTGGTCTGGAACTCCATCGCTGGGGGCCCCCTCCCACACCACAGCCCGGAGGGCCCACGGCGCATCCCAGCCAGAGAGGGACTGAGCCAGACCTACAGAAAGATGCTGAATCTGTCATCTCTTCTTCACAGCGAGAGGTTTTATTATTTACCACTGTTCATTCTCTTCATGCCTGTTAAATAAACAGGTATTTTTCACTTTCTCCAAGGAAATTTTTCCAAATCTGTAGGAACCCATGGGGGGAGGGGTTGCTAAAACTCTTTAGAGGGGACACCCTTTTGGGATGTTTTCTCCTAAATTTGTCTCAAACGGGAACAATTGGCTTAAACAACTTCTTGGAGGAACTTTAGGAATTGGAATACGAATCTTAGGAGCCTGCATGATGAGCCAATATTTCATATGGTCTTGTGAACAAACTACCACCATGTATCATGACTGGAAGCAAAATAAAATGAGATACAGGACTGAAACAGGTAAATATTCTGAGACCACAAAAAGACTATACTTGCAAAAGAATTTGCAAAGGATAAAAGAAAGGGCAGACTTGATGCCAAAGCAATGAGATAATGCTTGAGCTACGCAAAAAAGCTGTAGCTGTGCAGAAAGAAGAAGCCACTTTGTAACAGGGTATGTGAATGGAAGCACTTTTTAAAAATCAGCAAATTTAGTAGAACAAGCTAACTGCAAAAGCTAACCACTGGCTATTTAAGCAGACAATCCTAGAGAGCATAAGCAGGAAGCAGGGCTGGAAAGTTCAAGGGTGTGGAAGACTTATGAGCCTTCATCCAAAACCATCACCAGGAGGCTGACGACCTTGTGATGCAGAAACTGTGCCTGTGCTACAAGGGCTTACATAATCAGAGATTAGAAAATATGTTGCAATATGAAAGTATAATGTGCACATAATGTAAAAATTGTATAAAAGGATGAGTAAGGTTGTAGTGGAGCAATGCCCCTCACTCCTGGCATCAAATAAACAAATACCTGCTCTATAGGCCTTATACTATGGAGCAGTGTTTTCTTGCCTAGTTTTTGGACATCAGCACCATAATCAGAGACAAAGAGCAGCTTCTCCTCCCAGGGTTATCTCTATCCTCTGCACTTCCCCACGTGTCTGCCTCAATGTTCACTGGGGACCTCCCTGATTGTGGCCGTCCATTGCCATGCTCAGCAGGGACACAGCTCTGTTTGGACATGAGCAGCCACAGACACACAGAACTGGAGCGTGGAATATCAGAGGATGGGCAGATTCTTTCTTTTCCAGAATGCAAGAAAGGCAGGCAAAAAACCACAAGGAAACTTCACAGTGTCTCTGTACAAACTAAATGCCTTGGGAAATCCCGCAGCTGATGGTGTTCTGGTGCTACTGCCAATGCCTCCCATTAAAAACATCATTCCAGAAAGGAGCAACATCATCTGACAGATAGCAAGAGTTGCCAGCCATAGCTCCAGGCCCTCCTGCCAACAGCCCCTGGAAAAGGAGCACAGCCCCCAAATGCATGTTTGCTTTGGCTGCCTCTAGCAGAGAAACCCACCAAGGCACAGATCTCTGGGACAGGAGAGGACACTGCCAGGGCTCAGGGTGTGGCAGGTCTGCTTGGGTGGGACTCTGCCACACCTGCTGATTTCAGTGCTCTCCTGGCCCCAGGGCTCAGAGCAGCATTTGTGCCCTGGCCCACACGTTCCTCGTCTGTGTGACACCCGCAGGTTTAGGATGTCCTCCAGCCGGGACGTGTCCCAAGGAGGCCGTGCCAGCTTCTGGGGAAGGCTCCGTGCCCTTCCCACTGTGGCTGCATTGGCAGCCCTGGGGGCTCCTTCTGCTGCCCTGAGCCCACAGAGCAGGGCAGCGTTTGCTGATGGTTGGAGCCGTTCCTAAAGATCCTGTGGGGATGTCTCAGACACTTGGGGCAAGGGATTCCTTCACATCAAGGCCACTTTGGGCGGGCTAGGATGTGGCCCCAGTACAGGTGGCAGGGTGTGCAAGGGCCCTTTGTGACACGGTGCAGCATGGTCACCGTGGGATGCAATGGCACAGGGTGTCACACAGGCCCTTTGTGACACGTGGTGACAACGGTGCTGGCAGTGAAGCAGCCACGCCACAGTGCTCGGAGCACGCGACAGGATAGGACAGGACAGAGAGGTGCTGAGAGGAGTCCTCCCACAGCGCACTCATTCCTGTCTGACCTGGAGCTTTTCTGAGGCGTTATTCCTGCAGTTGACCTCGAGGCCAGAGCACAGCACTTGCTGACCTGTGGCCTTTCCGAGGCTTCTCTTCTGCAGGTGCCCTTGAGGGCAGACCGTGGCAATTGGTGCCCCGGGGCTTTCCCCAGGCATCTCCCATCCCTGCCGCCGGTGCCCTCGAAGGCACAATCCTTGAGGAAGAGTCTCCTGTCCTTGTGGCAGGAGCCCTCGAGACCCGAGTGCAGGACTTGCTGTCCTGTACTCTTCCCAGTACTTCAGGCTTGCAGGCGCCTTCCAGGCACAACTGCAGGACTTGCTGTCTTGGAGGTTTTCCAAGGCATCTCTCCTACAAATAGCCATCAATCCAGTGGCTCACATGGAGCAGAGACCCCTGAGAGTGCCCAAGCTGGCCTGGATGGAGGAGGAGGAGGAAGAAGGAGCCCCAGCTGGAGCTGCCCCAGCACATGAGATGGAAGAGGTGGAGCCGTTCCAGCCACCGCAGGAGGGTGAGTGGCAGAGCTGGGCACAGGGATGGTGCCTGCAGCCAACTAAGCCCCATCCCATCCAATCCCGTCCTGTCCCCTGGGGATGTGGCCCTGGAGAGGACAGAAGGGGCGCGAAGGCTGAACCCTGCAGTGGCCGTGCTCCATCCCCTGGGGCATCCCGGGGCTGTCCCTGCCTGGGGAGCGCAGGGCTGGGCTCTGTTCTCCGGCCTCTCCTGCAGCCCCTCAGCTCTGGCTGCGCTCGCTCTTTGCCAGGTGCGGCCATGGACCAGACACAAGAGCAGGAGCCCGCCCGTGGCCGCTTCCGCAGAACAGCGCAGGTACCTGCAGCCATCCCCACCTGGGCTGGGCTGCTGTCACTGCTCAGCCCAGCACCACGCTTGCAATGCTCCACGCAACATCCCTGGCTTCTTGCCCTTCTGCTACAGCTGGTTCTGAAATTCATCAAGAGAATTCGGAAGGAAGAGACCAGCGCCATCGGCACTGGGGTCCAAGGATACCCGCCCCTCTTCAAAACCAAGACCAGTGCTGCCCTGCTGGATATGTTTGTAGAGGAGGGTTTTTACAATCAAAAACAAGTAAGCAGCCTCGCAGGTGTTGCTTGTCCTCCCAAGCCACGCCTGCTAGTCCTGTGAGGCTTTGAGTCTATTGCAGTGTGGTGGGAAGGAAAGCACTTCTTTGGGGAAGCTGGAGACATTACTCCCTCTGGCAGCTTTCCAAGTCTCCCTGTGCCTTCTCCAGGTGCCTGCCTTGGTGAGGTACATCCACCAGTGGCTCATGGCCAATGAGGACTCTGAGCACAGGCTGTCCAGGGCCCTGTTGGTTCTTACCGAGGCACAGCCCGCTGATGTGGTGATGACTCTCCTGCGTGTGGCCCCATCGTGTGACAGGTATGGGGCCCACCTGCCCAGAGGGCTCAGGGCTCCCCAGCCCATTAACCTGGACAGTCTGTCCCAGGTGTCTGACCAAAGGGGAATTCCAGAGCCCTCTGGCTGCTCTCTTCCCCAGCCCTGGCATGTCAGGCCCCGAGCCTCCTGCCAGGCTCCCTCCCTGCTCCTCAGGGGCCTGTCCCCACAGCGCTGGGCTGCCTGAAAACTTCTGGTGAAGGGCAGTGGGCAGAGGCAGAGCTGGCAGCCAGCTCAGCTCCCCAGTGCTGCCATTGCCATGGTGATGTGTGTGAGAGCCCCCTGAGACAGAGTTCTGACCCCACAGACCTGCTATGTCCATGTGGAAGACGATCATGTGCTCGCCCAGGAGTGCAGAGCCGGCACTGCTGTTACTCCTTGATGTGCTGCAGAACTGGCCAGAGCACAGCACGTGCACCTCTGATGGGGACAAAAGGGGTGTCTTTGCCCTGGCTGTGAGTTACTGGGACTGGCCTCTGCTCACCCCGGGGCTGCCTCTCCAGCAGCTCTCCACCCTCCTTCCCCCACTGCATCTCCCTGCCTCAGGCGCTGGGATGAAACCTGGCCTAGGGGCAGCTCCAGGGGCACCAGGCCCGGTGCTCCCCCTGTGTCTCCCCTGGCCTCTCCCTGCCACGCTGGGGCCCTGCCACACAGACACAAGGGCACTGAGCGCTGTCTCGGGATGCTTTGCCCTTTGCAGGCAACTGTGGTGATGTGGAAGATGCTCCGGATGCTCTCTGTCCCACATATGGTGACAATGTATTTCCCCCACCTCTTTGTGCATCTGCTCTTCCAAGTGTTCTTCAGCACTTTGGATACGCCAGAGGAGGTTGATACTTTCTGGAAGGCATGCCAGGAGCAACACGGCCTTGCCACCAGCCCCAAGAGGTGCTCCATCCCAGTCCTCCTGTGCCTGCCACATCCCCAGGGCAGGAGCCAGTG
The DNA here is from genome assembly GCF_021018805.1 of Prinia subflava. Lineage (NCBI taxonomy): Eukaryota > Metazoa > Chordata > Aves > Passeriformes > Cisticolidae > Prinia > Prinia subflava. Next base: position 6,395,171 of record NC_086252.1, on the reverse strand, counting down.
CTCCCAGCGTGACCTGGGCTTTGCTCTGCACACAGGTTTGCACTGCGGACCCTGAAGTCCCTGCTCTGCCAAATGCAATACGAGAATGTGGTGGTGGCAATAGAACGCAAGCGTGGCTGGGACACGCTGCTCTGTGCACACACCCACCTCCATGCTGTGGGTGTGCTGGCCAGGTGAGAGCCCCTTCTCCCCCCTGCCTCTGGCATTTGTTCCCAGTGCCCAGGCTGCCCCACTCAGTCCCCGTGGTTGTGGGCCAGATGGCCTTGGCACTGAGGGTCTGCCAAAAAGACAAGAGATTCTGGGAGAGGAGGATGTCCAGGAGCACCTCCCAAGTGGCTTAGGACCCCCTTACAGGACAGTGGTGAAACATCACACCTCTGGGAGTCAGTCCTGGGAGAGGTTTGTCCCTCTGGCTCACAATCTTGGTTGCTTTTTCTCCTGCCAGAGAGGTGTCTTTGGCGTCCATACTCTCATGTTCCCAGATCACACACTACATGCTCTGCCTGCTCAGCACACAGGAACCACGCTGGGATCTGCCTGCCCTGGCTTTCCTTGTGGAGGTGAGCCTGAAGGCCAGCGCTACCTGCTGAGCTTCCTCCCAGCTCTCTGCCATCTGGTAGCCGCAGCTGTCTGGGATGGTGCCCGTGCCATGTGCCGCTGCCTGGGCCCGGCCTTGTGCACTTCTGGGCTCCTGCTGGCAGGGTCCCCTGCTGCCTTTCAGGTTCTAGATTGCCTGGACTTGAGTGAATGCAGTGACACTGTTCTGGAGATCCTGTCAAAGAGCCTGCGGAGCGAGTGCAGGGAGAATCATCACTTGGCACTCAAAGGCCTCCTGGTTCTCGGCAAGAAGCCTCCGATGGTAAGAAGGGAGCAGCAGCTGAAGCCGGGTGGGTAGTGTGGGGCTGGGTAACACAGTCACTTTGGCTGGGCTCAGTTTCGGGCACTGAGGCAGCTGCTGCCCGCTCTACTGCCTCCCACTTCAGCTGCCCAAGTGCTCAGGACAGGCCTTTGGCCTCTGAGCCCTGCATCAGCAGGGTAGGGTTTCACAGACTTCTGTTCCACACAGGCCACAAAAATGTGGAAGCTGACTGAAAGCCTCACAGAGTTCCTGCAGGAAAAGGATAGCGACATTGTCAGGATGACCATCGTTCTACTTCAATATTTGCTGCAGTATAATGGCACCCCAATAGCCAGCCCCATTGCTCTGAGGCTGGCTGAGGCGCTCCTGCCACTCTTTGACAGCGTAAGGCTCTGTGCCCCGAGCCATGGCCACCGGGTGCTGCCCAGACAATTGGTGCCCTGTGGATTTGAAGGCAGGTGCCCAGATGGGCCAGAAGCCGCTGATGCTGAGGTCTTTTTTCCTTCCTTTCACACAGGATGATAGCCAGGTGCAGCTGTGTTCTATGTTTGTCTTTCAAGAGATGATGGTGTTATTAGTGGAAGAGGGAAGAAAGGCCCTGAAGTCACATGTGCGCCAGAGCCTGCTGCCACTCTCCTTCCACTGCCATGACCAGAACCAGGGTGTGGCTGAGGTCAGGACTTGGGAGCTGCTGCTTTCCCCTGGGAGGGGGCTTAGCTGTCTCCTACCCTGGAGCCTTGCAGTCTGCAACCTTCTCCTGGCGTTGGCACTGGGACAGTCCTGTGCCCTGAACTCTGGGGCCATCTCTGGGTGTCTGCTGCTCTGCAGGCCTCTCGGGAAACGCTGCGTTGTTCAGCCAGATTCCTGAAGAGGAAGGATCTTGAACAGATGCTGCAGGTGGATCAGACATGGAGGTTTGGCGAGGGCCTGGTAAGGAGGGCCTGGAAGCAACAGCCTCAGCTGGGAGAAGCCCTCTCAGCATGTTGCTCAGTGTGTGTTGGGCTGGCAGCTGTGGGCCCTGCCCAGTGCTGCACCCAGGGGCACCAGCCTGCACCCCACACGCTGCTCTCTTCCCTGGGCCACCAGGTTGCTTGCCCAAGCTCCTGTGGCCCCGAGCCGGGTGCCGATGGAGACCTGGCCCAGCAGGGCTGTGGGGCGAGGTGACACCGCGGCTTCCCGGGCAGCACCGACCCTCTGCCCCCTCCAGAGCCCCGCGCCTGCGGCTGCTGGCCGGGCCTCAGGGCTGTGCGGGCAGGGGAGGCTGGGGCTGGACGCAGGGAGAGCCCGGCCGAGGGGCTGAGCCCGCGCCAACTCTTCCCTCCTGCCGCTCTCTCCAGCTGGCTGAGGACAGGAGCCGAGCGGCCGAGCACCTGCGCCGGGCCCTGCCGTACCTGCAGAACCCACAGGAGCCCGTGCGGGAGGCGGCCATCAGGTTCCTGGGTGAGCCACGAGCCCGGGCTCCCTCCCCGGCCCGCCGCAGCTCGGCCCCAGCCCCGGCTGCTGCCCCGGCAGCGGCCTCCGGGCCCGGCGCCGTGGAGCCCCGCCTGCCCTCGGGGCTGCTGCCGCCCTCTGGCAGCCGTGCCCGCCCCTGGGCGGCAGGAAGCGGCAAGGGCCCGGGCTGAGCCGTGCCGGGCCAGGAGGCCGTGGGGCCACAGGGCTGGCAGCGCCTCTGGCACCGAGCTGTGCCGCTGGGGCCGTGACAGGCTCTGTGTTCCCAGGGATCGCCGGGCGGCACCTGAGGGGAAACAAGGAAGAGCTCCAGCTCATCTGTGAGGGTGAGTGAGGGCAGCGGGCTGTCAGTGGGGGCTGGCCAGGGAAGCTGCTACCCCAGGCGTTGCTACGGAGGGCTCTGCTCCCTGTGCACACGAGGAATGGCGTAGGCAGGGCACTCAGGCATTTCAGGGACAAGTGAGGGATTTGTGGCCAGCAGCTTTGCGCTGATCCCATTGGTGCCTGCTACCTCCTGGCCATGGCAAGAGCGGGCTGGGTTAGCCCTGGCAGGGGCCTGTCCTTGGGTGCCGGCTGGTTAGAGCTATGACTCTCTTTTCTTCTGTTTTCCAGCCCTTGAAGACATGGCAGGTGACAGCAGCCATGCCATCAGAAACCTGGCAATGGAAACAGCGTTTGTCCTCCGGGCGGTGCAGAGAGCGCCGTACTCCATGTTGCGGAAGCTGCTAGATCAGCTCCACGGGGCATGGAAGAAACGGCCTTGTCTATGTGGCAGTGCCTGGCTGTGTTGCTGGAGCTCTGCAGAGGGCTGATCTGGAAGGCTCTGTCTGCTGGGGTCACCAGAGACAAACATTTTCTTTTTTTTAAGATCATTCTTCTTTCTGTTTTTCTGTAATCTTTAAATATAGAATGTGTTATAAATAGATAGGCTCCCAGGATTTTTTGCTGTCCAGGTTTTGCAGGGCATAGGGGAAGAGAGGTAAAGGGTGCTTGTGCTCAGCAAGCTGCCCAGGCGTGCAGTCTTGCAGGGAAAATGGCCACAAGCCCCTTGGCCCTTGGTGGTGTTACGAATGAGGCCAAGACGCGGATGGATTAAAATAACCTCTTCGTTTATTTAAAAACAACTACCAAAGACGGGAGCCCAGGATAAACCCAGACTCCACGGGACAAGCCAAAAAAAAAAAACCTACCGTATAACAACTCAATACACTGGGTGCTCCTTTGGACACGTTGGGTCCGCTGGAGAACACTGGCAGAGTCCCAATGCCCCCTTTTAACCATTCGTGCTCTTCTCTGATTGGGGTGCTCAGGATCCTCTCCCTGATTGGCTGGTTTTGTGGGCGTTGATTGGTTCATAACAAGAGTCATCCTGAGTCAATCATTCTGCCAGGGCGTCAAGTGATTGGTCTGTTGTTTCCACCAATCCAGGCTCGTGGTTTGGATGCTGCCTGCATCTGTTGAGGTGTTTTCCACCTTCACACTCCCAGCGTTTGCAGAAACATTCACTGATTTACAACCCCAAGAATATAAGCTTTAGAATCGTTACTTACATATTTGTAACATTCGGCTATTTATAACAAGTTTAACTTATACTTTTCAAAAACATCAGAAACATTTTGTTACTTGTAACAGTGGTTGTTCTGTAGCCTTTGTACTGCCGACAGGGCGGGTGGGCGGGGGCCGGAGCTGTGGGGATCCCTGCGACACCGGTGCCTGGAGATGGCCTGTGCCATCCGGGAACGGCCATCTGTGTCCTCCTGCCCGTGTGCTGCTGGCTGGATTGCTGAGGGCTCCGAGGTGCCTCTTGATGGGGCTTGTCTGGAGCTCCTATGGGGCTGCACCGTTGCTGCCGGGCAGGTTGGCTGCGCTGGGGGAGATCCTGAGGGGCTGGGGCAGTGGGAGGCTTTGAGGAATTGCATGTCAGAGGCCATAAACCACCTCCAGGCAGCCACCTTATTCCTGTCACTCAGCTACTCTGGCATCTCCCCAGAGCATCTCCCAGGCCTGCGGCAGAGGCCCTCCAGGCAGGGACACCACCACACCAGGAGGGTGGGGACTCCCCTGAGGTGCCCAGGCTGGAATGAGTGGGGACAGGGAGGGCAGGGGGACACTGCCAGGGCACAGCCACTGGGTGCTGCCAATATGGGGCACTGGGCAGAGGCAGGGCTGGTGGCTGTCCAGGCCAAGGTGACAGGCCAGGATGACCAAGGCCACCCTGACACAGAGCTCTGAGCCTGCAGAGCTGCTGCCACCATTTGGAGGGCCATGATGTCTCCTCAAGCAGGACTGCAGAGTCGCTGCTGCCCAAGTGGCTCTGGAGCCCACAGAAACAGCACCGGAGTGTGCACAGGAACAGCAGCACATGCGCAACAAGGCATCTGCACCACCCGGGATGCCAAACCAGGGGAGATGGTAGGTACAATTGCCCGTGGTTTGGCCAAAGGCTTCAGCAGAGTTGGCCACAATAAGTTTGTCTTGACCTGCCAGCCTCATGGCAACGCTTGGCAGCTTCAGCTGCAGCCTGTGCTCCTGATTGACTTTGATGGCTGTGCTTGAGGGCAGACTCACCTTGCAAAGTCAGGCATCCCAAGGCAGTGGCATTGGTGCTGTCGTGAGAGAGCCTGTGATGGGGCACGAGCCCTGCGCTGCAGCAGCCCTCCCTCTCCTCCATGCAATCACTTTGAAGACACATGCCTCAGCTCTGAGATGAAATCCTGGACTTGCTTGGAACAAAGAAAGAAGCAGCAGGCACTGAGGAAAAGCAGAGACTTCTATGGCTCAGTTTTGCTCTCCGCTTGGGGAATCATAGCATGCCAGAGCACTTTGTCTTGCAAAAGTATCGTAAAGATCATTCAGTTCCAACCATCCTGCCATGGGCACAGGTGGTGTGCAGGCACAGCTGTCACCAGAATTGGAAGAACACTTTTCCATGTTTACCTTTTCCTCTCCTGGATTTCAAGTGAACATGAAAAAATCAGCTGCTTACAGCTGAATACTGTAGCTCACAGAACTAGGAATAGGAGTCTCCAATGGGCCATGGTAGGTCCATTCAACCACTGTTAGATCATCCAGTTGGAGCTCAGCCCTGTGCAGCCCAGGCACAGGCAGCAGGTTGTCCATTTCAGCATCCCCAAGTCTTTGTGGCTTCCTGTGCCCCCTGAGGCTCCCAAATCCATGATATAATACCCAGTTAGTGCTGTGCAGACCATGAGAACACAGGAGTATCCTGTTGGGCTCATGCTTGGGTTTGCTGCTCCTGCCTAAAGTAATCACCAGGAGTAGATGCTGATGTAAAGACATAGCTGAAGACTAGAGACATTTTCTGTAGTGTCTAAAACTAAAACCTGGTGTGATTGTTCTGAGCCTCTAAAATCCAGGCATCTTTGGTATTTAAGAATCCTAGAAATGTTGACATGCAATTTTTCTCACCAAGGATTTTAATGCTAATGGGGAAATTACAAAAATATTCAATCTTGTTTTAATTGGGAACTCCTTTTAAATGGCATCAGTAAACCTACAGGGGACAGGGTATGACACTGCGCTCTAATTGTTCAGGTGGATCAAAATTATATACACACATTAATTGTTGAATTTGTGCCTTATTTCTGATGCATCTTAATGGATCACATTGACAGCAAATACCTTGTCTTTTATGAGACGCACAGTACTACAGTATCTTACATCTAACACATTTGCATTCAACCTAGGTTTGCTGACAAACTAAACAAGAGAAGGAGAGAAGCAGTTCTGCATTAAGTTCTCACTCAAAGGCTGTAACCGTTTGTTTAAAGTCCATCAGAACAATTTAAAAGACTGAAAATATAAAAGAGCTTTCTGCAGTCTTCTCAGCAGGGGTGTCATCCTTGGCTCCCCCTTTCCTGTTAAGAACTTGAGAGACATTAATTTACCAAACTGGTTTTTGTTGTTGTTTTTCCTCTTTTTTATCTTTCTAGGTTAAAGTCGCGCATTTCAATGACCTTTATACAAAATCTGACTGCATAAAAATTCCCCATTGAGATAGAACATCTCTCCCCCACAAAATCAGCGGTGCAGACAACACATAAGGCCTGACAGTAGCTACTCTTCCCTCAGGCCCTGTGATCTGTACCAGGTGTTGGCTTTGATAGCTTTGACTCTTTCCACCCACCCCTGAGAGGACCTAGGGGACAGGCATTAATGGCCAATCATTAGGCCGTTGATTTCGGAAGATAAGACTAATATCAGGTGTGTCAATGAGTCTGGTTAAAATTAACTCTTTACATTCAGGAGTTATGCGCTGCGTCCAAAAAATTTGTGGTACCCCTGTTGAACCAAACCCGCCTCCCCTCTGATTAGCTATCCGGGGTGTGGATAAGGGGGCTGCTGGGAAAAGTACAAGCTGGGCGATTTTGTTCCCTGCCGGGACCACGCAGGGGGGCTGTGGGGTCCCAGCCATGATTTTTATTTCCCCAACCGTGTTAGAATCAATAACTCCTGGTAAAACAAACAATCCTGTTACTGAGGTAGAAGATCTACCTAAAAGCAAAGCATGGTGACCTGGTAGCAAAGGTCTATAAATTCCTGTGGGGAGACAAAACACTGAGCAATTGGTCAACGTTACTGTATCACGGGTTGAAATGTCCAATCCGGCGCTCTCCGGGGTTGCAGGACGTAGGTCGGAGATGGTGTGGTGGGCAGGGCCTGCACTGACTGGAAGCTGAAGGTTGGTTCTGGTTGTGACAGCTGCTGGGTTGGCTGTGGGACTTGTGTCTGCACTCACTGCTGTCCTGTGCTGTGAGATGATTTGCTGTTAAAGCTGGCCATTTGGTGAAACTTGAAGAGGCATTGATTAGCAAAATGAAGGCAAAGTCTCTGTCTTTAAGGGCTTTCTTTTTTATCCTTAACCAGTTGTTACGCATATTTGAAGGGAATAAGTCCAGATCTTTTTTGGGGCCAGGGTCGAAAGGCTTTCTGTCACTGCTAGAGTCAGAGGCCCCATAAGCAATCAGCGTTTGGTGGCTCTGGGGTTGCTGGTGGCATCCCGGTGGGGCTGCAGGTGGTGGCTGGGGTCTATTTCTGGCATTCGTCGGGGAGGGGGTGCAGATGGGGGACGGGGAGCGGGACCTGGGCAGGTTTTGGTCTAGCACGGCCTCCGGGTGGTTATCACAGGCTGCCTCGTTCCCCTCCTCTTTTTTAATTGCGCCCATGACCGCCCTCCATGCAGAAAGAGGCGTAACTCTGGCTTGTGGCCAGGCAGTGTAGCCAGGTTCTAGAGCTTTACGCCGACCTTGTCCCAGTAGCGGAGAGTAAGAACAGAGGAAGGGGTGGTGTCGGGGAACATGCGTGACACCCATCGTAGGAACGACTTAAGGTTCTGCTTAAGGATGGGGGAGCTATGCTTGCTCGGCAAGCATTGCATGGTTTTGTTAACATCTCTCTCGCTGGACACGACCTGTCCCATACCTTGAGTTCCCCTGGCTCACCTGTCACGTCTCAGTGTACAGATGATTGTGGGCCCAAACGCGGTTCTTTCACCGTCACGATCAGTTCCAGGGGCGTCGCCGATTGCCGACAGATAGCCGGTTCTTCTCCGGTCACACGGAACACCAATTATTGGCGATGGCTGAGAGACAGGAAGACTGATTCAGTGATCAGAATTCGATTTTACTCAGGTTTCCCAAAAGCTTATATACTATTTCAGGCAGGTTAATAATTTCTACTACAATAATCAGGTTAAAAATCACACAGAAAACTCATGCATTTTACAACAATTAGAAGTTGATTGAATCTTCTCTCTTCCCATAAGCAGGTTTCATCCCATCTCCTGTATTTTCACAGTTCTGTTTGTTCTTGCCATGGCATCTTGGTTATCAAACCAGCTTTGCTAATCAAGTCTGTTTGACTCTCTGTCTTGTGTATTCCCATAGCTGCCAAGACACAAAAGTCTTGGGTGCACTGCTAAGGACAGAATTGACTGACCTCATGGAAAACTAATGGCTAAAAGAGAACACTATTAACTAGAAATTAACTACATTCTGCCTTTGGCTATGAACATGTCAGGAATTCAGTGCTGGGGAATTCAGTCCTGGGAAAAAGGCATTGCAGCCCATCGCTTATCAGAGAATTACTGCAAAATGGAGAAAAGCTGACAACAAATATTTACCCCTGGATCAATTCCGTTTAAAGTGCAATGTTCGCAGCAGAGCTTGGAGGGGGAAGGTCAGGCGTAGGATCAAGGCTGCATTTATATAAAGGCAGAGGGATATGCCCTGGGAATCCTTGCTTGGAAAGGGAAAAGACTGGAGGATTTTGAAAAACACACTATGAAGATCTTAATTTTACTCCTCACACTGAGTGTTTTCTCATGCTCAGGTGAGTTGCAGCCTTGTCCTCCATCTTAGGGTGGTTTTGGGGGGAAAAATATAAACCTACAATGAACTTCTGATGGAACTGTGCCTCCCTCTCAGGGTTTCCAGCATATGACTATGACCTCCCTATCACAGAAGAGGCTCTCAATGCTTCCATTGCACGGATCAATTCCCAGTCATGGAGCAGAAACCTGTATGGTGTTGTCAGGAGCCGAGTCATGGGAGTAAGTATGCAGACAACGGAGATCCTTTACCTGAAATGGGCTTTGCTGGGATGGAAAACTCTTTTCCACCCAGTCCTGGAAACCCAGATTTAGTTGGAATTTTCTGATGCTGCTTAAAAGAGGGTGGGTTTGGGCTGTTATCTGAAGTTATGGCATTAGGAACCTAAATATCTTTTGTATGTAAGTTTGTAATTAAAATACTTCAGGAATTCAGATTTTTCATGCCTAGAGTAGAAGTCCTTGATGGATGCCTTGTAGGATTTTGTTCAAAAGTGATGTTTTTGCATATCTTCAACTAACTGCTTTGCTTTGGGCATCAAGCAACCTGGTTCATCTGAAGTTCTTTGCTGATTAAATACCCCTACAATTCAGGATTCTTTCTCTAATCTGTATTTATGTCATCTGTCTCTACACACCAATTCTGTTTTAAATCTGTTGGAGTCTAAGTGCAAGCAGGAAGCCACTATCTGTTTTAATTTGTGATGCTCAAAATTATACTGGATACTCCCCAAATTAAGGAGTTAAAACTTCTTAGTTCAAAGTTATAATGTCCGTGCTCCTGAACACCCTCAGAACCTTTCTGTTGCTATAGGTGGCCTGTATCAAGTCTTCTGCAAGAATTAATGTCAAGATGACGTACAGATTCATTTAGTTTGGATTAAAATCCCCAAGTATTTCAAAGTAGTGGGAATTTGTTGTTTGTTGGGGTTTTTTGGGGGGCATTGCTTTTTTCTTTATTTTTTTTTTCCCAAGTCTCCTATCTTGAGCTAAAGCACCGATTGGACTACGAGAAAGAGAAAAGAATAATCAAAAAGGATTAATGATGTGTTGTGTTGACATGTCCACCAGGTGAACATGTGGGACAGTGATACTTATGGGTTAGATCTGCAGTTCAACATCCGTGAGACGGTGTGCACCAAAGCTTCGGGGAGAGATCCCTTCACCTGTGACTTCAAAACTGGACCTTTCGTGGTAAGTGCCCCTGGTGGGAACGGGAATCCTGCCCTCCGTGCAGGATCTCAGGATGGGCTGCAATGCTGCTGGTGCTGAGAAATGAGGAATGGCTGGCTGCTTTTGATACAGCCTGAAGCATGGAGGGGGTGTTAGGTGGGAAGGGTCAATGGTGGGAAACTCTTCTACCTGGTCAGTGGGGAGGGCAGGGAGCTGAAAAGAGGATTTGTGTCTGGGAGCAGTGTGTAGTTAAGGTATGTGTTCTTTTGGGGCCAAATCCTAGAAGGAATGGCTTGTTCTCTATGATGGGAGGGTAGAAGAGCTGATATTTCACCTGCTTTTACCTATCTGGGCACCACATAAAAGGTTATCTTCCTGTGTAGTGCAGATCCCCCCTCTGTGCTGGCAGTGCTGATCTCTTTCAGATCCTTCACTCTCAGCCTGAAATAAAAAGGCTTTTGATACAGCTCTTGCTCTCGTCTCTGGACTCTCTGAGTCCTAAATCACCAGCTTTGGTGGAAATACATTGAGTTTGGACTTCTCTGTGCAGTTACTTGGCCCAAATCCCCTCTCTGCTCTGGAGCTAAGCACCTTATGTGTGTGTGTAGACAGCACCACGCAGAATTGTTGGTTATTGCTTTGCTATTATCATTTAAAAACGCAAATATTGGCGGCTACGGTGTTATCCCTGTATCCTAAACTGACACCATCCCCTCTTCTTGGGGCAGTATGTTAGTGTGAGGATGTGTTTTCCAAACTTGAGTGCAGGCTTTGCTGCAGTTTCTTGTCCAATTGGAGAGACAACATCTTTAAGGGTAGTTTAACTCCAGTGCTGGAGCTGCCATTGGTGTAGCCCTGCACCATCCTTCTCTTTGTGCTGAGTTGTGAAAAGGATGTGGAGGTTTTCTCCTACCTTGAGCAGGCTCAGAGGTTTGTACAACAAACACATAGCTGTGGAGCAGTAACGTGTGTGTAGTCATGTATAATCGTTCTCAGGTTTCTTTCTCTTGGAATTTGATTTTTAACTCCTTCTGTGGGTTCTCTTCACCAGTGAGACTCCCATGAGAGGGTTTGTATTGGATGTTGGCTCTGTGAGATTGGGTCTGTTTTGTTCTGTTACAGCCCACTGCTTCCTGCAGGAGTGTTGTGGAAGTCTCCGGGGAGCTGATTGCCAACATCACCGTGCGGTGCCACCGAAGCACATTCAGCTCTGAATCAATGAGCAGTGAGGAGGTAAGGAGTGGGAAGACCCATTTTTGCGCCCTGAAGGAGTGAAAATTCTGCTTACCTTCTCTTAACAAGAAGTCAGGTGTCTGTGTGTGCTCCTGTTGCAGCTGGAGGTTTGGATCAGGAAAGTGGCTGTAGTTTGAAATCTGCCCGTCAGCTGTAACACTTCCCTTTCCATCAGCTGAGAGCTCTGACCTTGCCTCGGAGAGTGTGACTGTCTGTGGCAGTCTGGAACATCTATTAACCCCAGCACTTCCTTCACTGATTATGAGCCTGGAGAACAGTGACTGGCACTTCTTGGACACACACAAATCCCTATGGCTCTGTTTCTCTTCCCAAACGGAGCTCCCAGCTGAGCATGTCAGCACAGCCCATCCCAGGACATTTGATCCGCTGAGATCTTTGTTCCCTTTTTGAGCTATTTTTTGGTTTTTAGGGTGTTATTCAATGCTGACCTAACCTGAGAATTCCTGCTGGCTGTTTTCAAACTGTGCCAGTGTCCAGTTTATCCATGAACTGACTCTTGAACTTGTGTGTCTGCACTTAGAACACAGCTCTACAGTGGGTGTTGTGATTGAGGGAACAAAATTTAACAAGCAAGGATATGGATGGCTTTTATTTTTGGAAAATTCAGGGAGCTAAATGAAGAAGTTGAACTGTAGAATCACAGAATGGTTTGTGTTGGAAGGGTCCTTAAAGCCCATCTTGTTCTGTCTCCTGCCATTGGTGGGGACACCCTCCACTGTCCCAGGTTGCTCCAAGCCCCATCCAACCTGCCCTGGAACATGTCCCAGGATGGGGCAGCCACAGCTTCTCTGGGCACCCTGTGCCAGGGCCTCACCACCCTCACATGGATGAATTTCTTCCCAATATCTCATCTAAATCTACCCTCCTTCAGCTTAAAGCAAGTCTTCCTTGTCCAGTCACTACAAATCCACGTGAAAAGTCCCTCTCCAGCCACCTTGTAAGCAAATAGGATTCTTTGTTACATTTCCTTGGCTTGAATTGCCAAATTAGCTCTTCATTTATTTTTTTTTTTTCCTAAAAATCTCTGTACAGAGCTGGCTGGCGAGTGCACCCCAGGAAGCCTGGCTGCAGAGCAGAAAGACTGCATGTGAAGCACTGGAATGTGTAACAGAGTCTGGGATGTTCAGTCAGTCCTCTGTGGGCTGGCATAACCTTTGTTTAACAGGGCACTCAGCACAAACACTTGCTTTTACAAGCAGACATCTTCCCCCAAGTCTTCCTTAACCATCACTTAAAATTCAGTGCGGTTGCCAATATTCCTGCTGGGGAATATATTTCCTGCAATGTTAATAAGGAATAAATGCCAAAGGGAATTGCTGCACTTGAAATGTAAAGTGTTTCCCCCTGCAGAGGGGTGCAACAAGTGCGCTGTAGCTCTTGCTGTGGAGCTGTAACTCTGCTCAGGGGATCTCAGCTTGGCTGAGGAGGTGTTGGTGTACCTGTGGTGGTATTTGGATGGGAGAAGGAATTGTGATTGACTGAGGCTGGCATCACAGAGTATCTGAGTTTGAGGGTATCATAGAGTCCAACCCCTGGATTGCAGGAGTACCAGCAACAATCTTGTTTTCAGCAAAATTAATGAGGTTTGGAATTGCTTTAGTGACCATCTAGTGCCTGAGGAAATTGAGAGGTGGCACTTCTTGCCAGGTGAGGTTTTTAAAGGAATGTCTTTGATTTCCAGATGATGCATGTGCCCATGATGGCCCCCGACAGGCGAGGCAGCGCTCGTAGGGAAGGTAAGCCAGTCCTGCCATGCTGGAGTATCCTGACCTATGTTTTCCTCTTGGAACATCTCAAGGTCATCTGTCTGAAGGAGAAGACAACATGAAAGATCAGCTGTTTGCTCCAGGTCATGGGCAACTGGTTTTTCCCTTGCAGAGGGGTGTCTAGTTGAGGGTGCAGGGAGGGCACTTTCCTGCCAAGCCAGGCCCTACTGAGGTTTATACTTTTTTTTTGGATTGCCAGATTTGTGCTCTCATAACCAGTACTTGTGTGCAGAATGCAATGCTGAATGTTTTCTATTCCAGAATCACGGTGTGGTTTGGGTTGGAAGGAGTCTGAAAGATCATCTTTTTCCACCTCCTGCTGTGGGCAGTGAAACTTTCCACTATCCCAGCTTGTCCCAAGCCTCAATGTCCATCCTGGCCTTGGACACTTCCAGGAATCCAGGGGCAGCCACAGCTTCTCTGGGCAACAGTCAACACAAGTTTGAAAGCATCTCATGCTCACAGATGTCTCCATGTTCTTTTTTTAGATGAGGCCTTTGCTCCTGAACCCTTCCCTTCAAGGGGAAGAGGCAGCAGCCGTGGAGACTGGAACAAACCCAGCTACTTTGGCCCTAACAAGATGGAGTAACCTGGCTTGGGTGAGTGTGGGTTAGGGCTAGGGCTGGGAGAGTTAAAGAACCTACAGCTCCAGGAACACTGGGGCTGGAAAAGGCCATCCCAGCTGGGCTTTGCTGCTCCTACATCTTTCTGATCTGGATCACCCATGGTGATGGGGTTTGGGTTAGGGTAGGCTTAGGGTTAGTTTTTATACACCCTGGGTCTGCATGTTTTGTGGCAGGGTGGGGAAGTGGCTGCTCAGGATGAAGGACTTTTAGCTGCTTGACTCCTCGGAAGGCAGCCCAGCTACGGAGCTGTTGGCTGTCACTCACTTTTGAGTTGTCCATCCCGTATCCTCCGGCATACACCGGTGTCCTGGGGTACAGGTACTGTGAAAAGCATCCAGGGAAATCCATTTGTAAACCCAGAATTTGAGTGTAGTGTAGGGTTCTAGCCTTTTTACCTCTAGTTTCCTCGTGACAAGGACAGTGAGGGACTGGAGCATATCCAGAGAAAGGATATAGAGAAACGGCCATGTCTTTGTTCCAAATCAGCTACCCAAGGGCCACACAGCTCCTCGAACTAAAACTGAGGGGATCTGGGAGAACCACGGTGTAGTTTGCCCAGGGAAGCACTTGTCTTGGGGAATCCGTGAAGGAGATGTTTGGAAGCCAATTAACGGGAGTGATAATGAAAGGCTCTCGTGATTTATTGGAGCTGGCAGGGCCTATCCTACACAAAGCACCTTTGCTGACCTGCCTCTGCGGCTCTGTGTGGGAGCAGCTCTAATTGCTGCTGAGGCTTTACCTGCCTGCCGTCTTAAGGAGTTAATCTAAAGGGAAGTGGCTTGAAAGAGTTTTAGCCACACGGAATGAGCTCATTCTTTGGCATGCTAAGCAGGTTTAAAGTAGCTGGGAAGGGGAAAGGAAATTACTTAGTGCTCTGTCTTTGTGATTAAAAAGGCTTCAAGTACATATCATTAGCAGGTCTCTGTCCCTGTGGAGTGCCAAAACTGAGTGCTCCCTGCGTGTGGAGCTCAGCTCCAGCCTGCTGCGTTGGAAACGAGACAGTTTTAGATGGAATTTAGCACCGGTGACTCACCAAAAGCTAACACATGTTACTCATAAGCATATCCGTGGGAAACCTCGATGTGCTGAAGGAGACAAGCCTCCTGCTCTCCTGGAAACGAGATATCAAAGGAAAACCCAAGCACTTTGCTCTGTTTGTAAGAATTACTTCATTAAATCCATATGCTATTTTAGTTTATCCCTGAGCCACGAAAGCCAACAGGCCTTTTTAATCACTGTATGTCTTCTTATAGGAATCTCTAACATTTCTTTGCCTTTGGAAAGTGCCAGGTATCTCTATTTCTTTGGCTCTCGAGAAGAGCTATCCCCTTTAAGCAGCATTCAGAAATGCTTTGTGTCCTTGTGCCTAGCGTCTAACAAATCTCCAAATCAAAAAGCGAGATGTAAAATCTTCCTGAAAATAGAACGTGAAGCAAGCGGGGAGAAATTGATGGTTCTTGAAACCCAGAGCAGTTTGAAATTTAATCCCTTCTGCCTGCTCTTGAAGATGGGTTGCAAATGTCATTTATGGAGCTGTATTTCATGCAAGTGTCATCTATGGAGCTGTGTTTCTGCTGAGTTTTGTGGGTTTTGGACAAGTCAGAGGCAGATACATCAGGAGATTTAAAGAGAATATCAACACCCCCAAAGCCCCTTGTTTCTCTTGCTTTTATCAATTTGACTTATTAGTTGTGAGATCTGGAGAGGAATCTTCCTGATTTTGCTCGTATCCAGAATTAGAGGATTTCATTTGAAGCCAAAAATTAAACAGATTTCAGGTGGCTGAGGCCAGGAAAAGTTATCCCCTGCTGTTTTCCCTGGGTTTTGGCATATGTGTGATCCTGGCTGGCATTATTACAAGCCGTGCAGGGTTTGGTGGGGGCAGGGGAAATGAGTGCTGAGTTTTGAAATGGCAGGAGGCTCGACTGGCTTAGCTTAGCTGAGAAGGTTTTGGGGGAGGCTGGGGAAATAGCAGTTTAATAATAGAAGACTTTCATCTCTTACTGAAAGAACCTGGTGCTGAAGGCAAAGGTAAGTCCAGGTAAGAAATGAAATGCTATTTTTTTTTTCTTTTACACACCAGAATGGGTAACTGACTGCTGCAAAAATTGCTCAGGCAAGTGGCTGACAGTTTTTCATGCTGGATTTTACATTTCTTAGCTAGGCCTTCTTATCTTTTTGGCTTCAGGAATTATTTCAGGAGAATTCTGTGCCTGACTTTGTGCAAGAAGCTAGGCTAAATGAACTCACTGGTGCTTTGTAGCTCTTTTTATTTATTGGAATGTACTAAATATTCAGGAGGAAAAAAATCAGTGGAATTGTTATATAAAGAACATGTTCAAGTCTGCAGTCTTCAGACCCATCAGTCTGCTGGTGCCTGCAGGAATTAGAAATCGAGTATGAAAAACCCCATCAATGATTAATGAGCTTACTTCAGTGACAAGTCCTAATCAGATTCTCTGGATTTATTTCCTCGTCCATCTCCAGAACTGGGGAGATTGTGAAATTCCCGCGGCATGCTCTGGGGCCAGTCTTTCCCATAAATAGCTCAGGCACACAGGGAATGACAGGAGGGGGGAAAGCTGCCCTACAAGAGCTGATCACCTGTTAACAACCTGAGCCTGCAACGAGCTGGAATCTGCTTAATGGCGCTCATGGCTCTGAATTGAAAGAGGAGCCTAAAAACAGCTCAAACCTGCCAACCACCATAATCCCCGGGAAGCAAAAGGGCCCTGATGCTTTGCTCTTCCAAAATCACCTGCCTAAGGCAGTTTTTTTCATGTGCAGACCCGTGAGTTATATGTGGAGTCTCCCCAGCAGTGCTTCATGTCCTTGAACGGGAAAATCAAGAAGCAAGTTCCTGCCTTTGCAATGTACAAGTAGATGGTGAATGTTGATTGTGTCTTACTCGTTAATCACACAAGGAAAGTGGTTTTTAACAGGAAATCAGCTTCCTTAACAATCAAGCCAAGGGGCTGTGACTTCCCCCTCAAGTTTTCTGTATTTTCCTTACAGCTGCTCTCTGACTGAGGTCTCTGTCACCTGGCACAGCTCGCTGCTGGCGGGAGGGTGGTGGTGGCAGTCCTGAGGAGCTGATTAGCACCACTGCACGTGCAGGGGTGGATAGACTGGCATCCTTTTTTTTTTTTTTTTTTTTTTTTTTTTTTTTTTTTTTTTTTAAATTTAATTTTATTTTTTTTTAATGGAAGAATTTTTTTTTTCAATGTAAGAGCAACAGGCAGTATTGGGCATTGGGCCTCTTCTCATACCTAAGAAATCCAGGATCTGACCTTCAGAGGGCGATGGATGCTTGTTTATCTGTCTCCTATAAGTATAATAACAGAGCAGGGTTCACAGCTCTCCTGGGGTATGGAAAACTGAGCTTTAAGCCCCAGCGTCCTCATTAAGGAGCTGCTTAATTTTAGTTGAGATTTTGTATCCTCATGTCTTTGTTTTTGCCTCTCCCGTTCACTCCCCCCCCCACTTTCTAGGGTTCTCGTAAAGGAGCTTATTGCTTTCTGTGGGAGGGGGCAAAAGAAAAAGGAAAAGGAAAAGGAAAGAAAGAAAAAGAAGAACAAATGGAGCACCAGAGGGAAGGAAAATCCCTGCAGAGCAGGATCTTTTGCAGAGTGCAGGAGCTCCGTGTCGGATGAGCTTTGGGAGCGGGAGCCGGAGCAGCTCGGTGCTTGGGGAGATGACAGGCTGCTGTTTCATCGCTGCTGCCACGGAGCCTGGCTGTGACGGCCGAGCCCTCGGTGTCACCTGGCAGCTGTGATGCGCTGTGGCAGGGGACAGCATGCTTTCATCTGTTCAGAGGCAAAGGACTCGGAGGGAAACAGAGCCAGACAGGATCTTTCCTGCTGCTGGGGTCAGAGTGTGGCACAGGGATGGGGCAGAGGTGTTAGAGCAGAGAGGAGAATCGCTGTGACAGCCTCCTGGTGCTGTAAGCAGCAGCAATTTTTGTCTTGCCCTTTGTCCCCCCTCTTCTCGATCTGTTTTGAAGGATTAGACCCACAGCTGCATGGAGGAAATTGTTCCTGCTTAGGGAGGACGCAGAGCTTGGATGATTCGCTGCACTTCGCAAGCCCCTTTGTCTAATTCCAGGAGAAAACCAACAGGACTTCCTGCACTGGAGGAATGGGAAGGGCTCTCGACTGCCCTCAACCTATTGCTCAGTGCTGGATTTTAGAATGAGCTCGTCAAAGAATCACACAGAATCTCAAAGCAGGGCTGTGTATCTGAGGTTGGAATACCATGGGATAGAGATCCTTCATCCTCTTCAGGTTCCAGACAGGAACCCTCTTGGGGGAAGACCTTCTCCTTAAACTGAGCTGGAATTTCACGTGTTCCCTCTGGTTCCTGTTTCTTCTGTTGTCCCTTGGTCCCCAGCAATGATTGCAGTGGCTGGTCCTGGCATTCCCCATCTCCAGGTTTGGGCAGGATTCAGGGGCTCCTGGACAAGCTGTTCTTAGAGAGTCACTATATTTAATCCCTTCCACACGTATGAACTCTCCTTCCTTGCCTGAATCTATCTCAGAAATTTTACTAACAAAATTATTTTACAGAAAAATTTCAGGTTGCCATGGTGACCAACTTGCTGGAGACAACAGTGTAGGCTACAGAGTGCTGGGGAAACTGTCATATGTTCCCTCTGATTTCTTCTGAATATTGTACCCTCAATTCAGATCCATTTCAGAGCAGACCATATATCAGTTTCTAGCTTCAACCATCTCTGCTTTTGAGAGTTGACAATACATGCTGATTTGTGTCCCGTGGGTCTTATTTCACTGTTGTTAATTTTTCGAACAGTCTGCTTCTTTTTATTCCCTTTTTTTTTAAACCCTGATTAGCCATTGCCATAACATTTGTGCACATATGAAATGTTTTGCGTATGCAGGTTTCTTTCTGCAGATTCCACAGGGTGGGAAGTAAATTAATAAGCAACTTGTTGAATCTGAATACACTTTTCCTATGAATGTTTGGTTGGTTCTGAGACAAATTCTCAGCTCTGACATTTTTCCTTCCTCTCTATTTTTAAAGCAGATTGGAGAATGAGAAGAGTCAAGATTCAAAGATCTAGCATGGGAAGAAAGAACCTGATGCCTTGGCCTTTCCTTTATGGTGACAAACCTGTTCTTCCATGGAGTGAGAGTCTTTCCCCAAACTCACTTCCTGCTCTGATGGCAATTGGAGGAGCTCGTGAGATGCTAAATACACTCTCATCCATCGATAGCCCTCCTTCTGATGTGTTAAGTCTCCCTGCGAGAACTCAAATTTAACTGTGTCCAGGACATTTCCAGCATCCCATAATGGTGCTATTAAAAGCTCATTATTCCATTTGTTTGTTCTGCTTGCTTGTAATTTTCTGTGATGCTCGCGGCTAATCATTGATTATTCAAACTAATACACCCACACTTAATTCCTTTCTCTCCGGGCTGCAGCAGCTGCGGACAGAGAAGCCTTGCTCCGAATCCAGAGGCTGGAGCTGCAGCCCACCAGGAATCTGGCTTTAATGGGTACTTGGTCGCTAACGTGGAGCAGCTGAGGGCTGCTAGTGACGGCGATTGTCAGGTACTAATGGCTTTTGGAAGAAGGCCAGGTTAGAACAGGCCTCTGATGTGTTACTCACCTGAGAAAGGTGACTTAGCAGTCTTGTCCCGTTCTCTCCACTCCCTGCACAGAGCCCACCCCGCGGCTCTTCGGGAAATGGAAGGTTACTGTGCAGCTTGGGGAAGTTTCTGTTGGGTTTGATTTTTTTAAGGCTTTATCAGTCAAAATCAGCTGATTTTTCTCTCTAAAGACACTCTCCCACCCAGTTTGACTCTCACCTAATTTTCCCTCCTGATTGCAGCGAGATAACCTGATTTGTAGGAATTTCCATCTCAAAAGCTTGAGAAAATGTAGTCAGAGCCCCTCGATGATGACCTGTAGCTAGGAGCAGAGGGTGCTGATGAGATGCAGAGGTCTAACAGAGAAAGTGATGTTTTCCTTTTGCACGGTTGTTTTATTTTTGCTTGGATGAGCAGGACTGGGAACATCCCCCCTTCAAAGGCCAGGTTGGATGGGGCTTGGAGCAGCCTGGGATAGTGGAAGGTGTCCATGCCCGTGGCAGGGGAGTGGGACGAGATGGGATTTAAGGTCACTTCCAACCCAAGCCAACCTGAGATTCCATGATTTCTTTGCTCTGAACGTGCAGTGCCCAAGTCCTTCATGTCTCTCTTCCAAATTTTTGCTGGTCATCATCTTTCCCAAAAGGGCTGATTTCGCCCGTCTGGGCTGATTTTAGGTAGAACCATGACTCTTCATTGGACAGGAACAGCTGCTTTCTGAAATTCTTGAGGTTGTGGCTTAGGTCTTTTTATATGTGTCTTACTGGCCCAGGTGAGCAGAAGACCTTCCCGGCCTGTTTCTCCAAGACCCGGCTTTGTTTCCTGGAAGGGATGAGGTGGATTGACACAGTGAACAGCTTCAGCTGGGCTTGTACTCTTCCCTCTTTCACTCTTGCTTTTCTCAGTTCCCGAACACATCTCGGGGCCAGAAGCTGGACTTGACCACCCTTGTGTGCCACTCTGACTCAGGATACTCTATGACTCTATATTTTGCTGATATGTGGTAATTAAATGTGTGCTTCTCTACACACACACACAAAAACAAACAGACAAAAACAACAACAACAAACCCACAAAAAACCCCACTTTCCTCCCCCCCAGCCAAAATGATTACAGGTTACTTTAAGCTCCTGGCTGCACACATGCAAATGCCTTCACACCTAGGAGCTGATGTGGCATCTGCTGTGCAGATGTTTATGTGGCAGCAGGGAGCAATATTTCCTTTGTCCACATTGCTTTCCTGGTCTCAAATCGCTGACTCAAGCAGTCGATGCTCCAACATACCAATGATCCTTGCTAGGGATGCTCCCTCCCAACTCCCCTGGCTGAGAGTTTGGTCTGTGTAAGCAGAGCATGAGTTTTGTTGTTGGATTTTACTTGGGGAGTGGAGATTTATGCAGCAGCAGGGACAGGGAGGGAGCTTTCCTGCACCCTTAGAGACACTACTTGTCCTGGAAGGAATATGCAGACTAGAAATTATATCCTCTTGCAGACTTTGAGGCTGTTCAGAAAGTTTGAGGCAGCAAAAAATAGAAGGGAGACAGCAAAGCCATGGGGGATGAGACTGGGGCTGCTGCATACAGGGACTTTGTGACTGTTTGAGCTTTGTTGCCTCACCAAAAGGTGAAATGTTGTCATCCTTCCAATGCAAAGCAGTTGTAGGAAGACGTGAGAATTTGAATTTGTGTAGTGATTTGGGGGATAAACAGGAGCAACTGCAGCTGCCCACAGGGGAAAGGACACCCAGCCCCTGCCCAGGCCTCTGGCACTGCAGTCTGTCCCCAGGGAAGGGTGGAAACTGCTGACTTCTTGCTCTCTGAGAAAAGCAGTAAAACCTGCATCCATGGCAGAATCACTCCTTTTACATTCATTTTCTCTGCTTGGTTTTTTTGTACACCCCAACGCTTTTTTCTGCTGACGGTGTCCAGGCAGTAATTCCCATGGTGTGGGATGGATGAAGGACAATGCTATGCAGTGATGCTGCAGAAAAACTGGGCTCAGTTCCCTTCTCTCCCTTCAGTCAGCACTTGTGGAATTTGGGCCCCAGGGTGCCACAGCACCTCGTTTGCCAGACCCTCTTTTTGGCATCATGGTCCAGATGCTCAGTGCTGGACACCCCACTCCTGGAAGTGTTCAAGGCCAGGCTTGGAGCAATCTGGTCTAGTGGAAGGTGCCCTGAGATGGTCTTTAATGTCCCTTCCAGGCCAGTCTGTCATTCTGTGATCACTGCCAGGCCCTGGTGTGGTTTGTGCCACCACAGGACTGGCACCGATGCTTTGGTAGCCCTATGTCAAATTCTGTTCAGGTGGGCTGGCAGGGGATGGGTAGAGCTATCAGCAATAGAGAGAGGCTCAGACCTACATGGAACTGACCTAAAAAAATTCCCCAAGAGCAGAGATGATCAGCCCATGTTAGAGAGAAGGCTGTTGCTCATCCTGGAGGAATGTGGAGATTTCAGGGCATATGCTCTGCTGTCAGCAACCTCAGCTCAGGTTGCTCGTCCAGGCTGACCCCTGGATGATCTCTCTGAAATGAAGGTCTTCATTGCCAAACCCGTGTCCTGATTCAGAGTGGGGAGCTGTTGGGAGCAGGACCTGAGCATTTTCCCGTCAGCTCTGCCGTGGAGTGTGGGGTTGGCAGCACGTCTGTAAGTGAGCGTTCAGCACGGACACTTGGGAGGGTCCTGAGGAGGCACAGCTGTGCTGAGGGTGGGGAACATCCTCGGTGGCACAGTAAATCAGAGGCTAATCCCAGGGCTGTCAGTGAGCCTGGCTGGCCACTCCTGCTCCTGCTTTCCACTGGTGCTGGTGTCCACTAGATGTCAGAATTGAATAAATGCAAGGGGAGGCAGCATCTCCCTTCTCAAACGATTCCTGTTTCCCCCCGTTTCTGATTTCTGGCCAGCTGTGTGATAAAATGACCTTCGTGCAAAGAGGGTCGGCGTATTTAAATGGTGAAGAGAACAGGGAATGCAGAGGAGAAATGACTGAGACAAAAAATCTTGGCCAGGCTGGAGTGCTTGTTTTGCCTGTGGCAGCCCAGAGCTTAAATTTTGCTCCAGGCACAAAGATGGTTTTGCTTTTTTACTCCGTGGGACAGTGGAATTTTCTTTTCCCTGCATGACTGACTTATCCTTTTTGATAAAATGGCTTTGAATCAAATTTCCCAGCCACCCCTTGCCTTGGCTGTGCAGTGCCTTGGGTAAGAGGAAAGCTAGAGAAATAAATGCTGCTTGTGGAGAGGGTTTGATTTTAGAGTTGAAGTCCTCTGCCTGTTCCCAGCTCCCATCTCAGCTCTTACTCAGGAGCTCAGCTCATTCACTGCAGCTGCTTAACTTTAGCAAGAGCATCCTAATGCCTCTTACAGATTAGGTGTGCTAATTAATGCTTCCACAGCCAGGAAGAAATTTGCTGCTGTCTGACATGCACAGCTGCCACAGCGTTTGCTCCTTTCGAACCTCCCGCTGGCTTTGAAACCCTGATTTCCCCCCCTGCTTTTTCCCAGGACAAGTTGTTGCCTCTGTCTTGTGGCACAGTGGGAATTCTCTGAAGGAAATGGAGCACCGGCACTTGGCAGTCTTCACGTGGTGAAGGCTTCTGAGAGGGTGGTGGTGACGTTTCTGTGGGCACCGCTTGTCCTCTGTGGCAAACAGGGAGTCTGGGCTGGAAAATCAGCATTAGACTTCGAAAGGGGAGCTTAAAACATGGGTCTTAACTCTTCCAAATAAGTAAAGCTCCTGGGTGTTGTCTAGATGTTCACTGGAGATTAAATCAGGGGGAAATTAAGTTGGGAGAAATGTACCCCAAGAAGGAAATTGTGATTTTGTACTGGCCTCCAGAGACCAAATTGGTTTAGAGCATTATTTATCTGTGAGACTTGAAGGAGGAGACCACCAGGAAAACCACAAAGCCTGGCAGGATCCCAGGGATTACAGGCCTTGATTAATGAGAGTTTAAAAAGAATCTTATGTGCTTTCTGAGAAGGAATAGTTTTTCTGAGCAGTGGGAAGGTGATGCTGCTGGCTGAGCCTCCCGATCTGGAATGAACAATGGAGAGGAAGAAACCGCCCAGCATCCCAAATGGAAGGCTGTGGATTTAAAGAGAAAAAGAAGCCCCATAATCTCATCAAGAAGAGGTCCTGTGCAGAAGAATGGGGGCCAGAAATATTTCAGCCTAGGGCTACATGACACCTGTGGGCTGCGGGATAGAATTGTTGAATCTTTTAGGTTGGAAAAGACCTTTAAAATCATCAAATCCAACTGCCAACCTACAGGTGGGGCAGCAGAACCCAAATAAACTGCATGTTTCAAAGGCCTTTAATTTCCTTTTGTGTTTGAATACTGGAGGCAGTGTTGTTCAATGGTGAGAAATCTCCATTCAGCAGGAGGCTTGCCAGGGGCTTCAGGAGCAGGTAGAGTGGATAAAAAAGGCAAAACAGAAAACCCTGGGGTGGTCTCTGATACAGGGGCTGCTAAGGAATATTTTTATACCTTTCCTGCTTAGTGGAGTGGTCTTCCAGGATATTTTGAAGGGAAGAAGCTCTGACTGCAGGTTATGCTAGAACCGATTGCAAAAGCCTTTGAGTTGTTTGTATTTCTAAGCTGGTGTTTTATTAATTGCCAGCTTTTTATCCTCTTGGAGAGAACAGAAAAAACCCCACTTGTCCATGCAATTTTTTTCCAGCTTCTTGAGCTCTTTTAAAGCATTAACAGGTCCTGCTGGTGAATTTTCTGGAACAGGCCCCACACCACCTCTCCTAGCAGAGAGAAAAGAACTCAAATACATGAGGTTTATGCAACAAGAAAGACCCTCCCCCCCCACCTTACTGGGTTGGAGCAGCGGATCTGTGCATCTGCGATGTGTTCAGTGAACCAAAACCCAACTTTTTGTCATAAAAGCTTTCGTGCTGAAGTTTGAAAATATACCCGTTGAAGTGGAGGTGTCTGAGGAAAGACCAAGAGGTGGTCTTTGGAGAGTGTCAAAAATTTCAGTTCCTTTGCTGAAAGAGGATGGAACCAAAGCCTGGAGCTGAAATAATAGGCCTTGGTTTTCTGCCATGAGTGTATGACTGTATCTTACTTTAGAATGACTGTTCATTATGACTATTTCATCACAAAATGGCTCCAGTTGCTATCTGATGTTGGGCAACAGGCCCATGTCCTGACACTTCTGCATTTCTCATTGTTCTCTGGCAGAAACAACTCTGCATAAAGTTGCCAGCAGTCCAATTCCCCTAAAAGATCCTATTTTTAAGGAGGAAACTTACCATTTATCAAAAACACTGCCTGATGCTGCTATGAGCAAGAGCAGAGATTCTCAGCGTGGTGCTCGTGCCTGCCATCGACCGACATTTGCGGTGTGGGCTCTGCCGGAGAGGAGCAGCTCAGAGCAGAGGGCTGGAAATCCATAGGGATGTGCTGGGAGGCTGGAGCCTGCCACGGGTTGAATGTGAATGTTGCTGGTGCAGGAGACTCCCCGTGTTTTGTATTCACAGCCAGGCTCTGATGCTGCAGGGCTCTTGGCCTTGCAGGGGATTCCAAAACTTGGGAACCTGGTTCATAGGCACTGAGTGAGATCTCTGGAATCTGCCCCTCTGAGCAACCAGAGAATTGCAAGGCTCAAGTCTGGGGTTTAAAACTCTCTCTTTTTCTTTACTTGTTCATTCAGGGATGAGTGTGTTGTGGTGAGTGGTTTTCTTTCCAACCCCAAGCATTCCCAGACCTGCCACCCTTTGCACAGCCCCAGTGCATGCAGTGGTGGAAGGAACTGGGCTGGTTTCACCTCAAATCTCCCAGAGCCAAGAGACAGTTTGTCAAAAGTTTCTTGTGTTTGTGCCTCCCCTTTGCTCCTAGAGAGAAGGAGAAACAGAAGAGACCTGTGTTTACATGGGGGAGATGCTTTTGAGCTCTCAGCTAAGGGAAGGCATTTTTGCCCGTATGTGCGATTTGCCAAGAGCAGGAAATTCACTCCTTAGCAGCCCATGACACATGGCAGAGCTCAGGAAAGGCCCAGCTGAAAGCCTTGTGAGCCCTTTGCCTTGTCCTTCCTTGGATGTCTCATTGCTTCCTTGCTGGGAGAGCAGAGAGTGGTGTGACTGCTGTCCTGAAAACACACCTCCCCAGCCCCTAAAGTGTTAAAAATTATGGCAGCAGCTTTGTTCCAGAGCTGGTAAATGATGTTCTGAATGGCTGAGCCCAGCGTGGGTCAGAACTCCATGCCAGGTTCCCTTGCACTAATCCCAATTAACCACAGGACAATCTGCTGCATAGGGTCACAGAGCACAAATGCTTTGCCCTGATTACAGACCTGTAGGTACCTTCTAGCATGGAGTGCTGCCCACTTTGAGGTTACTTGTTCTTTTGAGTCCACTTTTAGAGGAGAGTTAAACAAGTCAGCCACCATCTGGCTCCAAGACACTGATTTTAGCAAACAGCAATCCCAAAAAGTCTGTCTTCCCATCGTTTCTCCTCCTCATCCCGCTCTTCACTGGTCAGAGACAGCCAGTTCAAGTGTGCAAGGGAAACACAGCTGAGAACATGAAAAGCAGGGAGACAAGGCAGCTCTGAAACTAGGTTAGAGATGAAACGAGCCTGAAATTTGGCAGCTGCAGGCAAGGCTGGATGACCCAAGGGAGATGGCTCGAAATGATTGATGAGATAAATGATTAATGAAATAGTGAGATTAGCCCAGCGCAGGGTTGTGTTTCTGTTTGGATCCCAAAGACACAAACCAAGAGGAGCTGGGTGGGTGTGAGGGATGCAAGGGAACAAGTGCAAGGGCAGCATCTCCCAGAAGGCAAGGAGATCACTCAAGTCAACCTCATGTTGGCTTTATTGCACCCCCCTGGGTCTAAAATATGCCCCCCTGTTTGAAGGGTTGACTCATCATTTGGTACAGGATTTGCCATCTGCACAGCTCTCTCTCTCTCTTCAGGCAGCTCAAATAGAAATAATTTCATTTGAATCTCATTTTACACGTTGGTTTTTCTCATATCTTTGCTGCCATCCACTGAACACCTGGGCAGAGCAGGTTGCTTTTGGTGTATCAGGAATTTTGGGTCCCCTGGGCTTCCGGGGGCTATTTATATGGGGATATTAGTAATCTTGGGGAGGGAGGTATGTGTTCAGGTCTCATTCTGCTTTTTCCTGGCAGATATTTCTCTCAGGAAAGCGGGATGTTCAGATAACAGCTAATCTGTCTTGCTGATATTTGTGTCAGTGGAGTCTAAATAAGAGATCAATCTGTGTTTACACTCCCCACCAACTCCCTGGGAGATTTTGGGACTATGGGAGTGTTTGTGGGAACTCTGCAGTTAGATTAACAGAGTCAGCCTTTGGAATGGCATAACCATGCCCTCGAGGGTTTGGGGTTCTTAGAGGAAAAGAAAAATGCATCACTGTGTGGTTCTGTGTGATCCCTGTTGCTTAGACCCAAATGTTTACAGCACACAGCAGTGCCAATCCAGCCTGTCCATCAGGAGGTAGCTTGAAGCACCTTCCTCTTTGGAGCCATCAGATGAGTGTCTTTCTTTCCAGAATGCAGACACAGGCGTTGGCTTTCCATGGCTGGCATGGAAAATAAAATAAAACACCAAGATTAGAGCAAAAGCTACACCTGGGAGATGCTATTTGTCCCAAAATTTCCAGCATCTCCTCGTTATTTAATGCCAGCTGTCTGGGGTGGCTGGAGACTCAGTATGGATGTGTCATTATCTATGCATGTGCATATATAGATATAAAAGTTTCTTCAATATCTACAGGATTTTCTTCTCCCCCTGCACTCTGCAGTTCTTCAGCTGTTGTTGATTAGGAGGACACTGATGTATACAATACAGAAATGCAATATTTCTTCACCTCTCCCTTTCCCTGAGTGACTGCTTTGAGAATTCTGGAAGCTGAGCTGATATTCTCAGTAACACCAGTCTGGGCTCTGTTCCTGCTTTTCCTGCTGAATAGAGTCAGGGAGCTGCACAGGGAAAACCAGCTCTGTATCAAGGTCGCTCATTTCCCCAAGGGCAATAAAATTCCATGAAACTGATTGTCAGAGGACTAAAAGCTGGATTTTTAAGCAGTCCTGAATGTAGCCCTGTAACTATGTTGGTTACTCGCTAGGCTGGATGCAAGCTCTGGAATGATTTGGAGAAAGGTTAAGGGGGAAAAAAATCCAGCGTATTTCTGTGTGTCTGTCCTTTGGTCATCCTTTGCTCCTTCTTAGCAACATTAAAACCGTGTTTTGAGGAAAGTGTGTTCTCTCAAAGGCTGGGGTGGAGCCTTTGGGCTAGGTGCCACCACCCTTTAAATGCTGAGGTGGCTTTCAGGTGCTTGGCAGTTCTGTGAGCACAAAGTCATGAGCCAGTGGGTTTGGCTCACCTTCTGCAAGGCCTCCACATCGGGAGATAAGGAGCTCCCAGGAAAGCACAGGAGCCATCCTTTGCCTCACCCCTGCTAACAACAAGGCTGTTGTGTGGCTCCTCCTGGGTCCCCTGTGAACCATCACCCATTACAATTTGGCTTTGCCACATGCTTGGGCTCTTTGATGGTTAAATGCCAGTGTGGTACTGCAGCTGTGCCTCTTCTTGGCTGAACATCAAGAGGCAGGCATCCAAAGGTCAGGTTCTTGCAGGTTTTTTCCTTCCTTTCTATGCCATCTAAATCTTTTTTAAATGAAGGGATTAAAACAAGGCAGAAATGAGATCTCTGTGTGACTGCTGTGTGTAATCTGTGCTCTCCTTGAGGCTGCAGAGTCGTGTGACCCCAGGAAAACCAGACCTTGCAGACTTTCCTTTTCTGCAAAGGTGTCTCCTGCTGAAATAACCAAAGATTTGCCTCCAGCTGAAGCCTCCAGGGCATGGAACACTACCAAGGGTCATGTTGTCAAAACCAGCCCCTAACTCTGGATTGCTGCTGAGCTGGATAGGAAGCCTTTGAGACCAAAGATCTCTAAAATGTGCCATCCTCATGAAAAGGAGAAAAAAGAGCTGTACAAGAGCCAGGTGCTCTGGTCTTTTCTGGGATGGGACTGGTTGAGATTTTGTGGTGCAAGGAGTTAATTTTTCTTGTTTTCATAGAAACATAGAATGGCTTGTGTTGAAAAGGAGTGTCCAGTTCAGGGACACCTCCCACTGTCCCAGGCAGCTCCAAGCCTCATCCAGCCTGGCCTGGGACACTACCAGGGATCCAGGGGCAGCCACAGCTTCTCTGGGCAGCCTCTGCCAGGGCCTCACGGCCCTCCCAGGGAACAATTCCTTCCCAATATCAAATGAAAACATTCTCTATGTAAGTGTGAAGCCATTCCCCCTCGTCCTGGTACTCCAGGCCCTTTTAAAAAGTCTCTCTCTATCTTTCTTGCAGGTTCCCTTCAGGCACTGAAAGGCTGCAATTTGCTCATCCCAGAGCCTTTTCATCTCCAGTTGAACACCCCCAGCTCTCCCAGTCTCTCTCCAGAGCAGAGGGGCTCCATCCCTCAGATCACCTCTGTGGCTTCCTCCGGACTCTCTCCAACAGCTCCATGCCCTTCCCGGGCTGTGAACCCCAGAGCTGGGGGCAGCACTCAAGGGGAGGTCTCACTGCTTTCCTGTAAGCTCCTGGGAGCTGAAAAGCCTCAGGAGAAATGTCACAGCCCCATTCCTTGCTCTCAGACTGCTCTGCAGCCATTCCCTGGCTTCTGCAAGGGCACATCTTGCAGGCTCCCTGGGATGCTGGGAATACAGAGGGTAACTCTCAGGTGCTTGTCATGCTCTTTTCCCACCTGGCCTCCTTCCCCTCTGCTGGATGTGACACACACTTCTCAGGGTGCTGACACTTGCTGAAGTCTGTTTCAGAAGCCAGGCTTTACTTGTGATTTGAGGTTCCTTTCAGTAAAGCAGAGGACAAGAAACAGTATTTTTTTTTTAAAGATAGGCTATAAGGAGAAAATGGTGCAGAACAAAATGGAAGGCTGAAAGTGATTGACAGGGTGGTTTCATCAGCTGCTTGCTCTCACAGTAACCATATACTTTTTTAGTAAAAAAAAAAAAAGAAAAAAAAAAAAAAAAAAAAAAGAAAAAGCACTTTTCCAAGTGTCTTCATGCTGCACGATGTCTGCTCTTGGTGTGAGTGGAAGGCAACGCCTGATGCTCCTCTGCAAGTTGCAGCCAGTTTGCTGCCAGCACTTTCCCAGGTAAAGGCATTGTGCAAATGTCAGAGGAGTGTCTCCAGGCTTGAAAAATCAGCTGTCATTGCTTTCAGCTTAACATGAAATGAGATCCAAGGGGTGGGGAGAGGATAGGACAGCCAAAAACTGAACTCCAAGCCAAATTAGGTCTGCCTCTGAAAGCAGTTTTCTGTTCCAGAGGTCTCTTTCTCTCCACATGGGGTGGGCTGGCCACAGGCAGCTACCAGATGCCCTCCTGGATTCCTTCTCGTTGCTGCTCCTTGGCAGGACAGAGGGAGAAAATAAAGTGAAAAATCTCCTGAATCAGGACAAAGGCAGAGAGATTGTTCATCAGTTACTGCCATGAGCAAAACAGACTTGCCTTGGGAGAACTTAATTTAATTTATTGCTAAAATTTGTGCAGCCTGGAGGAGACTGAAGGGCGACCTGAGAGCAGAATTCAGCTTCCTCCCATGGGACAGCTTCCATCTCTGCTTTCTGTGATAGGGACAGGACCCAGGGAACAGCTGGAGCTGTGTCAGGGCAGGCTCAGGCTGGAGATCAGGACAAGGTTCTTCCCCCAGAGAGTGCTGGGCACTGCCCAGGCTCCCCAGGGAATGGGCACGGCCCCGAGGCTGCCAGAGCTCCAGGAGCCTTTGGACAATGCTCTCAGGGATGCACTGGGAGGATTTTTGGGCTGTCTGTGCAGGGGCAGGAGCTGGACTGGATGGTCCTTGTGAGTCCCCTCCAACCCACATGATTCTATGATTAAAATAGATTTGGATGGTGAAAAACAAAGACAAAAATTAAAACAACACTTGCTCTCCAACCCTATTTGCCTAAGCTGGGCTTCTCTCCTTTATTCCCAACTCTTCTACCCCTGTCCCCTGAGGGACTGGTAATGGTTGCAATCTGCCCATAACATCTCTCCTCTGCCATTCCTCCCTCTTCCCACTCTTCCCCAGGAAGTACTGGGCAGAGGCAACAGAGCAGCAACAGCAGCAGAGGAAATGGGCCAAGACATCCAAAATCTGGGCTGTGGGCAAGTGGATTCATCCTTAGGACTTTCCTTTCTAAGTCCAGTGCAGGAAACAGCACTGACCTTGTCTTGCAAAATATTTGGGGTTCAGTTGATGACTGTGCTACTTGAGACTGCCAAGTTATTTTGAACTCCCACTTCCCTGTTTATCCTGGCCTTGCAAGTGTAGTGTTTAATAAATCCATTGCAACACTGAGAATTAAAGGCTGCCTAATAGCTTGTCACTTCAGGTTTCTGTCACTTCAGCATTTGCATAAGTGCATTCACGATTTTGGCACTTCACTCCAAGCCACCACAGACGTTCAAGCTCCTTGGCTCACCCAGCAAGAGGAAGCAGGGCTGGGGGAAGATCACAGGGGTTGGTTTTCCTGTGGGGTGGGCAGGAATGTTCTGGCAAAAAATAGGCAGCTTCCAGTAGAGTCAGGCAAGACAACCTGAAGTCTGTGGTCCTCCCACTTCTCTTTTTCCCTGGCAGCTACTCCAGCAGCAACAGCTGCTTCTTCAGCCCAGACAGCTGAGCTCTTCTTCCAGAAGAGAGAAACCTGGGCCCAATTCATCATCTCTGTTAACTGCCCCCACGTCACAGTGAGTTGAGCTGGATGCCTCATTGAGCAAAACCCCCAAATCCCTGGAAGCTGCCAGGACTTCAGCTGGATATCTGGGGGAAAGAATCATTCTACCCTTCTCCTGGTTTTGTTTTCCCCTGTGAGCCATCACTTTTTTCCCAGGAAAATGTGTTTTAAGTACCTAGCCTGCGATGTGTTGGATTTGGACCCAGCTTTTTTGTTTGGAAGGAGTTTTTTTGTCTACGCCAGTCAGAACTGGCTGAGATTCCTTTTCCAAGAGACTTGTAAATAAGCAGGGTAATCACGGCTGTGTAGCTGGGCTCCAGAAGAAGCTGAACTTCAAAAAATGAGGCAGGAGTTGCTATCAGTGCTCCAGATGCTTCTGAAAGAGGATGAAATGGGTGTTGAACTCCTGTTTACATAGATTTTATCACCTGTAACTGCCCTGAAATGGGCTCTGTAATCCAGGTTCTGAATCTTGGATGAGAACTTCTTCCCCAAGCCACCAACTTACTGGCCATGATCCTTACAGTTGTAAATAAAGCTGTTTCCCCTTGTCCCTGTCATCTCTTCCTACCCTGAATTGCTAGTATCAGGCCTCATCTAGATTGTTCTAAAATACACATGAAACTTTTTTATTTTTTTTCTATCAATGTTAATATATATGTATTTTTATTCTACAAGGGAGATTCCTTTGACTGTTCCAGTTCCTGGCTTATTTCTGGGAAGCAGCAAAACATCATTGAAAGAGCCCATTTGCAGCCTTGTTCTCTGATAATTCCCCCACCTTTGTAAAATCTTTCTGAGAGTTCTTTTTAAATTACTCCTTTCATTTTTGGAGACCCTCTGGTTGAATATTGGACCTCAGAATACCAGGCCAATACCAGACTCAACACTCTACAAGTTTCAGATGGAGGATTTGGGAAATTGTCACTTCCATATCAGCAGGGGCTGCGATGGAGGAGATTTCTTAGGATTTCTGTAGGAAAATGCTCCCTGCTAAGGCGTTAGGAGGATGGGAACAGCTGCTGTGAATCGGCAGTGCCCCTGGAGGCTCCCGGAGTTCAGACAGCGAGGGCACAGCGAGACAAGAGAAGGTGAAGCCCGCATCTGTGGAGAGAGAGAACAAGCTCAGAACACCCTTTAGTCACAGCCTTTAGTCGTGCCAAATGTAAATGTGAGCACTCCGTATCACTGGCATCCAGATAAAAAGCGGAAACGAGCGAGCTGATGAGATGCTGGAATTAACGGGGTGTGCAGGAATGCCGTGGATCCCGGGCTGCTCACGGGGCAGGGTGGGAATTGAAGTGAGCTGGTATTTCAGAAGCTCCTCCTCCCTGAGCTTTTGAGCCTGGTCACAAAGCTGTTGCTGAATTCGAGGGACTTGAACTGTGTGTCCTATCCTGCCTGTGCCTGTTTGCTGCTGCTTGTGTTCCTTGATTTTAAATTATTCAGGCAGAACGGGATAGCAGCTTGTTGAACAAGGAACCTGCTAGAGGGCAGGATCTTTGCATAGAAGAGGCAGAGGGCGAGAGCTGCTGGAGCTGTGGGGACTCCTTAAATTAGCTTTGTTCCTAACCTTGATGCGAGGATGGGGTGTAAAACTGGAAGTCCAAATGCGGCCCCATCCTTGGCCCAGCCTTTTCCCCATTTGGAACGCTCCTGCTGCAGTGCCTGCTCTCCTGCAGCTCCAGAGAGGGCTCCTGTTCCCTTACCCTGCCAACAACTTAAGAAGACACTAACATTCACCCCCATGGCTCAGAAACTTGATAAGTGACATGAGCTTAAACATGTGTATTTTAACCTTCCCTGTGCTCCTCAGGGTGAAAAGCTGAACGTTCTCTGCATGGAAGTGGGAATTTTGTTGACTGCAGGAGTCAGGAGCGGAGAAGAAGAACCTCTCTCCCCCTCATCCTTCTGCAGCCGTCAATGACAGACTGTAAGTGTCACAGTGTGAACATTGGCATCTTCCACCAGGGCTGCTGGGGAGCCACATTTTCCAGCATTTAGTTCTTGTGTGACATGTGAGAGGAGAAAGGCTTTGCTGTGCTGGCAGCAGGAGCTGTGCCCCACGGAGGGAGGGGGTCTCTCTACCTTCAGCAGGAGCATCTGACCTTGCTCGCACATGGGGGTGGGATGTGGCTCTGGAGAAGTTCTGGAAGCCCCGTGGTTGGAAAAGTGCCACTTGGTGAGGGTGGCAGATGGCACAGAGCATCAGGTGCTGGTCTGCAGCCTCACAGTGACAGCTTTTCCTATTCCTGTCCCTCTCACACCAAATGTGGGCAGCGATGGATGATCTTGGGGCTGACCTACTGCACCCCCAAGAAATCTCCTGCAGTAGCTGATCCTTCACAGCATTCACAGTCTGTTTAAATGGTGTTTGTGTCTAAGATTTTTGGGGGTGGATGGTGATGCTGCTGTAGATCACAGAATCATTCAGCTTGGAAAAGACCTTTGACACCATGAAATCCAACCACAAATGGTGTGACTTCAGCAAAGAGGTGGGACAGAGTAGGGCTGGATGCCAGAATTTCACTGGAGCTATCAAGTAGTCAGGTTGTCTGCCTGCAGCAAACCTCAGGATAATATTTCCCCAGGATTAATTTTTATCTTGCAGTATGAATCAGCTGTGTCCTTAAAAAAGTAAGCAAAGCCACAAAATCTGAGTCCTTGCTCTTTGCCATCAGGGAAATTCTGATAAGGCCAACACAAAACATCACTTGGAACTGTTTCACCTATGAATGAGCTTGGTTTCCAGAAGTGTTTTTGCCACTCAATCATGCACCAGTTAAAACTGACCTCTGCAAACCCCAGACTTGGTTACCTGTATGGCACAGGATCACAGGATAGTTTAGGTTGGAGAAGACCTCCAAGATCATGGAGTCCAACCTTTTACCATGCAAGAAATGCTATGACTTTTAAATATAAGTCAGTAATACTGTGGTGGTGGTAGAGATTGAGTCCCAGACCTGTTTGTGTTGGAAGGAACCTTAAAGACCACCTGGTTCCAACCCCCTGCCATGGGCAGGGAATGTTTGATCTTAATTCCCATGGGCAAACCCAACACCATCCCCTGCTGACATCCCTGGCTCATGTCTGTGAGGAACGAGTCAAGCCAAGCTCTAGGACCTGTCATTGCTCATATCTGAGAAGGCCGCTGAGGAGTGACTGACAAATGTCCTGTCACACCTACAGCCCAAATCCCACTTCAGCTTTTGCAAAGCAAGCAGCTCTGTGTCACATGTAAGCTCTCTATTTTGGGTTAAGTGACCCCTGCTGGTTTTCCAGTAACTCGTGAAAAAAAGCGGAAAAAAACTTCCCTGAAGTTTTACACATTACACTTGACCAGGAATTCCAAGTTCAGGATCAGCTTTGCTGCCTGTTACTGCTCAGCCAAGGTGATAAAATGCCTTTGGATGAGGATTTTGCAAGCTCTCTTTGCTCTGCAATAATTGTGGGAACTTGGATTTTGCAGAGTACAATTGGTACAGTTTGCAGCAGATTTCTGAGAGACATCATGAAGGAAGGAGCAAAACTCAGCATCCCTGGCACTCTGGGTGTCCTTTTAAATTATTTAGCACCAAAATGATATTGTCTCGTGGGCAACTCAATGCCAGGTTGGATGGGGCTTGGAGCAGACTGGTCTAGTGGAAGGTGTCCCTGCCCATGGCAAGGGTGGAACAGGAGCTTTAAGGTCCCTTCCAACCCAAACCATTCTGGGATTCTGGATATGATTCCATGGCTTGGGATGAGACTAACGGGGTCACCTCCTGTGTGTACCTGGAGAGTGACCCCCCCATAACCTTTGGAGCAGGAGCTGCTTTTCCACTTGCCAAATCCCTGTTTGATGCTCTGCCCCGCCGTTCAAATTAGAGCTTTAAATTAAGCACACCACTTATTAATTAGCAACAATAACCATTGCCTTGTAGGATAATTATTTTGCCTAATAACAAAACACTTGCCAGGAAGACTCTGCTTTTCCAGCAGCTCGAGCTTGCCCCTGGCTTTCCTGCTGCTTCCTTTCAAAGCTGACAGCTCTCAGTGCCTTTGGAGAGGCTTTTCCTAGGCAGGGTTGTTGTCACACTGCTCCAGTGATCGCTTCTCCGAGCTACCACAACTCAAAGTGCTCCCCAAAGGCTTTGCTCAGGCCTCTTCACGCACCTTACACCCTATAGCTTTGGGTATTTCAAATATACATATACAACAGGCTATTGTTGTATTTCTGGGCTGTTTATTTCCTACTGAGCTGTCTGGTTTGTGATGGATTTTTGTCTTTTTGTCTTTCTTTGTTCTCTCTCCCCCCCTTTTTTTTTTTTTTTTTTTTTTAATTTTTTTTTTTTTTTTATTTTGGAGGGTTTTTATTTTATTTGGAGAGAAATTCTCATTGGGAAGTGCAAGTGGAGAGCAGAGCTGAATTTCAATTCTTGCTTGATATGTGGGCTCGGATTATCTAACCTGGCTGGGCTTGAGGCTGTGCCAACAGATTGGAAAGCACCAACTGAGACCTCTGTAGTTAGAAAAATGTATGCTGGGAGATATTCCAGGATATTTAGCAGCAATGCACCTTGCAGGAATAACTGCAACCCATCCTAGATGGAAAAAAAGAGGTAAAACCTTTGTTATCTTACCAAAGCAGCATTTGAAAATGTTGCTGAAGGTTGACAGCTCGGCTCTGGCCCTGCCTGCCTTTCTGTGCTGCCTTCCACCTGCTGGTACCTCTGCCGAGTGGCAAGAAGATGCCAAATGGGCATTTTTAGTGTCTTCATTGAACCCCAAAGAGGAGGATTTTTTTTTTTTTTAAATTTGTATTTTTATTTTCACCTTTTCTGTGTCTTCCAGCACCAGAGCTCGCACTGAAATGCAAACTCAGAGCTCTGTGCAGGCGTTTGAGCTGCTGGGGACATCTGTTAGTGCCATGGGCAGGCTCTGGAGCAGACAGTGCTGCTGACAGCAGACAGGAGAAGATCTGTCTGGACAGTGCTAATCACAGTCTCTGGCAGGCTGGCTGTTGGAAGCCAGGCACAGATGGTTGCACTCGCTCCCTCCAAGTCGTTGTAGCTCGCTGGTATTTTCTGTCTCGTTTTACACATTTTATGGCTTGTGCTCTCACCAGGCAAGGGCTGCTGGAGTTTTCTTCTGCAGTGACACCAAGCTGGCTGCTCAGATTTGAGTCCAGCCATGCTGGGGCAGGATTTGTTTCTTGGTGTTGCCAAAAATTTGGTAAAACCAGTGGCCAGCATCTCCTGCTGCTTAAATGGCTTTTACCTGAAGGGGTTAACAAGAGAAGCAGACCACTCTAGACTTGAGTAGTATTTCTGTATCTCCTTTCACCCCAATCAAAAGATCACTGGGAACTTGATTAGGAAGAAATGTAATGCAGATCATTGATGAAAACACCCTCTAACAGCTTTGCATCTGGAAACGATCCGAGAAATACCATTCTTCAGCGACAACTGATTAACAGAAACTCCTCACTCAGTCATTAACATACCTGGCTGAGGCCTCTCTAATTATCAGCTGAGTTAATGCTTTCATCAGGGTGACAAAGGGGACAAGTCAGACCTCATTTCCAG
This sequence comes from Prinia subflava, assembly GCF_021018805.1. Classification (NCBI taxonomy): domain Eukaryota; kingdom Metazoa; phylum Chordata; class Aves; order Passeriformes; family Cisticolidae; genus Prinia; species Prinia subflava. The sequence goes on along the minus strand of NC_086252.1, from coordinate 6,358,777 downwards.
TGGCTCTGCTAACAGAAATGGAACGGTGAAGGTCACCCCCCACTTCTGGGGATGCTACTCTTACCTCAGCTGGGCATTTAGAGGGGTTCCCTGCTGCTAAGACCCAAAGAGGACCGTGAAGATCTCAGTTCCTGCAGAAGTCCCATGTCTTTGTTCCCTAGGTTTATTTTAATTGCTGCGAGAACACCCCATATCCTTTATTACTTTCCAGATGGAAGCAGTGTGTTTTAGCCCAACAGCTGCTCCCTGAACATGCAGAAACGCTTAATCCTAGGCTGGGTTGGCTTGGAAGGCACTTTAAAGACCACCTAGTTCCAACAAGCACAGACAAATCAGTTGTTGGTCCCCGTGATGGATCCTGGGGGCAGGTGTGCCCCTGCAGAGGTGTCTCCTGAAGGTTCCAAGGAAGAGCCCAGGGAAGAGCCCAGGGAAGGTCACAGGGAAGGTCTCAGAGAAGAGCCCAGGGAAGTTCTCAGCTGTTTCCAATGGACTCTCCACGAGGCACAGCCCAGCCCATGGGCCACAGGTGGGGCAGCTCTGCAAAAAATTGTATTTAAGGAAGGGCAAAGAGCGAAGGGAGAAGCTGCTGTTAGTAAAAGAATGGTAGTACAGCGTTTGTTGGGCTGGAAGGCTCAGGTCAAACCCGACTCCTCCAGGAGCGGGGGTGTTTGGGTGTGCTGATTTTGCACTTTCACAGAGGTGCTGTAGGGTGATCCTCTTCCTCACCTCCAAACCACTGCTCTGCCTTTGCCACGGTCGATCTGTGTGTGTGCATGTAAAATGAAATTAAGTCGAGAGGCTCTGCTTGCTGATTAAAATCAGTGTCTCTAAATAATTGCAATGTTAAGTGCTGCCTGTGCCCTGCAGAGCTGCCCTGTGATGTTTTCTCTTAGTTCAGCACTTAATGGGATCCATGGGAGTGAGTGTAATGCAGTGTTTGAGTGGGGCTGACTCACTGTCTGAACCCTGGGGCTGGGGGTGGTGTTGCTGTTACTCTTGTTTCACAGTCCAGCTGAACAGCACAAAACACGCCTCAAACATGGGAATGTTCAGTGATGAATTTCTTCAGCACCCTGCCAGGACCCCAGCAGTGCAAGCAGGAGAGCTCCTTCCTGTGCTCCATATTCATGTTTCACCCAATTATGCCCTTCAGCACTTCTTGTTGGCAATGAATGCTCTGGTGAGATGCTTGGAGAACCTCAAGGATTCTCCCAGCCTTGTAATTGTTCCGGAACAAGTAATGGATATCTCCTGGAAAAGGAAGGATGTGGGTTATTTCATAGCTTGGCATTTTCTCGTTTGAAAGCACTGCTTTTGCAGGCAATCACACTGTGCTAGCAGAACAAATCTGCTAGAACAGTTGATAAAATTCATAATTAATGAGCTTTGGCTACCACAATGCTGATTCTGTTCAAAATAAGCTCACATTCCATGCTTTCTTTTCCCAGATACAAATGAATCTGCCTCTTAGTGGAATCAAATGTCATTTAGACATATGTGGCCTAGGGGAGAAAGTGCATTCTTCAGCTGTTTAGTACCTGTCCCAGTCTGTTTGCAGGGATGTGTTGATTTTGGCCTTCTGGGCACAAAGTAGGAAGAAGAGAAACTTTCTCCTCTATTCTCCCTAAAGTGCTGTCTGTAGGGCAAAATGAATTTGTACGGAATGAACGTGAAAGTGTGAAATAGATGGAGATGCCTGAGTGAGCTGGCTGTGCTCTTTGATACCCCTGTTTCCCTCTCATTGCTCTCCTCTCCCCTGGAGGGAACATCCAAAGGCTTTTTCTGTGCCTTGCCTGGGGACATCTCTTAGCCAGCTGGCAGTGTAAGTGATGGGCTTGGAGGGTTAGGAAGGAGTCACTGGAGGAGGTCATGGTTGTGCTTCTTCAACCAGGTGCTGCAAAGCTCCTCCTGGCAGCTATTACAGATATTTGTATGGCTATTTATGTACCTATGTTGCCTCCTTCTCCCCAAAGCAACTTCTTTTTTTTTTTTTTTTTTTTTTTTTTTTTTTTTTTTTTTTTTTTTTTTTTTTTTTTCCCCACAAATGGAGAAAACTGGGCTGGGAAAGAGGGAGCTGTAATGAGATGGAGTTTAAGGTCTTTTCCAGCCCAGCTTGTTCTGTGATTGCTCAGGCTAGCATCAGTGGATTAATTACCTGCAGAACATTCTAAATCAGCCCTGGCTACTCAGGTAACCAGGAGAATGCTCACGAAACAATTAAAGCTGAGAAAAGGTGCTCTGGGCAAGCTTAATTGGTGAAAAATGAAGGAAGCCTCAGCAGCCAGCTGGAGTAGGTTAAGACTGGAGGTGTGATTTGATGCTCACACCTGACAAGCCAGAGCAGGGATTGTAGTCATCAAACCAGCCTTAGATTAGCTCTGCCCTGGCAGAGATGGTGTTGTTTATAATTTTTCATCTAATTGAGTGAGATGTGGTGAGAATGTATCCCCCAGGGATGTGTCCTCTCAGGGAGGCCAGAGTGTTTTCCCTCCTCCCAGATCTTGGGCACTGTGTCCCACAGGAAATTTAATTTATGCCTAAGGAGGTTTAATTTTTCTAATAAAATCCCTCTCACTTTTTTTCCCCTACTGTATCTTCTGCAAATGTTTGCCCTGCTGTTGGTTTGTTAACGAGAAGCTGGCTATGAGTTTTGTGTGGCTGCCACTAAATTCAGGTGCTGGGTGGGTGCAGGTGTCAGCTGTGAAGACATCCACGGTCACTTAATTGCTGTGATTAAGCCAAGGGAGGGTCAGGCCAGGGCAGGGAGCTGTGCTCTCATGCTTGGCAGGCCCTGGGAGGGCATCACATGTGTATCAGTGAAGGGGTGATTTGCTATAAATCCTGTTGAATGTAAGAAACCCAGCTTTATGTGGGAGCAAAAGTGGAAAAGTAATGCTAATTTGGAGTTTTTAAAGGCTTTTTAGACTTCTGAGTCTTGGAGCTAGATTATCTTTAAGGTCCCTTGCCACCCAAACCATTCCATGACATCCTGCTTTGGGATGTCAAACAAACCCAATTGCTCTGAAACCCAGGAGGAAACATCCCCACTCGCCTGTCTTTATTTTGCCTTTCAAATGTTCCTTTTCACCTGCCTTTTTAAAATTTTTTTTTTAATCTTTAAGAGCTTTAAACAGTCTCTCAGGTGGAGTGGAGTGTGTAGTGTGTGCAGTGGATGAGCATTTGGTACCTCCCACAGATTTTGGCATGTGGGCAAAGGGTTTAATATTCCTTTAGCATCCCAGTCCCTTTATAGCCTAATGCAGTTTGCAGGGCATGAAAGAAAATCCAACTCTGTACAGAATTCAAAGGGGAAATAATGAATTGTGGTCTGTTTCAAATAATTAAAGCATGCAGATATTTAGTGATCTATCAAGGGGAATGAGGGAGTAATAAGACACTCTGTCCAATTTGTTTTAGAGCTGGAGCTGGAGCACTCTGGTATAAAATTATAACCTCTGTATTAATCACAAGAATGTTCACTGTATCTAGGTCAAATCCACACACAAACCTCCACAAAACTTTTGCTTCATTCAGCTTTTTCATGATTATCTTTACCTTCTGGTGCCTTAGGGGAGGTAAAATACCTTTGATTTTAAAGAGGGGAGGAGAAAAAAAGGGGGCATTTTTTATCCAGTTTCTCTTTAGCTTCTCCTTCCTGCCTCATTTTTTTTTAAGCAGCAAGTTTTTTGCTTTTTAAAAAGGGAGGAAGAAAAGGTTTGTTTTATGTATGTTTTTCACTGGAGGTTGCTCAAATTCAACCAGTTCTATTGTGCCTCTGAAGGAGCCATAAAATTTCATTACAGCTTTTCCACAGAAACCAATTTGAGTGTCCAGGGCTCGGTCCTGCGGTTTAAAGATCTCTCTCTAGAATTCACTGTGTGCCTCTTTCCCATCCCTGCGTGGCTGCCAGGTTCAGTTCATGTCTACTGAAGTATTTCTTTGGGGACTGAAACCAATTAAAACTGTGATGAATTAGAGGCTCTGCCTTTGGGTTAGCTCTAAATCTTGGCTTTTTGTGCATGAACATCCCACTCTGCAGGTGACTGTGAAGTTGGCTGTGCTCTTTTTCAGTCTGATTTATGTAGAGAATGATGAAGAGGGAGCTCTGTGGCATCCAGTAACCTATTTTTAGCTAAAAATTGGAAAGGGGGTTGTTTGGTTTTTTTTAGGGTTCTGGTGTGCTTTTTTTTTTTCCTCCCTCTCTGTGGTAAATATTGCTAAAGAATCAAAGTGGCTATAAAAATAAGAAACAAATAACTCACTTTTAGCTCCTCTTTTCTCCTTTTATGTTAAAGCTCTTAATATCAAATTGCTCTGGGAATGTAACATCTCCTCAGGTTGGAGGCACTAGGAATAGCTCCTGCCGTGGATTTGGCAGCACTCCACCAGTGTGACTTGCAGTGTAATGTACACATTGTTACCCCAAAAATTACCAAAAATACCCAGAGTGGGTCACATGCTCCTAGATGTGCCCATGGCTGGGTTTTACTGAGCCTTGTACAAAGCCTGGAGCTGCAGCTCACATTTCTGCCCCATGCCAATCAAAAGTACTTGGAGCTGTAGGGCCGAGCTGGCATCATTTGGGAGCATGGATCCTACTTCCAAATTATTCCTCTGAATCGTTTGGAAGGACCTTAAAGCCATCTCGTTCCATGGGCAAGGACACCTTCCACTATCCCAGGATGCTCCTGGCCTTGGACACTTCCAGGGATCCAGGGACAGCCACAGCTGCTCTGGGCACCCTGTGCCAGGGCTTGCCCACCCTCCCAGGGAATAATTCCTGCCCAATATCCCATCCTCTGGCAGTGGGAAGCCATTCCCTGTGTCCTGTCCCTCCATCCCTTGACCCCAGTCCCTCTCCAGCTCCCCTGGAGCCCCTTTAGGCCCTGGAAGGGCTCTGAACTCTCCTTGGATCCTTTTCTTCTCCAGGTGAACATTCCCAGCTCTCTGAGCTTGCCTCCAGAGCAAAGGGCCCTATGGTCATGTTAAAACACTGCCCTAAAATCTCTCTGTTCTTTCAGAGAGCGCAATTTGACCCAGAACAGAAATCCACCTTGACTTGTGTTAACCTTGATCCCCGCAGCTGCTGGGCAGTGCCATGAGCTCTGATCCTTTCCCCCTCCAAGCACCTTCCTGTCCTGTCCCCGAGGCATTGCTCATGTTCCTGAGGGATCCATCCCCTCCTCTGGAGCAGCAATGGGAGAGCAGTGACGCTGTGGCAGGATGGTTGTGACTGCTCCATTTATCTGCAGAAGGCTTGGCTTAAACCCGAGAGGACTCTGGTGGAGTTGCTGCTTGCTCCCCCATGTAATCCCGGGCACAAGCTGCTCCAGGAGGGCCTGACACAGCCCTTGCCCTGACTGAGGTGCTGCCCTGCCTTGCGGGATCACACAAGTGATCCTGGATGCTCATCCCCTGGGTATCCCACATCTCCCTGCTGGGCTGGTTCACCTGCTCCCAGTGAGGAATTCTTTGCTTTTCTCACCTGCCAGTTGCAGGTAGGGGCTGCTCACTTTTCCTCCCCTGGCAGTGGAACAGCCTTTGATCAGAGCAGACCCTTCTGACAGCCATAGTCTGAATAAATAACTTTGCCTCGTTGCCTTTCCATTCTGATTTTGCTTTCCCTGAAGATTTGCACTCTCACCACCACCAAGAAAACACATTTATTTTTGAATGTGTAGCTAAGCTGGCAGCAATGTAACACCTTTTCAGCTCTCGCTTGGTGTAACTGCAAGAATAAATAGCTCCTTTCTCTTTCTAGTCTTGGGAATATTTGAGCTTCCCGTGACTTTCCAGTAAAATTTGATTTAGAGGGAATTGGAGCCACGTGTTTCTTGCATCTGACCCGAGGGGATTTTTATTGCTCTGGAGTGATAACTACCAAGGGGAAACCAAAACCCCCAGAGTACAAATCCTTGTCACAGACACGAGGAAAGGCAGAGCTTTGCTTCCACTGGGAAACCAAGGACTTGGGAGATGGGAATGGCCACAAATGGCTTCATGAAGCCCAAGGTGTGTGGAGTGCAGCAGGCAAGGATGGAGCAGCAACTTGCTGGCTGAAAAGGCTTTGTCTTGCTAGAGGAGCAAGAACAGAGGTGCTCATGGTGGCTCTTCATTAATCAGAGAAAAAAATGGAGCTTGGATGTCCCATCTCAGACTTGACTGAGCCCTGGTAGCTAAAACTTTACATGACTGTGGTTAATGGGGTGAAAACTGTGCAGCTGGGTTGGGAGAGAGGTGCCAACAGGTGTTTCCACTTTACAGGAAGATGGTTCAAAGGTTAATATTAAAGATTCGGGGATCCAAGCAAGTCACCCCTTCCTGAACTTTCAGTCTCAACCCTCTCCCTGAAGTTACCTAATTCTCTAATTAATTTCCTGAAGGGTAATTAATGGTGTAAGTCTGGAAAGCCAGCAATCCCCTCTGCTAGAGCCATTCCATGTGGACCACCTCTGCTTGCTGAAACAGGAGACAACCTGCCCTTTTGACTGCATTTCCTAGCAGGTTTCTGGGTTTTTTTTGTTTTTTTTTCTTCTTCCCTTTCTCTGGCCTCCCACATGGAAAATAATCCTTTCAACATGCAGATGGCAGCTCCCTTCACAGAGGGGCAGGCTTGTGCAGAAGGCTGGATTTTTACTTTATTCATAGAGCATGTGTGCATATTGCTTGCAGGGTGTTACTCTCAGTATTATGTTAAAAATAGCTGGTGCTAAGCTTCTAATTCTTAACTTTTTTTTTTGCTCAAGCTCCTGATTTCAGAGGCATTTGTGATTTATGATGTAAAACTTCCCTGTGGTTGAGAGAGCTGGTCTAATTTTCCATGAAATATCTACATCTTGCTTATAAAACTGGGTTCTGATGATTAAAAACCTGAAAATGCTTAGGTTGTTTTGTAAATCTGCCTCAGTAGGCACTGGGTTGCCATATCCTGGTGCCTAAACCCACAGGATTCATAGAGTATCTTGAGATGGAGGAGTTCCATGAAAGATCATTAGACCGGCTTTAGTCAGTCTGGAGATAGCAGCAGAGCTGTTACTGCACGACTGAACATTCTGGTCATGAGTGGGAGAATTAAAATCCTCCAGTACAGCTAAAAGATGGCATTAGTATTATTTTTTAGTGTGTTTTTTTATGTCTTCTAGCATTTCTTCAGTTATTTGTGTGGTACAAGTGGCCTTTTGCACAAGAATGCTGCAGCCTGTGTGGATGGGCTCCATTTCTGGGCTTCTGCTCTGCAGGGGGAAAGGAGGGAGAAAAGAAAGAAAAATGAGGGCTTTGTTTGAAGCCTTCCTCCTGAATTTGGTCTAATTTTGTCTGATGATTATGAGGAGCCTCCTGTCCCTTCTTTCCCTTCTGCTGGAGCTATGGAAAACAAAAAGAATCCTAAAAAGCAAATGGCTTGGAGTGAGCTTGTCACGCCGGAGTGCTGATTCTACACTGGCCTAAAAGGGTTTGGGTTGGAAGGGACTTTAAATCCCAGCTCTTTCCACCCTCAGCCATGAGCAGGGACACCTTCCACTTACCCCATGTTGCTCCAAGCCCGATCCAACCTGTCTTTGGACACTTCCAGGGATGGACCGGACCACAGGCTGTACATCCCTGAGGACAAGTGCGGGTGGAAACCCTGTGGGCGACACAGGGAGCAGGGTGCCAGTGCTTGGCACCTGCAGCATGACCCCATGGTCCCAGTGTGATGTTTCTCCTGGTTCCTGGGCCATGGATGGGGACATGGGACCCTCTGGAGCTGTGGCTATCATGTCAATGCATGTGTAAATTCCAGCATCATCTTCCCCGTGAAGTTATTAATGAAAATCATCACCCTCATTTAGAAGCTGCCATCACTTAGTAGATTAACCTTTATCAAGCAACTTTGCTATGCCAGCTGCACAGCAAAGTAATTACTTTTAATAGAATCTGCCCTTGATTTGAAGCCACAGGGGAAGCAATTAAATTTAACAAAGGCAAAAGCCATGACTTATAAATGAAGATGGATGGCTTTTGCTATCTGTTTCATAAATTCTATTGTGTACAAGTGAAAGAAAATACTCTGCTCCTTTCATGTTTTGGGGGGTTTGAAATGTGGCATTAGACTCTTGATCCATGGGTAGATTGGATGTCGTCAGTGCCAGCTCTGGGATTTGGCTCAGCATTGTTTACACTCAAGTCACAAATGACTTGTGGGGGCTTTGAACTTGAGCTCCTCAAAACCTTGACACTCGTGTTCAGCATGAAGAATTTGCCTAATGGTTTCTTGGACCACCTCATCTCCTACCTCCGCCTCTCTGCTGAGGGAGTGTTTTGCTTGAAACCAAGATGTGCCTTCAACTGCTTTTTGTGTCCATAAACTTGTTCACTTCAGGTTGTACCAGTGACGAGGGGCTGATCCATGAATATCCCACATACCTTTATGATGGCCCTGATACAGAATCCCAGAATGGCTTGGGTTGGAAAAGGACCTTAAAGATAATTTCATTCCACCCCTGCCATGGGCAGGGACACCTTCCACTGTCCCAGTCTGCTCCAAGCCCCAGTGTCCAACCTGGCCTTGGACACTGCCAGGGATCCAGGGGCAGCCACAGCTGCTCTGGGCACCCTGTGCCAGGGCCTTCCCACCCTCCCAGGGAAGAATTTGTTCCCAATATCCCATCCATCCCTGCCCTCTGGCAGTAGGAAGCCATTCCCTGTGTCCTGTCCCTCCATCCCTTGTCCCCAGTCCCTCTCCAGCTCTCCTGGAGCTGCTTTAGGCCCTGGAAGAGGCTCTAAGGTGTGTCTGGATCCTTTTCTTCTCCAGGTGAACATTTCCAGCTCTCTGAGCTTGCCTCCAGAGCAGAGGGGCTCATTAAAACACTGCCCTAAAATATCCTGCTGTGTGGTGGGGGGGCTGGGTAGCATTGTTTGGCCCCTCCCAGACCTTGACGTCACAAACCAAAAATATAAATGTACTTTCCTTCTTTGGTTTAAACCTGTCATTCTTGGCTTGGCTGAGGTGCAGAGGGGGCAGATCCTTTTCCATCTCTCTGGGCAGTGCTGCAGCTGCTCTGCTCTGTCATGCCTGTTCCATGCCCTCATTCAGCTCTGTGAGGGATGCTGAGTTCCCAGGAATGCTGACTCTCTGGAGCGTCACTGGAAATGCTCTGGCTGGGGATGTGCTTAGTGGGATGTGCTCGGCAAATGGAAAGTGAAAAGCAGTGGGCTGCAGGCTGGGGTTTCTCACAGCTGAGAGGAGAAATCCTGTGTCCTGGGTTGTGTGTCAGAGCAGTTTCTTTTCCCTTGGCAGTGTTGTAACCGGGCTGTTTGGGCTCAGAGCCCTGCCTTGGCTCTCTTCCTCCACTCCAGCTGATATCTGCTAACCCATATCTGACTTGTAATCAAATATCTCTGCCTGAGACTGAAGTTTCTATTTCTCTTGTAAAGTGGAAGAAGCCAGTGATCTCTGACTGGCATCGAGTAGCATCAAGTGTCCCAGCAGTGTTTCTGCTGATATTTTTTCTATTTGTTCAGGCTGCTCGAGGTCTCTCCCTCAGTGGTTTCATCCTCTGGGGTGATCCCTGCATTCCAAACACTGCCCTTAAACAGCTGCTGTGCAAACATGCACGTGCAGCATCACAGCCTCTGTGTCAACAGATTTCTGTCTTGTCAACCATCAGCACAAAATTCAGGATATTGGTCCCAAAAGAGGCAAATCCTTCATCATGTGAAATTTGACTTTCCAGGGTTATTTAGAGGAAAGGAGGTCTAGAGAGGAAGGGGTGGGCTGGGAGAGTCCCGTACTGCCATTGGGTGTCTAGAAAGGTGTGTGGAAGTCTTTGGTATATTAACTTTTAACATGTTCATTCAGCCTGGAGAAGAAAAGGATCCAGAGAGAGCTCTGGGGCTTAAAGGGGCTCCAGGAGAGCTGGAGAGGGACTTGGGACAAAGGGATGGAGGGACAGGACACAGGGAATGGCTTCCCACTGCCAGAGGGCAGGGATGGATGGGATCTTGGGCAGGAATTGTTCCCTGGGAGGGTGGGCAGGCCCTGGCACAGGGTGCCCAGAGCAGCTATGGCTGTCCCTGGATCCCTGGCAGTGTCCCAGGCCAGGTTGGACATTTGGGGCTTGGAGCAGCCTGGGACAGTGGAAGGTGTCCCCTCAAGAAGAAATAGGTTTCATGATTTGCTTGGAAGCTTTGATTATTCTCCTGGGAGCTTGGCTCCATCTCACCCCTGCTGCCGGCAGATCCAGACCGGGGGCTTCACTACCTGTGTGTTCCTCCCTTCACTGTGACCCCCACCTGGGAGAGGCTGTTCCTTGGCTTTGGGTACAGGACACAGCATTAACATTTCTCTGGTAAAAAGAGTTCCAGTTGGTTATGACCCTCCTGGAGGGAGGCAGCAGGGCTGAGCTTTTTGTATCACTGCTTTTGTCTCTGCCACAAAGCCGCCTGCATTTCCTCTGCCTGTGGTTCAGTGCCTTTCCTTTTCATCCAGTGGTTTTATTCCTCTTTAGGGAGATGGATTGCAATGGAGGGGATGTTCTTTGACTGGTGGAGTCAGTAGTTTCAAATACAACAACAACAGCAACAACAAAAACAACAACAACAACAACAACAACAAATAAAAAAAGAGAGAGAAGCATTTAATGCTGCTTCCACTTTCTTTTGTTGAGAAGAGTCTGTACATGTTTCTGAGCAGCTCCAGTCTGGCAGAGAGCAGCTGCCTCTGCACGTGAGAGGCCCATTAAGATTCAGTGCTGCTTCAAACCTCCCATTTATGCTCAAAACAGCCTTCTAAAAAGCAGGAGGAGGAAAAAAAAAAATCCAACCAACTGCATTAAAAAGCAGCTTCCAAATTAGAATTGTTTGTTTCTCTCGGGAGAAAGAGGAGCTGTTTTCCTGCATCCCTACAGAGCATCCTAATCCTGCTGCAAGTCTCTCCTGCTGCCAGGTGGCTTGCTCTGCTGGGAAATTGGTTGGATGTCTGGTTAGGAAGAGGCTGGAGTTACCCTACAGGCAGAAAAGGCTTAAATGTGATGTGGCTGCAGGAAAAGAATGCTACAGTAATAAAGATCTTCAACTGGGGCAGCACACTGCTGCAAGAATACTGTATCTTATGTATGCAGTAGAAATTAATCTGGATTAATTTAAGAGAATAAACATGATTAAAGTCACTCCTTTGGAATCAGAGGAGCTTTGTGTTTGATTTGGTTTAATTGGCTTACAAAGTGGCTGTTCTCTGAAGGGTGTTCATGCCCACGCTGTCTGTGGAAGCCTGTACTCCCAGCACACCCTTCCCTCTGTCCTTTGGATTTGCCTGGGAATAGGGCAGTTCTGCTGGTGATATTATTCCATGGAAATGGAGAGAACTGCCCTCCAGGCTTGCCCTCAGCTGAGATGCTCTGGGAGGTCAGTGGTGCAGATCACACCTTCACCTGCAGCAGGTATTGAGAGTGCAGGAGTTGTTCCCACCACCCTGAGGAGAGGTTGGAAGAGTGAGGGAGAAGGCTCCAATACCATCAGGGAGAAAGGGAGAGAGAATCCTGTATCCCTGCATTCCCTTCTGCCAGGAGAACAAAGAGGGAACAAACACTGCTTCATGCTGGCATCTGCCCTGTGATCAAAAGCACTTCTGTGTTTTATAACCAGCTCCAGGGATTTATCACCAAGACTTCAGGATTCCCAAGGGGATTATGTGCACAAACGACAATATTCCCTGGAGTACATAAAACAGAAGTGGAATTTTGAAAAGGATATAAACCTTCTTGCCTGGGGCTCTGCCAGCTTTAACTCCTCGTGCTTTGGCAGACCCATGGGTGCTGGGGGAATGCAGTGGAGAGATCCTGGGGGGGAAACTGGTTTTGGCCGAGGTGTACATCACCTGTAAAACCCCTAACAATGGCAGGTTCTCTCCTGGGGATGGATTTGACAGGTAACTCCCAGAACAGCGAGGAGGAATCACTGATGGTGTTGCAGCACCAAATGCAGCAGAGCACTGAAGATGCAGCTCTCCACTGAAAATCTCCCTGGGGAGTGCAGGTGCCCAGGTTTGCCTTTAAAAATCACCTTGGTGCAGTCTGTCTGCACTGCTGTGGCATTGTCTTGGTGTCACTCTTGATTCTAAGTCATTTAGGTTTTTCTTAAAATTTTTTTCCCCTAGAAAAGCTGTAAATGGATCTATATTTAGAGCAGGCTGCACGCTGCTTAAAGACTCTGACAGCAAATAATGATCTTAATAGAGCCCCCTGATACATATCAGGAGTCTTCTACTCTTTATGCTCTGTAGATTGAAACTTGAGGGTGTTTGGGTTTTGGGGTTTATTTTAATCCCCTCCCCCCGAGTGCTGTGACCACCTTTTGGTGTGGTGTAATTGAATTTGAGACAAACTGTGGCTTCTTCAAGACGGGTTTGCTGTAAAAATTGTGGTGACACTGTGGGTCCTGCAGTGCTGGGAGAGTTTAACCCTTCATTCTCCCCAGATCTGTACCAGAGAGGGAGCAGTGGTGGAGAAGCACTGCTTGGTTCAGTGAGGGTGAGGGTGGAAAGTTGTCTAAAATGTTATGGAGGAGCAAAATTTCTCCCCATGGAATGCAGCTGCCCTCCTGGGAGTCTGCCCCAAAAGGCTCTCCCCTCTGTAGCTTCTCTCCTCCTTCCCCAAGGAATTGAAAGGAATTATGGCTGGTTTGCATTTCATATCAAATTTAAGGGTTGGCTCTGAGCTTAGGGATGAGGATTTCTGCCAGAAATGATGGTTTTGATGTCTCCTGTCAGCTCTCATGGGTTTCCTTGGATGCACTAAGCGTGATGATGCTCTCCTGCCTCCCACATCTGCTCTGGCTGTCTGTGTGGAAAGCTGCCTCCTTCCTCAAAAGCAGAGTCAGTGTTTCTGGTCCTTAACAGCTCCCAAAGGAGCTGGTTCTCCACTGAAGCTTCTCCTGTGGCAGCAGAATTTCTATTTTCTGTGCCAATGCTCTGACACTTGCTATGGCCCATCATTCCAGCCCCTTATTTCAATGGGTTTCAAGGCTTCAGCTCAGCTCTGGAGCAGCCCAGGCTGAATTTTTCAAGAGCTTTTTCTCAGTGGCCCATTAGCTGTTTGCTATTTGGAAATAGTTGTTGAGTTAAGCTGACAACAGGCACTTCTTGCAAACGAGGGGAAGACAAAATTGATGCTTTAAGAAGCGTTTTTGGAATGTTTATCTGCTTGAGCACATTATTGCAGCTGTTCTTGCCTTCAAGGAAGGCTGCAAGAATCCCTCTGTTCTCTGCTGAGTGCTTCCCTTTGCATCTGGAAGAGGGAGATGCCGTGGTGGGCAGAATTAATAGCATCAATTGTTGAAGTTGCTGCAGTTCTAACACGGCACAGATTATGGCATTTAAGTAGGTAGGATAAATATTAATTAAAATACGTGGTCTGAAAGACTTGGAAAATCAATTGTGTTCCTCTAAGGAGCTTTCTTGTTGAGACTTTATTTTTTAATTCTTTCTAAGCCTTGCTCTCTTGCTGTGCTTGCTGAACTTCTGGGGGTTCCACGCTGCTGTATCTCCAAGCAAGTGCCCCAAAACCCCTCACAGTGGTGGGGATGGGGAGCTGAGAATTTCAGGGAGGAACTTTAGCATGCCTTAAACACAGTATGGAATAGTGATGTTTAAAGATGCCTCGATGGAGATGGGAACCTACATCCTGGGGATGGGGTGGGGGGGAAGTGCAGGTTTCTCAGGGGATGAATTTGACTTACTGCCTAAAGGCTGTAATAAAAACTTGCCTTTTCCCTGTGCCTTTTCGGTGTTCCTGGCAGAAGGCATCAGTGTAGCTCTGTGTTTACCTGTCAGGGTCTGAGCAGCCAGGATGCTGATGATAAACTGCCAGGCTGAGGGATCTGTCTGTAAGCATTGTAAAATGCTCCCAGGATGAGCAGGGTGGCAGGGACAGTTGTTCAGGTTTCATTCTTTTTGCTGTCTTTCTGGTAAAATCTCCACAAAATCTGCTGCTGTCCTGGAACTGCTGCTCTTTGTTGTCTTTGGGGGAACTGCCATAACCAAAGATGGAGTTGACTGGGAGCAGAGATGGGAAAAACATTGCTTTCCCAAAAAAACCACCAAGGAAGTGTGCATGCCTCAAAACCTCCTCCTTGAAACACCTGTTGGGCTTTCCCAAGGCTCTGTCCTTCCCACTGGGACCTTTCCCACCTCTGCCTCTTCCTCAAGGACCTGCTCAGATGTGGGTGGGCTTGTGCTTCTTGAGGGTTTAATGGAGCGTTTCCAGCTGATGTGGCTGCTGTGCTGTTCCTGAGTGCACCGGGGATGTTGTGCAATTAGCTGGAAGCTGATTGCATCTCAGTGTGTGTCACTGTGATGAGATAATTGCAGTGGGGCCCTCAAACCCATCAGCTGAATCCTTCCTGGCAGGTGCCCCATCCGAGGCGTGTGGATGTCCAGGACAGCTGGAACCTGCCCCCAGAGATAAGATTAGATGCTGCCTCTAGGCAGTGGTCATAGGAAACCCTGCTCTGCTCTTTCCTTACTGCTGGGCTTTCATCTAAATAAAAATTGAGCTTGGGTAAGCATGGTTACGTGTTACTCCTGCTCGATCTTTCTCTTTGCAAAGCACTCTTGAAAACAATTCTTTAGGGAATCATAGAATCCTAAAATGGTCTGGGTTGGAAGGAACCTTAAAGTTCATCTTGTTTCATTCCACCCCTTGCCATGGCAGGGACACCTTCCACCATCCCAGACTGCTCCAAGCCCCAATGTCCAACCTGGCCTTGGACACTTCCAGGGATCCAGGGACAGCCACAGCTTCTCTGGGCACCCTGTGCCAGGGCCTGCCCACCCTCCCAGGGAACAATTCCCTCCCAGTATCTCATCCATTCCTGCCCTCTGGCAGTGGGAAGCCATTATGAAGGAGCAGGCTTTTTCTGAGAAGCTTGCTATAGGTACAGCTCCATGGTCATCATGTTCTCCGGGCCTTTTGCCTAAAGCGACTCTTTAGTGTTTAGTGTACCCTGAGTGTTTTGTGTTGTTCTGTTCCCTCTCATCACCTCCCTGCTGTAGTTTGCTTTTTGTTTTGGTTGGTTTTGGGGGATTTTTTGCCCATTTTGTCAGCCAGTTATAACCTTGATTGCAGATCATGAGCAGTGTGGATTTCTTGTTGTCTCCTGGCTGCCCTGGTGCTGCTGCTCTTGACCTGGCATTGCTTTAATCAGAACTGTTACAGCCTTGACAAGCTCAGGGCATGGAATCAGCTGCCTCAAGCTTTGGGGTCTCCATGCCACAAGTCAGCTCCCAGTGACTCTGTGCTTCCACTGGAAATCTTGGGTCATCCTCTGGCTGACCTGCAGCCTTCTGCCCAGGGCTGATCACAGATTCCCAGGATGTCTTGGGTGGGAAGGGACCTTAAACTCATCCAATTCCCACCTCCTGGCCTGGGACACCTTCCACTATCCCAGGTGGCTTCAAGCCTTTCCAGCCTGCCCTTGGACAAATCCAGAAATACAGGGGTGGCCACAGCTTCTCTGGGCTCTTTCTCAATGTTACTGAAATAGAATTGAAAAAAAAAATTGAGAGGAAGAGATAAGAGCACTTTAAACAATCTTATAGCTGAAAGAAATGATCATGTTCATGGACAACTTGCATAAAGCAAATTGAGTAGTCAAGTGCACGTGCAGTAACTTTTTTCTGCAAGTGATTAGAGTAATAAACCTCCTCCTGTCATCAGCTCTTTATGTGAAGAGACAGCAGGTAGTGTTTCTGGAGCTGCACAATGCAGCACTGAGCCCTGAAGCTGCATTAACCAGATCATGAGGGACAAATTATTTTAAAGAAGAGACTTTTCTGTCTTCTTTTAAGTTATTTTCAGGTCAGGGGGATGTTCAGGTTGCAGCTCTGAAGGTAGGACATTACCTGGTGTGATCCCCTGGACAAGAGGAGGTGCAGAGCTGCTGTCACCCAGCAAAGCCTGCAGTGAGGGATCCTCAGGAGGCTGAGAGAGATTTTAAGTAAACTCCAAAATTTGGTGGTTTTGGAGGGCAAATATGTTTTCCCCTGCTTGTGGTAAACCCTATTCCAGGATGGCATGGACAATATGGACATGACTGCTGGAAGTGCTCGGTTGTGAGACAGGATAACTTTCCCTACTCCACTATAAATGCTTAGCACCTTTATTAGGCTAAATATTCCTTTTAAATTTTTGTTATTCTCTGACATCCAGGACTTTTGCTTTCTTTTCAATATGTCGATTCTCCCAGCTTCTGTAGTCATCTTCCCTTAAGCTACTGCTACTTGTGCTCACTTCTGCACCTTTAAATCAGCTGGCAAGTGTCTTTTCATAAAGCTGGAGCCTCTCTCCAGAGCAGCATTATTTAGAGATTAGATACTATCTGCTGATCAGTTGACTGATAGTGTGTGTGGAGTGGGCTCTTTTTTTAGCTAAAGCCAGCACTTTTCTAAAAATATTCCTACTTGAGCATTAAGCATCAAAGGATTTCTGATCACTGGGATTATTTAAGCATGGCACAGTGTTATCTTGCTGGGATTTCTCTTAAACTTCAGAGGAAGCTTCACAGGGGTGTTTGTAGTTAAAAAGTTGATGCTGCACGTGACAAGCTCAAAGGCTGAACCCCCTGTGACCGTGGTGGGTTTCCCTGATCTGTTGCCCTGGATTTACTGAAAGGCTGGGAAGCTTCACATTCCTGTGGTGAATGCACAAGTCCTTCCTTCAGTGAGTTTGTCTTTTGGTGGATTTTGCCCCATTTTTGGGGACAGTTATGAGTCACCGTTGAAAAAAGGGGACTGTCTCCTCATTGTCCTGAGGTTACACGTGAAATGACTGAAAATTTTCTTAGACAGAAAGTGCTTTTAGCTTTGTATCTTGCTCCTTCCTTGGTTAGAATGGCTGGGACAGTCTCATTTTGTGGGAATGATCCGCTTTCCTAGTTCCTGGATGTGTCTTTATTGGGCTGTATTTGGATATGCCTTTATCTAGTAACCTGATCTCCTTGAAATTTTCTCTGTTGAGCCTTCTCCAACGGTTGCCATTATCTGCAAATTTAATCACAGCTTAGTTTCAGTTATCACAAAACAGGTTAATCCCAAAATATTGGGGTGTAAAATTGGGATAAATAACCCCCAGATTTCCTAATCCCTGGAAGTGTCCAAGCCAGGTTGGACAGGGCTTGGAGCAACCTGGGATAGTGAAAGGTGTCGTGGAATGAGATGAGTTTTAAGGCCCCTTCCAACCCAAACCACTCCATGATTCTGTGATTCCCTTCAAATGCTGTTTCCCTATTGATAATGAAACATTGAGACCTATTAATTAACCAATTTAAGTTTTTTTGTATCTTATATTAATGTTATTATAACATATCACCTGAAATGGTGGTACCTGACTGTTGCTTCCCAGACCTCTGGTGCTCAGAACAGCTATGAGATCTCTCAATCCAATTTATAAATTAAAACCATGTTATCTTAAGGAAAACTCACATCATTAACATCAATAAATATTGCCATCCTTCTAAATATTTCTGAATTTGGTTTCATCCTGACTTCTGTAGGGCATCCAGGATTGATTCTGAGGGTCTATAAAACTGAACTGAAGACTGGATGAAAAAGGAGGAAGAAATGGGAGATTTCTGTTGGGAGACAAGAGATCACTGGAGAGCTGCAGGGGTTTTAGGGGAATGTGGAGCTGGAGCAGACTTGCCTGGTGACCTTTTTGAGGCAGCAGAGAGCATGAATGTATTTAAAAGCTGATGTGGCACTTGGGGACTCAATTTAATGGTGGCATTGGAAGTGCTGGGGAAATGGCTGGGCTCTGATTTTAGGGGCCTTTTCCAGCCTAAAAGATTCTGTATTTCCAAGAGGAGATGGTTTGCTGACTTCTAGGCCGGAGCAAAGACTGAGATAAGATACTGTTGGCACATACTTCCAGTTGATTTTTTTTCCCTTATAAAATAGATGGGGAGGGAAAAATAAATTCGAATAAACTGAAGCTGCTGTGACCGTAAAAGTCACCTTTGTGGTGGAGATTTTTGGGAGTTTCTGATGGAGATAGCAATGAAATGTTGGGAATTAGGATTTTCATTGTCAGTATTGGGATGTTTCCCTGTGGAATTCATTGAAATGGCTGCTGGAGGTGCAGATCTGGGAGGGTTTGTGTGATGTGCCTGCTGCTGAAACAGTTTGATTCCCAAGAGGATCCTGCATGTTATTTGAAATTAATGGCCCCAAAATAAGTGGATGATCTGTGACTCTTTCTTTGGAGGTGCAAAAGAGCACGGAGGATATTCCCAGGGATGTCAGCCCCAAGGAGGTAAGGTAGAAGGCAGTGCCTGTGCCTGCCTAAACCCAGGAGAAATAATCTCTGGATTATTCTTGGCATACTAGAAATAGCACTGCTCTTGCAAAGATTCCTTAAGCTCTTCTGAAGTTGTCTGGATGTTGAATTATTGGAGTCCCCACCTCTCCCTTCTCAATGAATATAAACTAGGAATGATAGAACTGATTTGCATCAAATGCCTCCTTACTTTTCTTTCTCCCCTTCGTGAAGATTACGTGTCTCACATCACTCACTCCGGTCTTTCATCCCCAGGCCTTTCAAAAGAGCCTTCCTTGAATCATGGTATTTGTGGTTGTCTGGCACTTTTTTTCTCTTTTTTGAGGGAAAATATCCTCATTTTGACTTTTGTTAGCTTCTCGTAACTTTGTTCCCTTGGCTATGCTGGGTCTGAAATTTTCCCCTTTGAAGGCATAAGCTGGTATTTCATTAGTTTGGCATTTGCTTTGTCTGTGCATTAAAAGATTAGTGGGATTGCTTGCTCTGAAGCAAAGGCTGCCTTCCAGTTCAGCTGTCGCTCCTGATTTCCCTACCCAGACAAAAGTCTGTGCATGGGGAGGGGGAAGCAGCTTTAGAGCCATTTTTGGTAAATTCCGACCAAAAATAATTAAAAAAAATTCTATAAGACTTTGCTGGGGAAGCTTTGGAAATGTCAGGGTGGATGTCTGGCACTGCTCCCCTGGTGAGGGTTTATTGGGGAGGGAGCTTAGTGACAATCCCAAAGCCCAGGAGCAGAAGGACTCACTGGAGATATTCTCCTTCCAGCCGCTGCAGGATCAAGCCATGACAAGGCTTCTCTCCCTTCCCACACAGGTTATGAGCACTGACTCTTCCTTATATATTCCAATCATGCAAATGCCTCCCAGAAGGTTTCAGTGATACCAGCTAGGTCAAATTTATGCTCTGTAAATGAGCAATTCCCATTTCTCTTGTTTATTACCCAGGTTTCTCGCATCAGGGTAGAGGCAATTACAGAATTTTGTCTCATCCCTCGGTGACTTGATTAATGTTGTTCTTGACATCTTGGTCTCTTTGTGCTAAATGAAGAGTCATTTGTTGTCTCTTCCCTTCCTCCTCCTTCCCCTCCCCTCTTTCTCCTTTCATTTTTATTTCTTCTGCTTAAAATCTTCTCTTTTCCCTCTCCCAGAGGGGCCCACTAACCCAGCCTGTCCCTGATAACCCCTTTCTGCAGCAGGTTGCCTGAAACTTCCTCGGTTTGTTTTCCTTCTCCACCCCCCCCGCCCAGCCCAGATCACTTTTTAGGATGCTCCATAGTGGGATGTGGTACCCTGTGGAAATTACCATAGAACCATGGAATGATTTTGAATGTCAGAGACCTTTAAGGATCATATATCCAGCCCCACGTGTGAGCAGGGACACCTTCCCCCAGACCCAGGGACATCTTCCTCTTGACCAATATTAGAACTCTTTCTGTTGCTTGTTGCTCTTTACAACTTTTTCTTTTTATTTTGCTCTTTGTGACTTAGTGGTGGAGATTTTTTTTTTTTAATTTTAATATCTGAGCTGGCTCCTGACCCAGGTGAACTGCTGCTTTTAAAAGCTCCCTCTGGAGAAATCCTCTCTCTCTAAATGCACACAGGTAGCCAGAGCAGCCTTGATCTTAATGCACCACTGAATTATGCCCAGAAACTAGGGCAGGCGTGGAAATAGGAGCTCTGGCTCCAGCCAGGGAATGCAGAGCCCAGTTGGAGGCTGCCTTGCTTGGAATGCTGGGCAGGTCTGAGTGCAGAGATGGGAAACCTGCTGAGTGATGCCTGAAGGATGTTTCTGGTCCCCCACGGTGAGTATGGATCAGGAACAGGCAGGGGGGTGCAGATACCTTGGTCTGGTGGTTTCCATCTCAGGATGACAACCTGAAGTATTCCCTGTTCAGGGAAGGACAGATTTGTGAGGGAAGGGAGGTTGGAATCATTTCAATCCAAGGTGAAAGAGCTTTATACAGCTCCTTTTAATGCATGGCTGGAGGAGGTGAAAAACACTGACAGATGAGGAGATCCTGGGTCCAGAGCCCTCAGTAAGGGGAGAATATCTCAGGCTCCATAGGGGAGAAATCAGTTTTGCTGTTTTTCCCATGCCAGGAACACTTGTCAGAGGAGAAAGACCATTTCTTCTAAGACCTGGCCTTTTCTCCTGCTTGCTTTTCTCTCTGGATGTGCATCACCCGGAGCTGGAAGATTTCCAGAGTTCAGTGTGTCTTTGGCAGAAAACCAACTGAGGTGGGCCTGGGATGGTTATGTAGGTCCTGTGGGCTGAAAATCTTCCAGGCAGCCCTAAAACAAATCCTTCTAGGCATCCTTAAGATGCAGGTGAAGAGCTTGCATCCTGGAGTGTGGAATTCTGGTCCTCCATCTCAGTGGCCAGAATGGTTCTACACCCTAGAAAAGCCTGGTACAGCTGCTCCTGTCCCTCCCAAAACTTGGGGTTGGGAATCTGCAAGTGCTGCTGTGTCCAGGGGATCTCTGCTCTGTTCCTTCCTTCTAAAGTAGCCACATGCAAGAGATGGAGCCCTTGAAGGCTGCTCAAAACATGGAGTGGTTCCTTCAGTGTAGGTGTCAGGAATACTTTTTCATGGAAGACTTCATAAAAGCCAAGATTTTCTCTTCTGCAAATTAATCTAGCCAGAGCAGCAGTAAGAGAAGCCAACCTCAGAGTGGAAAAGTTGCTCTTTTCCCCTCAGACTTTGACAGATGGTGCAGATTAGTCTTAAGTTAATACAAGGCTTGTCAGCTGCCCTGGGATCTCAGCATCTGGGTGTAAATGTCAGGCACGTCCTGAAGTCTAGTGAAGAAGTCTAGACACCCCCTGAACTGGTTTTCTTCTGAGCTAAAACCACAAATTTCAAACGTTCCTCTCCAGATATTCCACCTTTGATTGCCCTTCTCACCAGTGGGAGAAAGTCAGTGTCTGCAATTTCTTTTATGGCCTTGTGTCCATTGCAAGGGTGGAGTCAGCATCCTGCTGCATTGCAGCTTCCTTGGAGGTATCCCTGGTCCTTTTCCAGCCTTGCTGCCACTGGAGAAGAACCAGCTGGTCTGACACAATCCCTTCTGTATCTTTAAAGTCTGGTGGTTTGTTTTTTTTTTTTTTCCAGCTTGTGCTCTGGCAGTTGGAGCCTTTCTGACACAGGGATTTTGGGACATAAATTCCAGATGAGCACATTTGGTTCACTCAGACCATGATAATGGAGAGATGGTTCACACCTACAGCTTTGGGAAGAGATGTGCTCAGCATTGATCCCAGAGGAGGTGCCATTCACCAGGAAGCAGGAGAAGCAGAGCAAATCCATGTGTGTTCCAGGAGTTCTGGGAGTTGGGAAGAGCATCTGCCTTTGATCCAGGTACCTCTTGAATATCACCTTGTCCACGTTCACTGTGGTGTTTAGCTCCAGGGGAAGATGGAGAAGCTCCTACCCAGCTGCTCCAGGAACAATGTCATGTGGAATATCCTGAGTTAGAAGGATTGAAATCCAGCTTCTGGCCCTGCACAAGACACTCCCCAGGAATTCCCAAGTGTGCCTGCAGGACTGGGAAGGCTGTGGGCTTCATCCTGTGTCTATCCTGAGTCCTGAGAATTTCATAGCTAAAAGAGTTGGGATAAACCAGCTCACTACAAATGTGCTGCTTGTCTTAGCCATGCTTGAATAAATCCTTCCCTGACTTCCTGCCGACTCCACTTTTCCCACAAGTCCATGCAGATAAGAGGTCAGGAGCACCCCATCTCCATGGAGCTTAATCAGCCATGAAAACCCATCTATCAGAGCCCAAATCTCATTTTTAGCTCTCAGTTCACAGAACTTTTACATGCCCTTACCTTGCCCTGTTGCAGGTCTGTTCCCAGAGGAGAGGGAGGACATAGGGCAGTGAAACTGGATGTTGTGTTCTCAACATAAAAGAGAGACTAAAAATAAAATTTGTGGAAAATCCTGTGTTGCTGAAGCATCTTTTGATATCTTTTTATCTCAGTTTTTTTTTTTTCCTTTTTGACAATTGTTTCTGCTGAGACCTTGGGAAATGTTGGAGCAGGGACTTCAGAGGCAGGAATTCAAGCATCCCACTGAAGAAGGATTTCCAGAGCTTCAATGAACGTAAGAATATACATCCCTGTAAACTATGGAGGCACAGGAGATGGGATATCCCAACACCCTGGGCTCTAGCTCTGCATGATTACAACACCTGGATCCTGGGATCTGAACTCTCCAGCCTTTTTCCCAGGTGATAGGAATCTTGTTCAGTGTTTTGACAGCTGAAACAGCCTGGAAATAACGAGCTGGAAGCAATGTTTTCTCTCCTGTCCTCTTCCTGTTTGGAGAACAAGAGGCATCACAGAGCAGGCGAGGCCAGGGCTGTTTGTGCTCTTCATCAGGGAGCGCCTTCATCTTCAGGGAGCTCTTCCCAGGGTCTCTTCCCAGCTTTGTCACACCCTGACAGCTGGGGATATGTTTTTCCCACTTGGCTTTGGCTCAACAGAAGGGCAAGCCCCCAGTAACCGTGGCTCGGGTTTGACTGGTGCAACCATTCGCATGGCAGTATTTATTTTATTTTTATCTCTAGAGTTGCTTTAATTCTTCCAAGAGCTCTTTCAGAGGGTTTTCTCCTCTGCAGCTGTAATTCTGCTGTCTTTATTTCTGTTCTACATACCAGGCCTTCAGCAGGATTTTCCATTTGACTGGCTGCAATTTTAAACTCGTTTATAGTTTTTATGGGAGTTCAGAGGTATCTCGTGGAAATCGTTGCCAGGGAGAGCAGCAAATTTCAGTTTACATCCATGGGTTTGCCTCGAGTCAACACCAAGAGTTGACAAGAACTGGAATGTAAAACTATGTTGGCCATGGATAGCATAGTAAAAGCCTGGAGAATTAGAATAATAGTAGGAAAAAATACAGGATCTGGGATTCATTGTAGTTCTTCCTCATGATAGCACATTTGTCTGTCTTTTCAACATATAGAATATTTTGGGTTAGGAGGGACCTAAAAGCTCATCAGTGGACAGCCAGTGATGCTTGGTTTGTTCCAGAATGATCCCTATGGAGGGAGTCCTGCAAGCTGTCAGTTCCTCTTCTCCTCTTCCAACAAAAGTCTTGGGTGGGTGTATAAAAGGAAGAGGCTGGATGTGGGGAGTGACCACCAGAAAGGGCAGCCATCAACCTGTCCCATCCAAGAAGTCACTAAAAACCCCAGCCCTGTGCAAGTTGCAGTCCTGGAATATCCTAATGTGGAGTTCTGAATTATCTCTGTGAGATCACAGTTAAAATATTCAGGATAATCAGGAAAGGCAGCATGCCTGCCCTTTTTCATCCTCTTCCTTTCAGTGTAACATTTCAAAGGTGTTTTGTTCCTGAAACACCTGTTCCCACAGGGAATATGTGTGTCTTTTGGTGTTCTCCCAGGCTGTTTTGGTAAATTTCAGAGATTGGATATCCCAGATTTCTGTCTGGTTCAGATCTCCACGTGTAATGGTGCAGAATGTTCTTTCTCTGGACTGTGCACTTAATTTTGAGTGTCACTCTCAAAGAAAATACAAATAAGTGCTGTTATTTTGGGTGGAAAGCAGCTTTGGCTGTGACAGGGAAGTGCCAGATCATGGTTTAACTCCCTCTCTGTGCAGAACAGCAGATCAGTGATAATTCCACTCCACTCTCAACCTCCTTCTGGCTGAGCATAGTTTGGTTGTGGGTTTTTTTTTTTTCATCCTTTTCTCCTGCAACCATGCAGCGGCCACTAGAGAGGTGGTGGATGTCCCATTTCTGGAAGTGTTTGAGGCCAGGTTGGGCTTGGGGCAATCTGGTCTAGTGGAAGGTGTCCCTGTCCATGGCAGAGGGTGGAATGAAATGGAATTTGAGGTCTCTTCCCATCCAAACTATTCTGGGATTCTCTGGAGGGGTCAGACCCGTGCATTCTAAAGCAGCAATTATATCCTGCTGCTCCTCCTCTTTCCAATTAATGAGGGGCTGACTTTCAAATGAATGAAGCCGGTGTCTCACAGAGCCTGGTGAACAAGTTGAGCCAAAATCACAGGGATTTGGGATTCCTGTGAGGGACTTTTCAAATCTGCTGGGATTCCCCTGTGGCCCTGCTCCCATCTGCTGCTGGATGCTCTGCACCAGGAGGCTGCCCCAGCCCAAGGGCTCCTGCAAAGACCTGGCTGGACAGCTGGACATGGACCCACAGGTGAACCTCAAAGCAGATCAGGTGCCTTGGAATGGACTTTTCCCTGGGAAATCCTGGAGCTGCAACAGAGCCGTGTCTCACCGTGTGTTGTCCCCAGCCTGATTCCCTGACCCTGGGTGACAGCTGCCCAGTCTGTGAGGAGCTGGAGAGAATGCCAGCAGATGGTGCTGAACATGCACTAACCAGGATGTGGAGAGGAGGAAAACCCTTTGTTCTGTTCCTCCAGCCGTGCCTGTTTGCCTGGAGTGTAGTGATGGAGTTGGAGTTGAGCTCCATCTCTTTGGGGGATGGTCCTCTGCACATCCTTCCAGGTGCAGGAACCTCTCACAGAGCCACCAGCTCCATCTTGGCAATTCCTTCTGTGTTCCAAGACCTTTTGGTTGGTGGAAAAATCCCTTGGAGCTTGCTCATTTGGGTTTGTTTTTTTTGTTTGGTTTGGGGGTTTTTTTGTTTGTTTGTTTGTTGTTGTTGGTTTTTTGTTTTGTTTTTGTTTTTTGGGGTTTTTTTTTAGAGGAGTGAAAAATAAGCTGTGCTTACAGAAGCATGAGTCAGACTGGCAGTGCAAGCAAATTTGCAGGATTGTTTGCTTATCAGCAACCTGAATCTGCCCCAGTGCTGGGCTTTTTCCTGCTCTTACAAGTGTTTAGGAGTCAGATCTTGTGACTTTTGCTCTGACAGTCACCCAAGACTTGTAATAATGAAGCAACCATGACAACAGCAGAGCTTTCCTCCAGAGAGGATCCTGTGGAGCAGCTCTGGTGTAACATCTGCGCAGCGACTGCTTGAGAATGTCAGGGTATTTCTGTAATCGATGATTTCCATGCAGTAATTTTGGCTGATGATCACTTATTCCACAATATCATCCTCAGAGAGAATGATTTCACAGCAGATATTTTTCTAGGGAGTATTAAGACTTCTTTATTTTTTTTCCCCAAAGGCTCTGTGAAAATGATGCTGTTATAACATGATCCATGCAACCACATTTATTTCTGGGACCAGCCATGGGATCTCAGAGTGGTTTGGGGTGGAATGGACCTTAAGGCTCATCTCTTTCCACCCCCTGCCATGGACAGGGACACCTTCCACTATCCCAGGCTGCTCCAAGCCCCAGTGTCCAACCTGGCCTTGGACACTTCCAGGGATCCAGGGGCAGCCACAGCTTCTCTGGACATCCTATGCCAGGGCCTCCCCACCCTCACAGGGAAGAATTTCTTCCTAATCTTCAAGTGTATGGTGGGACAACTTCTCCACCTGCAGAACAATAAAGTTGCATTTGTTTCCAAAGCACTCCACAGCCTTTGGAGGGACTGTAAAATCATCACTGGGGAAGTTACTGCAGTTTTTTCCTTTTGAGTGTCGTGTTGTCACTTTGAGGCACAAATAGGGGACAGAGCCTGCGCAGCAGCAATTGCATCAAGCAATTGCAACAAGCAATTTTTGGCTTTATAGGGCCTTGCCTTGTATCTCCTTTCCTATCTAAGGCTGATTTCTCCAGGTCGCCTTTCCTACCCCCACATTTGTGGTTAATTTGACCACCAATAATAGCTAATGGGACACATCCTGTTTTTTCACCCTCTGAAATGGACTTGCCATAGAAAGGGCCTCCTTTGTCATCCATGAAGTGTGGATGAGTAATGCCAAACCCTTGGACAGCCCCTAAAGAGGAGGGCATCATTCTTTCCTGGACACTGGCTGGATGGGAGGGAGCTGCAAGGCTCACTAGGTGAATTCCAGGGGCTGGAGCTGAATCCCAGTAAGAAGGCTCCCCTGTTGCTTGGGAAGCCTTGGCTCTCGTGGAGGGTTTTGCCTGCGAAGGGCTGAATGCTCCAGTTCCATTTGAACGTGCCCAATCCCACAAATCAGCACCTGCTCGACAAACTCCCGGAATGAGCCCTGACATGTGTTTTATTTTGGGGTACAGAATAAGGGAGCCATTCATCTCGAGCTGATTTGCAAGGATGAACTGGAGTGAGAGAATGGCAGTGACTCAGCTCAGCGTTCCTGGGCTGAGCTCAGCACTAACCTCTATTAATGATTTAGCACAACCGTGGAAAATGTGGGAAATCAGCTGAGAAATCAGAGGAGAATTCTGATGTCGTGCCTGGCTTCAGTCTCCAGGCATGAAATGTCACCTCCATTTTGAATATTTCTGTCTCTTTGTGGTGGCAATGGATAAATGTATACCTGATTGGCTTAAGCATTCCCGGATCTGATCCCCTTCCATCAAGGATGCATCTGACTTGCTCCAACCCTCTCCCTGCTCTCTGGGACACTTATCTGGAAGGACAAATCCTGGTATGAGTCTGGCTTGCCTGTTTTTGTTTCTGGCAGGCATGGTGAGGCCCTGGCACAGGCTTCCCAGAGGAGCTGTGGCTGCCCCATCCCTGGAAATTTTCAAGACTGAATTGGACAGGGCTTGGAGCATCATGGTCTAGTGGAAGGTGTCCTGCCCATGGCAGGGAGTTGGAACTAGAGGGTCCTTAAGATCCCTTCCAATCCAAGCCATGCTGGAATTTCTGTGGATTCCTCTAGAAACTTGTCTTCCACCACTGGGAATTGTGGGTATTGCCCAATTTTGTTGCTGCTGAGAGTTCTGCCCAACTTGCTGCTTTTCAAGTGCCTTGTTGAGAAGAGTGTGGGTGGCCTCCGGAAGGAAATCAGGGGGTTGGCCTTGGCCTGGAGAGTGGCATCACTTCCTCGGGAGAGAAGAGAGACTCAGGCTTCCCCGCAGGCACCAGAGGGAATCTTGGCTACAGGACTTTTTGGGAATGCATGGTGGTGTAGGGAGGAGGATCACTGCTGGGGTGTCCCTGCAGTCTAGAGGAGGAGAGGGGGACTGGCATCAGCCAAGGCATAGATCCACAGCCAGCTCCTCCAGAGCCAGTCTGTTCCTCCCCCAGAAGCAGCTCTGTGTTCCCTCAGGATAACAGATTTCCACCCGTCCCTGTTTTGGGTCCCCAGGGATTGCAGCACTTGAGATGATCGCTTGCTGCCATGTGTGCTCTGCTAGCCAGTCACGAGCAGGGTGGTGGTTTATTTCCTGAATTTTAAAGGGTGTTTATGCACTGGAGGATTCAAGATGAATAATTCTGGCTGCTCTAAAGCAATTAGCTTCTTTCAGCGAGCAGCCTTCAAAGAAAATGTTGCTGTAGACAAGCCACTAGGGAAGCAGATGAAATACTCTAGGGCTCAGATAGCTGTGAAGGGACCAGTCCTGCAATTCCTGATCTTGTGTAGCCTTTCCACAGGGAAGTCAAGTTTTCCCATAAAATTACCCATCAGGTGTCAGAAGCTGGCATTTGTGCCTTTCTGAAGTGGCTGGGGTACACTGGAAGCTCTCCTTGAAGCAGGATTCCAAGGCTTATTGGTGGAAATGCACCTGGATGCATCCAACTGGAGCTGGTGATGCCAAATGGAGACCCACCTCTCTGTTTTCCATGATGTTCCAACTTCCCACCCCAAATTGTGGCTTGACTTTGAAAAGGAAAGTGATTTTCCTCCCTGATTGTGCCTACGAGTGTGAGGAGTGACAGGGTTGTGGGATGGAGAGGGTTGAACCTGCAGGCTCTGGACACAGGAGTTTCCCTGCCTGTGCGTCAGGAGGAATATTGAGGCATTAAGCAGCTGACTGGGTTTATAAAAAATGCCCAAAACACAATACCAAAACAAGCTGTTTAAAGCTTTGATGTGCCTTGCCTGTCCTTGCACCAAGCTTTGCAGATCTGTTTTGCTGCAGGGCTGAGCTATGATCCTCCACAGACGCTCAGGACTGGGTTTCTTTACATCCTGGCTCCAGCTGTGCTGCTAAATCCGACTGTATTTGGCCCGTCTGGGCTGCCATGATCTATTAGGGTCTAGATAAGGATCTAGTAGGAGGAACACCCCTGTGATGCCTCCAACCTGGTGCTGGTGGCTGCTCTGGTGGCTCAGGTGGCAGACAGAGCTCTCTGGATGCAGAGTCACAGCCAGGAGCTTCAGACACTCCATGTTTAGCGTGAGTTTTTCCCTGTGGACAACATCCCGTCTGGGCAAGAGGGGTTTGCTTTCAATTCTGCATGAGATGCACCTCACAGCTGGCTGCAAAATCAGTTATGCCTGGTACTCGGAAAGGAAACACGGCTGGCAGTGTCCAAGGCCAGGCTGGACATTGAGGCTTGGAGCAACCTGGGATAGTGGAAGATGTCCCTGCCCATGGCAGGGGGTGGACTTGGATGAACTTTTAGGTCCCTTCCAGCCCAAACTATGCTATGATTCTACTCTCCTGAAGGTGCTGTTGGACTCTTGTCCCATGGCAACAGATCCTCCTTAAAACATTCGTCCCCATCTTTCAGGTGCTCCCACAGCAGGTGTGAAGATGCCTCTACCCAGGGCCACCCAGCTCCTCTTCTCTCACCTGGCTCTGGAGGTACAACTTGCAAACCCTCCTGACAAGAGACAGGAGCATCCATTACGTGGGGATTTAATCCCAAATCCTCTCTGGGGAACAGAAGGGGGGCACAGCTTGACAGAAGTAGCCTGACTCTCTTGGTGAGACACAGCAGAGAGGAACTGTTAAGGGTCTGGCTGGAGTGTGCAAAACACATTTGGAAGAGGAATTGTGATTTATGATGAAGCCGCACAGCCCAGTGTGACTGCAGCATTTGGCTGCCTCTCTACGTACTCATCCCCTGGGCTTCTTTGTAATTTCTCCATGTTTTATTTCACATTCAACCTTCCCCTGTTGAGCCTGGCCATCTGGAAACAAGACTCTGACAGGGATTGGCCAACCAGAGTCAACTGGTGCCATTCCTAGGTAATTTTGAATATTCTTCTGGTCACTACACTCTTACTACAGCCCTCCTACTAGGTCTGAGCTTGCAGCTGCCTGTGAGGGTGGGATAGCCCTTCCTTGGGCTTGGAGTTCAGGGAATGAGCCCATCTCTGTGCACCCGACCTGGCTATGACCACTGCGAAGGCTAAACTCCTGGACTGCTTTGGCTCATTCTGCCTCTCACTGCATCATGTCCTTGTATTGGCAGTCTCCCTATTTGGTTATCCAGCCTGAAATTCTCCAGGGGCCAGCTTCTCCTAATGGAGATCAGGAATCTGGGTCACTGCTTATGGGCTGAAGGGTGAAATTAAGCAGCACTTGTTTGATAAGTTTGCTCCCTGTAATGAAAAAACGCCCTGGTGTGATGCAAAAGGTGACTTTGAAGCCTCAAGAGATCCTGGAGAAAGGCAAACTAGAGGGGAGGGAGGGAAAAATCTAATCCTAAATTTATTTGGCATGAAAGAGTTGCCTTTTGTGTGTGAGCACAGCGTGGTGGCAGTGCTGTGATTCCTGCAGGACTGAGTGACACTGGCTCTGTGCTCCCTTTGCCATCGGCCACAGGCGAGTGTCACTTCCCTCTCGTTCTGCAGATCAGTGTTTTCCTCAGGGACTGGATCACATTTCAGCACCAAGGTTCTCAAAGTGCACGGATGACAATTTGCCCATGAACTGATTTGGCCTTGTCAGCAGAAAGAGCACTGTGGGTTGAATTGAATTTCTGCCTCTCCATGGGTCTTAGTGCATTGAATCCTGGAGGATTTTGGGTTGGAAGGAACCTTAAAGCTCATCTCTTTCTAACTCCCTGCCATAGCAGGGACATCTTCCACTATCCCGGGTTGCTCCAAGACCCATCCAGCCTGGCCTTGGAGAGTTCCAGGGATCCAGAGGCAGCACTGCTTCTCTGGGCACCCTGTGCCGGGGCCTGCCCACCCTCACAGGAACAAATTCCTTCCCAATATCCCATCTAACCCTGCCCTCTGGGCACTGTCTTTGCCCAAGGTCCAGGTTGGCCAGCAGGCCTTTTGACTGTTCATTAGAGTCAACATCCTCCAGACCAAGCTCTTGAAATCTGCACCATTCTTGTTTCTTCATAAGAGTCTGGACTTTCAGGTAAGTAAAATGCACCTTTCCTACAGTTTTGAGCAGTACTCTGTAGAGAGAAATGAATAAGGAATGTGCAGCATGAGTTCACCAGAGTTCATAAAACATTTACAATTCCCCCATTGTCCCTGGAGTTCACACCAACTCAGGAGCCTAAACCAGGGGCCAGGTTTTAAAAGCTTTCGTGTTTACAAAAAACAGTACTTTGGTCATCATATATGACAGCTGAATTGTTTTTTCCAGTGGGAAGAAAAGGGTCATTTTTTATAGCCAGATATAGCAAATGTGAACTCTGACCATAGGGAGGGCAGCCTTAAGGTATCAAAAGTTTTATTTCTGGTGTTTTAAGTCGAGAAGGATTATGGAGGTGAGTGGGTTCTTGGACTGCCTGCTGTAGAAGCAGGTGTGGCTCTTGAGGGGAAAGGTGGAGGTGATACGGAAAACTGAGAGGAAGAAGTGAACATGTGTGTGTGCAATTGCTGACCCTGCTGGTGGATGGGAGAGCTGGGCACGGTGTCTGCTGACGGTGGCACCAGCACCCCTCACTGCCACCTCCTTGGCCAAGGAAATGACAGTGCTGCAGCTCCTGCAAACGTTTTGGGTTGCTCTGGCCAACTCCCACCCTGCTTTACGTTCTGTGCCTGAGTTCAGCTTCTGTGAGTTCATTTGGGTACAGTTCTAGTGAGTGTAGCACTTCCTTGCGTGGGTCTTTCTGTGTGTTTCATCAGGAGACCCTGCAGGCTGCACCTGTAAGCAGCACTCTGTAAAATCCAGGTTTTGCAGGCAGAGAAAGACATGCACATCTTAATTAAACATCTGTTTCATTGTTGTCTGCTGGCAGAGGGCTGGGCTTGGGTGCAGGACCTCAGCTCTTCACCCAAATGCTGTGGGGGGTCCCCATGTGACGCTCTGTGCATGTCCCCAGCATCTACCCCTGACCACCCTGTACCAGCTGGACCCAAACTGAGAACACCCTGCTGCAGTGGGAGGCCCCTGGGATACCTCTACAGCATCTCCTCCTCTCCCTCACTGCCAGCTAGTCCCCCTGTGGGACTAAACCAGGCTGTGTATCCCTTATCCAAGCACAAATCCCTCTTCCTTCCCGCTGTGCCAGCAGCTCCCACCAGCCCAGTGCTGCTGCCCAGCCTTGCTGCCTTTCTGCTCCAGCGGCTTCAAACAAAAAAGCCCTCTGTGCTTGTGCCTTGTGTTGTAATTTTAACAAAAATTTTAACAAAAAATTTAACAAAAAATGTTAACAAAAGCATGTTCAGCCGTGCTGCAGTCAGGGAACGAGGGAGGAGTGACCACAGCCAGGGCAGAGGGGCCAGGGTGTCCCTTCCACAGCGTGTTTAAGTGCAATAACTACACAGAGGCTGATAAATGCATAAGGTGCCAGAGAGCCTCTCCGGAAGGAGCTTCCCCTCCTGCAGGTCCAGGGAGTCTGGAGGCTCCTGGGGGGACAGGAAAAGTTCCCAGTAGTGCTCACAAGCCTTTAAGTGCTCACGGCGGTAGCACTGCTGGGTTTAAATGCGGCTCTTGCTAATGATCCCTCCCTCGACCGGGCTTTTTCTGTGTGATGCTGTTTGAGATTAATGATAAGGTCTGATTGTCCTCACTGGGGTGGTGCATGGTCTAATCAAGCCCGTTCTTATTAAGAGTGACACTGGTAAGCCAACTCCGATCCCATCATCAGTAAGAGTTCTAGGAAATTGGAGCAAAACCTAAGTGGACTTGCAAGTTTTGTGACTTCTGAGGGATTCTGAGGCAGTGAAATCCTCAGAGGGCAAGTCACAGGGTCACATTTTTCACTAAAAGTCACGTTTACTTTTGTGAGGCTTTTTGCCTGGCTTAAAATACAAATTGGCTGAGCTGATTTTTAAAGCCAGGCAGAGTCACAGTGCAGTTGCGTTTGGGGAGAGGCTTGAAGATAAAATAACAACTTTTAAGGCTGGAAAAGTCCTCTAAGGTCACAGAATACAACCACTGGCCCAGCACTGCCAAGCCTAGCATTAAACCACATCACCAGGGTTTTCTGCATGGACCTGCTTTCAAACCTGGAACTGACCTGGACCAGAGGATATTTTATGCTTTTTCTGGTGAGTTTTGATCTCCTACCAGTGCTCCAGTAGGATTAGGTAATTTATCCTAGGTGTTTACTGGGGTAAACTTCTCAAGGAAGATGAAATGTAGGTGGGCTGTTGTTACAGCAGCTCATTTAAACTTTTACATCAAATATTCAGCCCTAAAGTGCTGTTTCACTGTTACATCCCATGTTTGTGAGCTCTGGCATCAGTGAGGGATGCTGGGATTGGATCAATAGAAGGGGAAAAGTCAGGAATAGAGGGAAGCGGGGGAATGCACTCCTTGTGAAGTAAGAAGTGTTGTCAGCTTGCTCTAACGAAGAGAGGAAGATGCCTGTGGAGCTCAGTGGGATCGGGACTGGGCAAGCTGGAAGAAGTTCAGCAGGTGAAACACTTTGTGGCTGGAGGCATGACCAGCCAGAGTGGCTACCAAATTTTCAAGCAGGAGAAGTTAAAAGGTGGCAAAGCTGAAAGGTGAGGGGTGCTTCAGAAGGGAATTTGAATCCCTGTGATCCTCTGTTTGGGCTTGGCACCTATCAGTGCTTTCTTTGTGCTGCCAATCCCTTAATTAATCCCTTTTATTTCTCCTGTGACGTACAATGCAGCCTGTTCAGTAATTATGGAGCTGCTCCACTTCCTTCAGATGGATGGATAATCCTTCCCAACTCCTTGTTCCAGGCCATTCCCACTGACATGAGGGAGTTGCCATGTGAAGAGAAGTGGCTCCTGCTTGACAAAAGCAGAAGATGCAACCTTTCCATCCTGAAGGCATTGACTGGAAGGGCTGCCTGGGCTCTGGCCTGCTCCAGGTTTTTGTGTCTTAGGGAAAGAGGCTGAAATCTGGGCTTGTTCTGGGAAAAACCAAATGCGGGCTCCTCAGTTTCCACATCTTCCTGCTTGGGAACCCAAGGACACAAAAGAGCATTTTGTGGCTGGGAAAATCTCTGCTCTGATGCTTCCTATTTCTTCCTGAGGAACCAGTCTCATGCCATTGCTGCTGGAAGCTGGACAAGTGAGACAAAGCTTGAGAAACGCCCCTTGGTTCTTCCCATCCTTTAAAAAATAGGGGTGTGCTGGGATCTGCCTCTGTGTTGAGGTGGTCCATGTTCAGCAGCATCTGGGAACCTACAGGTGACTGAGCTCTGGAGCTGTGAGGCTTTCTGGGCTGCTCTCCCCTGCTCCTGTGTCCATGTTCTGTCCATAGATGCTCCTGCATGTATGTGGTTAGTGGGAATTTTATGGTATTATTGTGGTCATGTGAATTTAATGAAATCATTATGGCAGTGTGAATTTTAGGTGGTCCAAAGAGAGCTCAAACTTAGATATTTCTTTTTTTATCTTGAGGCACCCAGTGAGCCACTGTCCTCCTAGGCTGGAACAGCTGCTCAGGGACACATCAAGCCAAAAAATCTTGTACTGGAGTAAAGAGTAGGCTAGGTTTGACGTGGGTTTTTAAAGTAAAACCACTTCAAATGGTGCTAGGGAAAAAAAAAAAAAAAAAAAAAAAAAAAAAAAAAAAAAAAAAAAAAAAAAGACAAATTAACATCTCCTTTCTAGTCTGAAATTATGGACTTTGTGCTGGAGACCAGGGTCAGGCCACCCTTTTCTATTTATTGCCCATAGCAATTTCCTCGGGCTTCAGGGTAAACTGAACACTGTCATTACCCTGGATGTAACCAAGGCACTTTCTCCACCCCACTGAAAACTCTTGTGAAGTTTCTGCTGTAACTAAAGCTTCTCTTGCAAAAGGCAGGACAAAACAAAAACAAAAACAAAAACAAAAACAGAAACACAAAACCACAAAAACCAAAAAAACCCAAAAACCCCCCAAACAAACAAACAAACAAAAGCTTTTAGAGGTGTCCACCATGTTTATGTGTGAAGGACAGCTGCCTCAAAGAGAGCCAGGCTGCAGCTAGTCATGTCTTTATGGGGAGCTTTGTATCTCGTTTTTTGCCTGCCTCCCAGCCCTTTATTCCCAGAGTATTCCCATGGGACAGGAGTAGCCTTGCTGGATCCCTGGAAGTGTTCCAAGCCAGGATGGATTGGGCTTGGAGCAAACTGGACTAGTGGAAGGTACCCCTGCCCATGGCAAGAGGTGGGATGAGGTGAACTTTGCAATCCCTTCCCACCCAAACCCTTCTGGAATTCATTGATTCCTATGCCAAAAACGTTTCTGCACCACTGCAGCTGTAATTTGCGCCTCACCAGAGCATGTCAGTCCTGTATTTACTGTTTGGGCCAGGTTTGTGAGCATCCCACCATCTGCATGTCATGGAAGAGGGAGGAGCAGTTTGCTGTAGCTCAGAGCCAGGCAGGGAAAGTGTTTCTTTCATCTGCTCCAGGGCAGGTTTAGATTGGATAGCAGGAAAAATGTCCTAACTGAAAAGGTGGTCAGGCCTTGGAACAGGCTGCCCAGGGCAGTGGTGCCAGGGCAGCCCTGGAAGTGTCCAAAAAGTGTCACACTGCATTCTGCTCTCCGTGGGCACCGCTGCACAGACAGAGCCTGGGGCAGGCCACGGGCTGGTGAACACACTGGAGGGCCTTCTGAGAAGGGACTGAGCATCCCAGGTGGAAAGCTGGGAGTGCAGCTGTGTGTGGAGACACAGAAAGCAACACTTTTGAACCCCTGGCTGCTGAGGAGGCAATCTGAGGGCCTGTGGCTGAAACCCTGCTGAGTACAGAGAGCACCGCTGGCCCGGGGGGGTTTTGGGGGAACATGAGCTGAGTCCAGCTGTCCTTGTCCGAGGCAGAAAGGTGCCTTCATCCTCAGCCAAAGGCAACTGTCTGCCCTGGCTGCCTGGAGTCCTTGTGGAGCTGATAACTCCACATCTGCTCCGCTTCCTCGGGCAGGCGGATGCATCAAAGCCAGGCCTGGGCCAGCTCTGTGCTCAGGAACATGTGGGATGGATTAGGGGATGAATTAGTGGGAGTGTGTGTGTGCAATTAGGTACCCCTGCAGCTCAGGGTGCATCTGCCTCTCCGTTGTGCTGCTGCTCCAGAGGAGAAAGTGTGTTTTTCCTTTTCCTTTGCAGCTTCTGGGATGAGTTTTGGTGGGGATTCAGCCTTCTAGGCAGGGAAAAAAAATAATCTGAAGGGGAGCTTGGTGGGAAAGGAGACCACATCTCATTAGAATCTCCAGCAGAGCAGCTTCTTGTGTTGCTCAGACTGCTGCAAG
Source organism: Prinia subflava (assembly GCF_021018805.1). Classification (NCBI taxonomy): domain Eukaryota; kingdom Metazoa; phylum Chordata; class Aves; order Passeriformes; family Cisticolidae; genus Prinia; species Prinia subflava. Next base: position 6,323,111 of record NC_086252.1, on the reverse strand, counting down.
CCAAAGCACAGACGGAAATTTCCCTCAGCCACAGAGGATCCTGAGAAGTACACAGCACTGGGCTCTGCACCCTGTGAACACCTCAGAGCTCCTTGGAGGCCGATCAGCTCCATCCTTCCGGGTACCTGACCCTCACTGGAAATTGTTTGGGGTGGTGGAAGGGCAGGAGCTGCCGTGAAGCTTGATTTAACAGCTTCCCTAAAAAAGGCTTCCAGGGCAGGGGTGAGGGAGGCAGGGAGGGCAGGGTGCATCTCTGTGCTGCTGTGGTGTCACAGTGAAAAGACAGCAGGACAGAGCTTTAGATGGCAGCTTGACTGCAAGGGCTGCCATCAGTGCAGGCTTCAAATAGAGAGGGGATTTTTTGTTTCATTCCCTGCTCCAAAACCTTCTTTTCCACTTTTCTGCTGGGATGTACCGCATTCAGCAGCAGGAGATTGGTGACACAGGCTGGCAGGAAACCTCATGGACCAGTTTTCTCTTCCTTTCTAGATTCCTGTTAAATTGCAGGACCCCATGTTTTATCATAGTCCATAGCTGTGCCCCAGCTCCAGAAGCAGAGTTGAGAGCAGAGGTGCCATCCTGTAATGGTTTGTGCTGTGCTTTCCTTCCACAAGTGAGAGCCTTGTGTTGGGAGGAAGCCAAAATACCATCTTGTTCCATCCCCTTGCCATGGGCAGGGATGCCTTCCACTATCCCAATTTGTTCCAAGCCCTGTTCAGCCTGGCCTGGGACACTCCCAGGGGTGAGGAATCTGAGGCATCTCTGGGCACCCAGTGCCAGGGCCTCCCCACCCTCACACGGAATAATTCCTTCCTAAGATCCCATCCATCCCTGCCCTCTGGCAGTGGGAAGCCATTCCCTGTGTCCTGTCCCTCCATGCCTTATCCCAAGTCCCTCTCCAGCTCTCCTGGAGCCTCCTTTGGCCCTGGAAGAGGCTCTGAGCTCTCCCTGGAGCCTTCTTCTCTCCAGGTGAACACATGCAGTTTCAGCCTGGCTCCAGAGCAGAGGGCCTTCAGCCCATGGAGCATCTTTGTGGTCCACATATTCCTACTGGAGGCAGGCTCCACTCAGTCCCCTGAGCCTGGTTGGAAAGGGCCTTCTAAGTCACTGGGTTACTCCTTGGGACAACTGGGACCTGCAGAGATCTAAACCATCTTGAGGGCTGGGCTGTTGTGTGGGATCTGCATGTGCCAGGGTTAGGGTCTCCTGATTTTGGTGCCATGCTGCTGCTGGCTCAGCTCCCTTTCCTTGGCTGATTGATTTCCTAGGGTCCAGACTCCCTTTGAGATCTTTGGGTAGAAGAAGCGTCCTTCTGTTATTAATTTCTCAAGAATGTGCAGTTGTGGGTAGGGATAAAGTTGTGCCTAGGTACAGGCAGCACTTTGGTGGAGAGCTGGAGCCATCTGCTCTGCAGACTGGATTCCAAGATCCTCCCCACATTCCTCCCATGCCTGGCTGATCCAGCCAATGCAGCAGAGAAGACCCTCCCCAGTGCCCCTCTGCTTCTAGGCACAGGAGAAAAATCCCATAATAAGCACCTGGCTAGGCAACCAACAACCCTCTCCCTGTGTTTAAAACCTTTCAGCAGTGCCTGACACTGTCTCCCAGCAATGCAGAGAAAAAGGTGAAGTCACCACGGAATGACATTTATACCGAGAGAGAGAAAAGAAAATTACTCATTCCCCAAAGCCTAAGGGCAAATTCAGTGGCTTCTGCATCTCAGACGGCTCTGTTGGTTAACTTGAAAAGAATCCCTTTAAATTCCCATTCTCTTTTTTCAATGCAGTGTTTCTCCTCTGCTGATTGACTCATTTCCTGGAAATCTCTGAGCAAATGCAGCCTTCCTGGCGCTCTGGATTCAGGGCTATTGTGTGTTGGAAGTGTGTTTTACCTGGTGGGGTGGGAGAGGTTCTTCATCACCAGCCTTGGAAGAGGGGTAAAAATGCTGGTACTCGAACTTTTCTGGGTAGCTCCAAGGAGCAATAGGTGCCATTTGTAACTCTACCTTTGGGTTTTGGGGTGGGTTGGATTTTTCATTTCTTGTCAAAGCTCTCTGTTGGACTTTGGGGTTTGTTTAGGAGAGTGAGACAGAGGTGGGATGCTGTAGTTTTGTCCTGGATGCATGAAAATATTTTCATTTCAATGTAAGCAAAGGGTTGAGATGAACTCATCCTTTAAAGACAACTGGAACCTTTGCAGCCATGAAATTCCTGTCTAATGTTTCCATCAAAGCTCATTCACTTGAAGGCTCAGTCTGCAGGGGATGTAGCAGAGGCTGTGTTGAAAAATTAAGTTTATTATACTGTAAGGTCTCATCTGGATTTGGTGGCAGATTCCCATTTTATGGGAGAAAAGAGCAACTTGGATTTCCTTCTGCTGTGCAGAGGAGATGAAGGCTGCTCAAGAACAGACTGGAAACTTTAACCTTTTTATGTTAGGAATGTTGGAGGAGTAATTCTGTGTAAGGGTGGGATTCTGGAGAAAAAGAGGCAGAACTGGGAGCTTGGGCCGACACCATTTCCACACATTAACCTGTTGATGGTTGCTCCTTGCAGAATGCAGGCATTCCCCTCCTCAAAGCTCACAGCCAAAAAGCAGTTGGTTTCTGCTGCAGGGGATGACACAGGACTGGGATTGGTTTGGATTTGGGATGCAGATGACCCCTGGTGCTGCAGGATTCCATTTCAAGCTGTCACAGTAGCCACATGGTCATGAGATATTTCCAGTTTGTAGATGCCTCTTCCCAGCTGGGGTAAATCAGACTGGATTCCTCCAAGGCTATGATGGCTGAGGTATTGGCTTGTGGTTTGTGTGCTGCTTGCCTTGCACAGGGAAAAAACAGAAAAAGACCCCTATTTTGGAGGGAAAATGTGCTCTGCAACCATGGAGAAGCCCCTCTGCCAGGAGTTCCTGTGCTGTTGAATGACAGCAGAGGACCTTCGGGTGAGGTGTGTGCCTCTCCCTCCCCCAGGGTAGCTCATCTTGGTTTAGGTTTAGATTGGATTTTAGGAAAAATTTCTTCATGGAAAGAAGTTTTCTGGCCCTGGCACAGCTGTGCAGAGCAATGGTGGAGTCCTCCTTCCTGGAGGGGTTTAAAAGCTGTGTGGATGTGGCACTTGGGGATGTGGGTTAGTGGTGGGCTTGGCAGTGCTGGGGGAATGGTTGCACTCGATGACCTTGGAGGGCTTTTCCAACCTAAATGATGCCGTGATTGATCCCTCATCCTCCTCTGAGCTGCAGCCAAGTGTGTTACTTTTGGTGCAGTGCTAATGGAAATTAAGAGCAGTGGGAACCTCTTATTTTAAAAAATCTCAATTTCATTGCCTGCTTGCAGAAACTCCAAACCTTCCAGCTGTACTTCCCTCCCTGCTTCTCCCCATGCCTGCCCTCACCTCCCTCCCTCTCCCTGCTGAGGTGCAGCAACTCCACTGTAAATCTATTAAAATATTAATGCTGAAGACTGAAGCCCTGCACTAAAATCGTGGCCCAGAGAAAGAGAGGTCATTTGTCTGCAGAGAGTTAAATCAATACCCTGCTGAATCACTCTGCAAATTGCATCAGTTGCTGGGGAGAGGGAGCCCCGTGCAGCTGCTGGGATCTCTCAATCCTTGCTGCTGCTGGAGCAGGCAGTGCCCATCTGCAACTGGCCAGCTGTTCTGGGGCCACCACGCTGGCAGAAAAGCCAGGAGAGCCCCAGGCCTATGGTCTGACCCACAGCTGGATGATAGCCCTGTTTCTGGCTCTCCTGGGGGAAAGGCAACCTTTCCAACCCTTTCCGATGGGTTCATGCAGCTACGCAGCCCCTCTGGGATCATAGAGTGGGTCCTCCCCTTCTTAGTGGGGCTGCTTTGTCCCTTGTGTCACCCTCTGCCCCCTGAGTGCTGCTGCAGCATCCTCAGTCCTTGGCAAGGCCAAGCCTCTCCATTTCCTTTCCTCCAGACTTCCAGGTCAACCTCTAGGCCTCCCCACAGCAATGGGCCTTTGGATTTTTTAGACCCCCAGGTATTTCCCAGGCTGTTATCTCCTTTAATCGTGGCTTGGCTGATCAAAGCTTGTTGAACCCCATGAGTCCCCCCCCATAAATCAATCTCTCAAGACCCGTCTTGTTAATCAGCTCAGAGCTCACTCCGGGTTTCAGCCTTTTTGGGATTGGCCTGTGTCATGGGTTAGCACTGGCCAGATGTTAGTGCACCCATGAATATATGTTTTTTCTCTAACAACTCCTGTGGGATGTGATCAGGAACAGAGCAGAGCAGGCTTAAACCTTGAAAACAAAAAAAACCCACCAAAACTTTATTAATTACATAAGAACTGGGACAGAGATACTCTTAAACACACACAGAGACAGAAATAAAAACTTCTTAGAACATTTCTTCTCCCAGTTTCTACCTCCCCACCCATCACTCTTCACAGACCAACCCTTGGGTTTTAGATCAAACAATCACCACTCAAAAACAAACTAATCTTCAATTCAGCAAGGGAGAGAGGAGTCTCTCTCGCACCACAGACTGTTCCTCAGAAAACACGGGTCCACCCCTTATGTGTTTCCATGTCACCCATAGCACCGCCCGGAGAAGTCTGCTAAGGTGACACTCTCTTTTTCCTATGTCCAGCGCTCTCACTGCTGTCTCATAGGCCAAAACTACATACAGGGCTCTTTTAAGGATGCTGCATGCCGAGCTCTCCCCTTTTCACCCAGGGGCCGGGGTTCCAGGAGCAGGTCTGCCCTGAGGGCAGAGAGCGCCACCTCACCCTCCCCCTCTCTTCTCTGCTCGCTCCAACTCTTCAAGTGCCAGTCACTGTAGCAAAAGCAAGGGCAGCTGCATCCACCCAAAAATGCAGTTTATGTTCAAAAGAGACTCAAGTTCAGTCCATGGCTGATATTATGCAAGAAAAGTCCAGCTCCAAGGCTACTCCTCTCATTCTTCTATCGAGTTCTTTCCAATCATGCTTTATCATCTCGGTCCCAGGCTGCTTCCCTCTCTCCGAAAACTACCAGTCATGAGAATCAATGTCTAAGAAAAGTTTCTTTCTGCCAAGCAAGGGTTAACAGTTTCTTCTCGGCAGGGTGCAGGCTCAGGCACTCCCAGGCTCCGCAAACCCCCACGTGGCTGAGCACCTTCTCCCGGAGTTTGAGGGGAGGAGGGGGGTGAGCACACACAGCAGGCACTTCCACAGTTTTCCACCCCTCCATCCTGGACGGGGCAGCTCAGTTCCAGTCCTGTCCCTTCTCTTCTCCCCCCCCCGGGGCTCAGGCTTACCTGAGCCGACCACGTGTTTCCCCTCCCCCACCCAGCCTCGTGGCCGGGCAGGGGAAGAAGGCCTGACACGTCCTTCTGCTAAAACCAAGATCTGAAAAGAGGCCGAGCCCCCTTGGGGGTCCTGCTTTTAACTCTTTGTGTCCTCAGAGGCGTGTCCAAACCTCCGAGTGACCAATCCAGGTGCCAGCAGAAAAGCTGATCACTGATTGGACTGCCCACATCTCGCTGGAAAAATTCACTTCCCCCCCGCAACCACGACAGCCTGCCATGAGCCCGATGAAATCCAGATGCAGGTCCTACGGAGAGGAAAGGATTCCTTCCCTGCTCCATGTGCTGGGCTCTGCCTCTAGCCTTGCTGTGTGCTCCATGCAGGCCCATCCATCAACGTGTCTGGAGGATGCTCAGGGCTGGTTCAAAGGGAAGGGACAGCTGAGCAGCAGAAGGCACAGCAGGGGCTTCCTTGGCCGCGGTTGATGCTTGGAAGTCTTGAAAGCAAGACTTGGGGCTGCTATCCTGCCCTAGAACAGGGTCCCCAGGAATGGTCACACCCCCAAGGCTGCCAGAACTCCAGGAGCTTTTGGACAACGTCAGAGATGCACAGGGTGGGATTGTTGGGGTGGACTCGATCCTTGTTGGTCCTTTACAGGGAGGGTTGCCATGGTTGACCAGCTGTAACTTTGCCTTGAGCTCAGCTAAGCTGGGATGGTGGCACTGAAGGATGTGAGAGTCCCTAATTTTTCTTCTCCTTTCAAGCAAAGCAGCCTAATTAAGCTTCCTAGCATCTAATTAACTTTCACTAATTCCTCACAAATAATTATCAGTGGTTCAGAGGGCTGTTAACTTTTTGTTTGCTCCAAGGCTTGTGGAAGGGGGTAGGAACCTCTCTGCTCCCTTCAGCAGGACCTTCCCAAGCCATGGCATCCTCACTGTTGACTCTGTTTAATGTTTTGTCTCCTTCACTTCACAAAACTGGGGTGGGTATCACCCCGATAAGGCTTTTTTGCGGTTATGAACCTTTCCTAACAAAGGAAAGGTTTTTGAACTGCCTTTTGAAACCTGGTTTTATGTCAGACTTGGAGTTCTGGGAACCTCCTCATTGCCAGGGTGGGGAGGCAGTAGGGATCCAAGGCCCTGCTGATGGCTGGGCTTGATCCAGAATCCCTTTAAACTGGATCTAAAAACGTTCCTGTGTGCATTATGGGGCAGGGCTGGAAGGATTTGGAGTGGCTGAGGGAGCTGGGAAAGGGGCTCAGCCTGGAGAAAAGGAGGCTCAGGGGGGACCTTCTGGCTCTGCACAACTCCCTGACAGGAGTGGGATGGTTTGGCTCTGCTCCCAGGGAACAAGGGACAGGATGAGAAGAAATGGCCTCAAGCTGTGCCAGGAGAGGTTTAGATTGGGCAGCAGGAAGGATTTCTTCATGGAAGGGGTGGTCAGGCATTGGAAGGGGCTGCCCAGGGTAGTGGAGTCCCCATCCCTGCAGGTGCTCAAAAGGCACTTGGATGTTGCCATGGGGACATGGTTTTGTGGTGGCCTTGGCACTGCTTGGGGAACAGTTGGACTTGATGATCTAGGAGGTCTTTTCCAACCTTAACAGCTCCATGATTCTTTATTGGCTTAGAAAGAAAGGCGTAACTTGTGTCACAATGTGTTTCTAAGCCCAGGACAATCCTTTCCAGCTCTGCTGGTCCTGGGAAGTAGCTGCACTCCCTTCTACACCTGAGATCTCTCTGGGCCGTGCTGATTTAAATGGGGAACTCACTCTCCTGGCAAGTCACTGTGGCATGAATCAGTTGCCTCCTCCCCTGCCTGGGCATCACCCCCTTCCTGGAGCACTCATCTGCTGTGGAGACACTTCCCTGGCAGGCACAGCCACTCTCCCAGGAGGATGCCTGTCAGTGTGAGTGTCTCTGCTGTCTCCTGGGATTAGGCAGCTGGGACAGGAGCTGGATGCAGACAGCCCACTGGCAGAGAGGCAAACTGAGCTGGCTCACCCTGCTTTTGGGGCTGCAGCTTCCCGGGATGGCCCTGAGCCCTGGAGATTTTATATTCCTGTCCCTCATGGGTCTCGCTGGCCTAGAGCCTGTGACAAACCCAGCCACGGCCACTGAGGAGGACCAGGCCTCTCTGCTGTGGGGCTTCCTGCCTGACAGGGGAAGAAGTGGCTGCTACCAGCAGGGAAAACCCCCTTTGACACAATCTCACACCTCCCTGGCTGCCCTAACAAAGCCTATGCTCAGGGGAGCACAAACCCACCCTTTCCTGGGGTTGCTTGGACTTGCTTTCCTCAATTCCTTCTTTGTTTTTTCATTCCTGAGCCATAACACAGGCAAGAAAGGAGCTCGAAGCAGGATCCCTGGAGGCAAGGAAGCTATTGTCCTAAAAACAAAGGAACTTTTCCTCACATGCACCAGCAACAATAGGAAGTGCCCCAGAGCCTTTACTTCATCCTGGACTGGGCTTCCTGATGTTTTCCAGGATGCTTGCCTGGTCTGGTTAAGCCTGAAACAGCAAACTACGTATTCCCTCTCGCCAATCCCAAAAAAGTGATGCTGCTGCTTGACTCAGGAGCAGGATGGAGCAGAAAAGCAGGGCTGGTGCAGCAGGTGTCTGTTTCAACAGGTGAGAAATGGTGTCACAGTCCTCCCAGATTCTGGAGGAACCTTTCAGGACTTCCCTCTGCCCACATCAACATCTTTAGAAGTTGCTGTGTTTCATTTTTTGAGGGGAGAGAAGAGCAGAAGGAAAGGAACACCTGAGGTTCGCCAACAGGTTAAAACCCCAGTGGAATGTTTTTCCGTGCAGTGTCACCTACTCAGCTTCTCTCTCTACCTCAGACTGTCCCAAGGGGTGTGCAGAGGTGCCCAGGGGACCGGAGACCACCTTCACTCGGCAGCAGACACAGGCTCAGAGCTGCTGGAAGCCTCCTGGGATGCTTCCAGAGTTGGAACTGAAAATGGTCACAGACATTGCCACTGCCTGCATGCGTTTTCCTAGCAATCCCAAACTGAAGAGGAGTTCTTTTTTTTTCTTTTCTAGGAGATATTGGCATTCCTCCAAGCACAGAGGGACCAGATGGAGCAGTAACACAGCTAAAACTGGGGGGGGGGGGTGGGGGGGAAGGGGAAGGGAGTATCTGTTAAGGAGCTGCCTTGAAAATAAGATCATGGAAACCAGCTGTTGCTTCAAGAAAGGGTTTTGTTGCTGATTCTAGAGGAGGACAGAATAGGGGCTGATGTAAAAAGCTAGTCCTGAAGACCAGATGTGTCTGGGCTGCATTTTGGGAGGTTAGGAGGTCAAATGCACTGAGCAGTATACGGGGGGATCTCTCTGCTGCAAAGCACAGCAGCTCGCTGGCTTTCTCTTTTGTGCTGCTTTGGGGGGGGCTCAGAGGGGCAACACTTTCACCTCCAAAACCTCTAGCACTGGGGATCACAAATTCCTCCTGACACATCTTCCCTGACGTGTTACTGGAGCTGCCTCTCCTGCGGATCAGTTCCCCAAGATGCAGATCTGGGAAGACACATCATTAGGTAACCATTTATGTAAGTGACCCGCCGTGGGTTTGTGGTGAGGTTTCACAGCTCTGATGGCAACCCTGACCCATGGCAAACACCCCACTTATCTCCTGGTCCTGCAGAAGACTTTGCTTTGCCCTCTTTGCAGGGGCTCTGCCTCCGATTTTCTGGTCAGGTGCTGGATTTTCGGGATTGCCATGGAGATGGAGGCCAGTGTGACAGGCATCAGGCAAACAACATGAGACAGTCTGTGTCCTGGGGGACTCGGGATAAACTTGGCGAGTCCTGTGCTCTGAAAGGCATCGCGGGCACAGAATTCCCATTAACACCACCCAATGGTGCTGCTGTGTAGTGCTTTGAAAACTGATCTCACACTTAGGAGTGGGGTCGAGAGGGGGGAGGGACAAAAATCAGCCAGGATCAGGGCACAGAGAGAAGCATTGCTGCTCACTGAGGACAGGAAATGCCCTGGTAGCTGTGGTGTTTTCTGAATTCGTGCCTCAGCTGCTGTCACAGGAGCACACCAGGATTTTTTTTTCCTTTCCCCGATGCCCTGTTGTGGTTTATGCAGGATTTTCTGCGTGGATATGAGGCGAGTGATTCGAGGCAGCTCTGGGCCATGACACCAGGAGGGATCTGGGCTTGGAGCAGGCCTGGAGGGTGTCTTTTTCCCCTTTGGATGGCCATGAAAACCCGGCAGATCGCAGGCAGAGTGAGCAAAGCTCAGCACACAACACGTTCCTTATGTAATCGTGCTGTGATGGCCATTGGCACAGGAGCCGGGATTTATGTTCCGGCGAAATGTCTAAAACAGCGAGTGTAGGAATTCGGTCTCCTTGGTGATGAAACCAACCAATGGAAAACACACACACAAAAAAAGGAGTCTAAACCCATCCTTGGACCTTGCATTTATTTTCAGAGTGGAGGACAGTGAATTAGCCTGGCCTGTGGCTGTGAGAAGGATGGAAGCATGCCTGGCACGGCTGTGGCCTTCACCCGAGTCATCCCAAAACAGGCTCAGGTATCCCAGGAACTTCTGGGATATTAGGAGAATTAGGATTAAAAAGTCAGGCACCTGTAATGATAGACCTTCCCGGGACCCTGTGCACTGTCCTAACCACACAGTCTCCCCCTCCAACCTCCCCAGAATGGTGCTGGGTTTGGTAAGTAATTCCTGCCTTCCCTGCAGAGCCCTGGATTAAACCTAGCATTAATAAAAATTAAACTGCCAGTGTTAACACACCAGGTGGGGAAAAATAGCTGCCACTGGAGCATCCCCTTCCAGAGACACGTGACCTGCTGTAGCCCATATGATCCACAGCAAAGAAGGAGCTGCTCTCCTTTAAAGCCATCTGAGCCTCTCAAAGAGGAGTCAGAGTTTTGGACAGCAAAAACATCATCTCCCCAGCGTGGTACAGCCATGTAGGGTCAGGCCACCCTGGTTTTGAGCAATTGCAGGAGAGGGTGGATGGCAAATCCATGATTTTATGGAGTGGTGCTGGTGGGCTCTTACCACCACAGGGTTTGACAAGTGGCAGTGAAGGGTCTTGGACCCTTCCATTTCCATGGTGGTTGGGAGCATCTCACAGTGAGTGTTTGGCTCGTGGTGCTGATGGTTGGACATGGAGGGGCCGAGAACAAGGGGCAGGTTTTGAAGCAAAGCACTTCAACAATGTTTCTGTCATCCCGGACATGGGTCTTCCTTGGATCTGGTGCTCTTAATTTAGAGGCTGCAAGAGCCAGGAAAGCTCAGTGTTTTCCAGAGGTGGCCACGCCTTCCCACCGCTGCCAGGCTGGGAGTCACCCGTGTGCCTGGAGAGAACAGCACCGTGTCCCCAGCCGGCTCTCCCGTGAAACAGATGCCTTGACAACACCAAAGCAAAATGTTTTCTGCTTCGGCTTAGCAGGCTGGAGAGGAAGATTAGGTCTCTCAGGTGGAAAGTTTCCCACAGAAAATATCAGAGCCCTGTTTTCTTTCTGCTTAATGAACATTGTGACCCTCACTCCCCAAGTTATTCCAGTAATGCCCCAGGATCCTAATTAAGACTGAGCCCAGCGGCTCTTGGCATTGTGTAAACACATGGGAAGACTCCAACCCTTCTCTAGGAAGCTTCTCATCCAGTTTGGTTTAGGCAAATGCATCCATTGAAACTCTCCTGGTTTTTTTCCTTAACTTTTTCAGCAGCCCCACAATGGAGGCTTTCATCTCTACCTCTTGTGTGTATTCCAGTGTCATGCCCTCTGCTTTCAAAGGCTTAGGTTTGCCTTTAATTGTGTTGAGAGCCTTTGTCTCTAAGCCTTTAATAATGGATTTTTTCTCCTCTGCCAAAAGAGGAATTTTGTTTCTTTGCTGGCTTTTCTTCTAAAGCTGAAGTGACAGTTCCCTCTTTTCGGTGAGATTTACAAAGCTTATCTTTTAATTTTCAAGAGCCAAACAGCGGAGGGGGGGGAAGGAATGAAACGTCATCATGGCTTTTAAACACTGTCGCTAGGAGAAGGCTTAATGATCTAGAAATACATAAACTGCACACTCAGGGGCTGCTTCGACTTAGTGACACCAAACTGCTGCTCCTGATGGGGACAAGGATGGGGCCAAACCTAGCACATCCAGATAGCTCTTCCCTCTGGGCCCAGTCAGGATGGAATCCTGTAATGGTTTGGGTTGGAAGGGACCTTCAAAACCATCCAGTTCCACCCCCCTGCCATGAAACACCTTCCACTATCCCAGGTTGCTCCAAGCCCCACTGTCCAACCCGGCCTTGGACACTTACCAAGAGATGCAGGGGCAGCCACAGCTTCTCTGGGCACCCTGTGCCAGGGCCTGCCCACCTTTCCCGTAACTGTGGCAGTAAACTGAGGCACGAGGAGGAACATAACCTGTGGTCAGCTTGAGGGGTGATTTGAGCTCATCTCCAAGGATTTGAAATGAGAAAGCCAGGATGAATATTGTCTTCCTTCTCCATGGAACTCAATGTCATGTTTACACCTCATGGTTGGCAGGATTTGCCTCTGCTCTGAGCTGGAGACAGTCCTTGGATTGCCATCAAGGCTCTGTGGGATGAGGTGGGACAGGAGACTCTTCCAGTCTTTTCTGTCCATGGCCAGTGCATGGCGGTTCTGCAGGAAACACAGGTCTGGGAAGGGGTTGTCTTCCCACTGAACAAGGCATAAATGGATTAAACTGCTTCATATTGATTGAACACTGACTTACCCCAGCTGGTCTGGTGCTGGAGCAGGTGTGAAGTTGAGAGTAGAATTTGCTCCATGGATTTTATTATTTTATTTATTTTGTTTTGTTTTTATTTTATTTTAGTTTACTTATTAATACTTTTTTTTCAGTATGACAACTCAGAGTAAGAGGAGCTGCTTTGCAGCTAGTTTATGGTCACTGCAGTGGAACAGCTAGGCTTGGAATGAGTTCCAGCAGAGAAAAATCATGTTTTCCAGCTGATTCTGAGGGCTGTATGCTTCATCCCTCAGGATTGCCATCCTCAGCCTCAGTGATGAAGGACTGGTGGAGCAGAGAGCTCCAGCTCCCTCGCAAAGATCCCAAGGATCCCAAAGGCATAAATCTTTGGGCAAACCACTGACTATTGTAACCTCATTTGGTAAATGAGGAAAGTGGGCTTCCCAGAAGATGCCTTTCACTTTAATTATGAAACAAATAAGGAAGCAGCCTTCTGTCTGGCTGAGCTGGCAGCTCAGGAACAGATCCAAGGGAAGCCAACCTAGCTGTCAGCTTTCCAGCCTGTTTGCTCCTCCTCTGAGGCACCCCGGCATGCGTCTGGGAGCTTGGCTCTGTGGCAGGAACCAGAGGGACAGGCACTGCTGCTGAGTGCTCTGCTTGTCCTTGGATGGGCACAACACGGTCCGGACCCCCCCAGAGTGGGGTGTGCTATCAGGAGCTGGGATCCAGGAGATCTCTCCAGGCTCAAGCTGCTTCCAGTCAGGCAAAATTGGTGGAAAGTGAGCTACAGTGTCACTTCCACATCCCCTGGTGAAAGGTTCCTCACGTCAGGAGCAAACAGGAGGAGACCTGTCTGCAGGCGGAGGATGCCAGAGCTGGGAGGTCCAAGGCACAAACTGTTGTCCTGGCAGGAGCCAGAGCATCCCTGGGAGCTGGATCTGTGTTGGAAGGGCAGCCAGCGATGACAGACCAGGTGGGGGTGCTAACAAGCCACAGGACACCCCACCCTCCTGCCAAACCATTAACAGCTTTGATTGGGTGGCTTCAGCTCTTTCTTCCACTTCCCTTTCCAAGTGGGAAGCACGAAGGAACTGAGTATCAGAGCCTGTGCTGTCCCTCTGGCTCCGTGGCACTGCAGCTGAGCGTGGTGTGTCGACACTTGCTGGGGTACCAAACTGCTTCCATGCCTCTGGGAAAGGGGGATGAGAGCTGGGGTGGCTTGGATGGGAACCTCACCCTCCCAGCCACTGCCTTATGCAGCATAATATCCTCTCTGTCCTGAAAAGACTGAAGATTTTAATCCGAAAATAGACATTTCGACTTCTTTTTTTTTTTTTTTTTTTAAGCATCAGAAAGCTGCTGCTTTCATTTCAGGCAGAGGGAACTCATTCTGAAACCCCTGGAGCTGCCGTGAAATGGGATCATCGCCCGCCAGGGAGCTCTGGCACCCACGTGCCTCCCCAGCAGTCCTCATCGCAGATCCTCATCCCATCCTGGCACCTGAGTGATGCAATGCCTCTCCTGAGCACCTGGAAATTGGCTGAAATCCCGGTTTAGCAGCACAGGCAGCTCTGTGATGAGTCTGTGGTGGTTTTAGTGCTCAGTTTTGTGACTCTAAACCCAGACAGCAAGGCATGGCAAATAACTCACAAGGACTGGCTTGTTTTGTCTTTTTTTTTTTTTTTTTTTTTTTTTTTTTTTTTTTTTTTTTTAAATTAATTAATTAATAATTTTTATTTATTTAACTATGTACTACTTTTTTTTTTCTTTTTAATTTCCTTCTCCTTTACAACCTGTCTCACTTTGCATTTTAATTCCATTCCCCTGCCTGCAAAATACAGCCCAAACCTCCAGGCTCTCCAGCAGCCATTCCAGATCCAGGCTTTGAAGAGGGAATGGCTTCCCACTGACAGAAGGCAGGGTTAGATGGGATATTGGGAAGGAATTGTTCCCTGGGAGGGTGCTGAGGCCCTGGCACAGGGTGCTCAGAGAAGCTGTGGCTGCCCCTGGATCCCTGGAAATGTCCCAGGCCAGGTTGGACACTGGGGCTTGGAGCAACCTGGGACAGTAGAAAGTGTCCCTGCCCATGGCAGGGGGTGGAAAGAGATGAGCTTTAAGGTCTCTTCCAACGCAATCCATTTGATGATATTATGAAATTAATAAGCTTGTTCCTTTCCACAGTCATCTTTTCACATTTTGGGGTGGTTCTGCCCTTTTTCCAGACCCTATTCCAGGTCAGGTGACGAGGACGATCAAGCCCCCATAGGCAGCTGGGGCAGGCAGGCTGCTCATCCCAAACCAGCGCCAAGCAGCTGACCAGACAAAGTGCTGTGCCTGAGCCAAGCAGCCAGTACTGGTGCAGGCTTCCAGCTTTGGAAACTGCAGAAATCTCCCAGAGGATGAAAGGATCAGAAACCTCCAGCTGCTGGAATTCCTTTGCTCTTTGATGCTCTCCGCTTCCCAGTGCATTTGCTCCCTGGGCTCCCGGCAGAGACCAAAGCAGCCAGACAGGCTGGTTCCCACGTAAATAATTCCAGGGTAACTGGAGGCTCCCAAACCTTTTCCCCTTGCCCTTCTCTGGCTGAGAGCCTAGAGGAAGACCAGTCAGTCTCCAGGCATGCAGCATGCCTGGGGTTTGGAGAGGGCATGGGCTCAGGTAGGTGCATAAGGAATTAGGTGGCATTTTTGGGAGCAGGCATCCTGAAAGGCTGGGTTTTGCAGGAAGAACACTCCCTGTCCCTGGGACCAGCACAACCAGTTCAAAGGGAGATGTGTGACCACTAGGAAATGCTTGTCGTGCTGGGAATTGTCATAATGCCACAGATTAAACGAAGCAACCACTCACTGAAAGGAAAAAAAACAAGTGGAAGGAAACTGAAGAGGGTGGTTTCTTCTAAGAGAGGAAGAATGAATAGGAGTCCAGGGAGATCTTAGAGCCCCTTCCAGTGCTTAAAGAGATTCCAAGAGAGCTGGAGAGGGACTTTGGACAAGGGCCTGCAGTGACAGGACAAGGGGGAATGGCTTCCCTCTGCCAGAGGGCAGGGATGGACAGGATATTGGGAAGGAATTGTTCCCTGTGAGGGTGGGGAGGCCCTGGCACTCAGAGAAGCAGTGGCTGCCCCGGGACCCCTGGAAGTGTCCCAGGCCAGGCTGGATGGGGCTTGGAGCAAGCTGGGCTAGTGGAAAGTGTCCCATGGAATAAGATGATCTTTAAGGTCTCTTCCAACCCGAACCATTCTGTGATTCTGATTTGGTGTTTTAATTGTTAATGACAGTCAGCTTGTTAGAAAAGCAACATCTTACTGTTGCATAGATGTTATTCATTACAACCACACTGCTTTTCCTGCTGTACCCCTTTTTGTCCCACCTTTCCAGAACAGCAGGCTGCTCTTGCTCCCAGTCCTGGTGTTTTGCCATCGTGGGTGCAGCTGATGTGGTCAAGGACACCACGATTTCCTCAGCTGATTGATCTCTGCCCAGAACAACATCTGGCCATCATTCAGGGACAGGGTGTAGAAGTGATGCTCCCTTGTCCTGGGAGGCAAACCCCTAAATCCCCAAAATGTCAGGTGCATCATCACCTTTTAGATGGGACTGAGGGGTCTGAAGGTGGGATCCCCTGTCTTGTTTGAATGACAGCTTGTGTCACATCATGACACATCAGGGGGCACCACGCTGGGGCACAGGGGCAGCAGCCTCCCCAGCTGTGTCTGAACACAGAGGAGGTGTTATTTCTGTGGTGACACAGCCTCGAGAGCACCTAATCGGGATTTATTGAGGTCGTAAGGCTGACTTAGCACGGCGGTACCGAGACTGTAGGATAAATAGAAGTCTTCTATTTATAATGCTGCCAATCTGGCACTGCGCGCGAGCGCTAAAAATAAGACTTTGTGCAAAGCGAGCTGAATTAATGGGTGCTCTCCTCGCATTGTCTGTGGAGCAGCCCCTGATCCTGTGGCACACTCAGTGCTTGGCAGGGATCCTGCAGAGCTTTGCTGAGCCACTACCTCTCCGGAGGGCTGAGTGCAGTTTTCACCCACGTGGGAGAGGTTCCTTCTTTCCCTTTGGGTAGTCTGACCGTGTGCCCACAAACCCTGTGAGTTTGGGGCAGGGATGACGAGCTCTGATAATGCAGGTGGACAAGCAGAGCCCAGGGAAAAGGGAGTTGGCTGTGCTGGAGCTGCCTAGTGCTTGTTTCTGGTCCCCCCAAGCTGCATCCTTCTCTCCAAAGCAGGAGGATGTTCAGACACCGAGGCAGAGCCCGGGCTGACACAGCAGCTCAGACAAGCCCAGCCTGGCACAGTCACTGCCATAATCCCAGGTACCCCAGGACAATGGAACTGGATTAACTTGTAAGGTGATCTGTTTAAGCTGCAGATAAACCCACCGTGGATCTTCTCTCCTGGGACTGAAGCAAGCCTCACCTTCTGACTATACCAAATTTAACACCAAACATGATTTCTTCCTTAATATGAAATCTTACTGCTGTTTAACTCACCCATGTGAAATCTTAGCTTTCCCCTGCCAGCCCACCCAGACCCTGCTCCCTGCCTGGGCTGTGATAGTGACTGGCTCCAATATTTATTCTCTCTGATAGGGAAGCAGAAACCTGGATCTTATCATTAACACTGCTGTGCAAAAGATCTTAAAGCAGATACCTGCTGTTGTGATTTAACACCTGCCTGGCTTCTCTTACAGTGTTTCCTGAAGTTGAATTTATTTTCAGAGCACTTCAGGCTCCACTTTCCTGCTGTTTCCAGCTCCTGAGGTCTGTGACCATCCCTGTTGGATCTATCTGCTCCACACACGGAGGAACAGAAGGAACAGAATATCCTGGAGGAAACAGAATCACAAAATATCCAGAGCTGGAAGGGACCCACAAGGATCATCAACTCCAATTCCTGGTCCTGCACACCCCAAGAATCCCATTGTGAGAGGTGCCAAAGCTGGTCCTCCACCAGTCTCCTCTCAACAGACCTGGCTCCAGGAGGTGACCCAAAGGAGAAGAGCAGCTTCTGCTTCATCAGCTGCTACCCAGGAACCCTGTGGCCACTCTGACGTGCTCCTGGTGCAGAGGAGGAGAGCAGGGGTCTGTCCATCCCATGGTTTGAGCTGGAATGTGGCATCAGGTGTAACACAATGTGACACGGAACTGCCAGATGTTGATGTTCCCCTAAGCTCATTATCAGGTTTGTAGGGTTTTCCTTTTGGCTTTTTCTACCTGGGATTTCATTCATTTTGGAGAGGGTTAATGCCACACAGGGGAAAAAACCATTTTCAAGCCTCCTGACCCAAAGGAGACAACCAGAATTCACATGATGGGGTCTGAAAAGGAGGAGGAGCTGGCCTGGAATACTGGTTTACAGAGCATGGGGGAGGCTGTGACCTGGAGGGGACCAGCAGGAACACACCTGCCTACACCATGGTCACACCAGGCTGGGCCACCCTAAATGCAAGACTGGAAATGGAGTGCAGCCCTCTGGAGCTGCCTGCAGAAGTTTGGAGCCCGGGGAAGGGGGCAGTGTGTGCCAGGCAGGCAGGTGGCAGCTTGGTGGCAATTGCACAGTTGGGCAGCCTTGGAGAAGAGGGCCAGAAGGCCGAGTCATTCCAGCACGGTGAGTGCAGTTAAGTGCTGCCATATGGCTCCTTTTGCAGAGGAAGAAGCACATGGGGAGCGAGGCATCCCACTGCTTTTCCTCGAAAATGAACTTCCCATTTCTCCTGTGAGAGCTGGGAAGGCTTGGTGCCTGCAGGAGTTGGCAATTTCAGAGGGGCCAGGGGAAAATGAGCCACAGGGAACGCAGGAATTCCTCATGGGTATTCCTCTGGTTGTCGGCTCTGCCTCAGCCACACTTGTTGAGGGCATTTTTAAGTGTGAAAAAACCTGAGGTGGATCAGGCAGAGGGAGGAAAAAAAGTCTTTTATCAATGATGGGTGTTAAACTCTTGCCATGCCACGTGTGGAGGGAAGGAGAAGAGGAGGTTGCTGCTAGAAAACACTGTAACCAGAAAAGTAGATTTGAACAGTTTGATTTCCTGCAGGGCTTTTGATAGAAGTTGGGAGGACAGCAGGCAAATATTTTCCAGCAAGGGCAGGAAAGAAAACAGTAGGATTTTCTGCTTCATTTAGTAAATCCATTGCTTTTGTCCCCAGCCTGCCTTAACCCTTTCACCTCCACAGTCAGAAAACTGGCCTGCTGGCAAAACTTTTGCTTCAGTGCTTCTCTCTTTGCAGATGGAGAATGAAAAGCAAAAACCGGGCAAAAATCAGAGCCTGGGTAGCACGGTTTGGTCATGAGTTTGGCAGTGCCAGGCTGGACTCGATCCTGGAGGGCTTTTCCAACTTCAGTGATCCCAAGAGGTTGGGGAGACAGCAGCTCTTGTGTCAGAGCATTCCTCAGCAGAGGGGAGAGTGTTTGTGGGAAGCTCATTGGGGGAAGAGCATCCTTTGCTGAGCAGGCCCTGAGGAAAGGCTGGGAGCTGCAGCAGAGACAGCCGGTGGGTGGGAGGAGGGAAGATGTGGAGCTTTGCAGCAGGGCAGCAAGAAACACACGTGTTTGGAGGCTGGGGATCTTTGGGGGCTGGAGAGTGGAATTTGCTTACTTGTAGCACCCGAGATTTCACTGGTAGAAGATTTCTTCTCCCCCATACCAGGCCTGTTCCAGGAGCAAACCGCACAGCTCCCAGTCTGTAGCAAGAGCTCATTGTCTGTTTGCTTGGGTTTTAAATCTCAGCTCTGAAATCACACCAGTGCAGAAAATATCAGCTTTAGCCCTTTTAAAAGGGTCTTTTTTTTCCAAAAAGGTTTGCCACCAGGGCTGCTGGTCAAGAAGGAAGCTTTCAAATCACAGAAGCCTAGAAAACAGAAGGAAACCAACAACTGGGAGCAATTAAAACATCTCCAGCAAGCCACCAGTGTTTGGGGACATTTCCAATGCTTCAGTGCACAGGACTGGCAGGATCAAAACTACAAACCACAGCTCCCAACATGGCCTCTTCCACAGTCAGGCTTGGGGATCACAGAATCCCAGAATGGTTTGGGGTGGAAGAGACCTCAAAGCCCATCCGATTCCACCCCCTGCCATGGGCAGGGACACCTTCCACTGTCCCAGGCTGCTCCAAGCCCCAGTGTCCAACCTGGCCTTGGACACTTCCAGGGATCCAGGGGCAGCCACAGCTGCTCTGGGCACCCTGTGCCAGGGCCTCCCCATCCTCACACCCAGGAATTTCTTCCCCATATCCCATCCATCCCTGTCCTCTGGCAGTGGGAAGCCATTCCCTGTGTCCTGTCCCTCCATCCCTTGACCCCAGTCCCTCTCCAGCTCTTCTGGAGCCCCTTCAGGCCCTGGAAGGGGCTCTAAGGTGTGTCTGGATTATTTTCTTCTCCAGGTGAGCACCCCCAGCTCTCCCAGCCTGGCTCCAGATCAGAGGAGCTGCAACCCTTGGAGCATCTCTGTGGTTCCCTCTGGACTCTCTCCATGTCCTTCCTATGTCACACTTGTTCTCCCTTCAAGCAAATGCTGGTGCTTTTCCTGCTGCATGTCCAGCTGTCCCACACGTCTTTCCTTACCTGGCCATGGCTTCACTGCCACCAGTGTCCCCTGCCAGGTGCCTTTGCACTGCCCTGACTCTCCAGCCAGCACTGGCACGTGCGCAGGTTTTCCCATGCACCATCTCCACACCCCGCTCTCCCTTTGCATTATTAATTTCCACAACATGTGGCTCCTCTTCCACTGAGTCTGCCCTTTCCCTCTGCCTCCCCTGAGGTTCACATGCTCCCCTGTAATTATTGTAGCCACCACTGGCTCAGCCAGTGGCATGGAAAGCCACCGAGCCCTTGGCAGGACCGTACAGTCCACGTATGCAGGGTGTGGTTTCAGAGACTCTCTGCCCCAGCTCAGCTTGGTTTGAGGGCTGGGAGAAAATTCCAAAGCTGCCAGGATGGGAGGCATCCGTGAACACTGGAGAGAGGCAGGCTGTGCATTCCAGCATGGAGTTTGCGTGGATGGGCACACGGACAATCTGCACCGTTTCCATTCATCCCATGCGTGTTGAAGTGAGTCTCACCTGAGCAAAGCATGTTCAGGACATTGCAGGGGTTTAAAAACAATTAGCAGCATAAATGTCAGGTTTAAACCTGTTGGTTGCTGCTTTTTTTCTCCCCTCCCTCCACCACAGTGTCCCATAAGTAATTTTTTAAGAAAAAGAGGGGGTGCTCCACCTTGGAGGTTTGATGGGGCTTAGAGCAACCTGGGATAGTGGAGGGTGTCAGGGGGTGGAACTGGATGGGCTTTAAGGTGCCTTCCAAGCCCAACATTCAGTGAGGATTCCATGACCTGGGAGCTCTCCCTTCTGCACTGGTGGCATCCCAACCTGTGCTCCAGTGGCTGTCTGGGAGCAGCTCTGTGATCTGCGACTCGCTGCGCAATCATGGGAGGAGATCCCACAGATAATCTCCTTCCACGGTGGAAATATTCCACTTATTTTTATACTCGTTTCCTGTCTGTCAGCCAGTTAATTATCCCTCAGAAGACTTTCTCTGTTGTAAGTCTTTTTCTGGAAGGAAACTTGGCGAGTGCTGCCGGAACATCCTTGTCCGTTTAAGCAGCAACAGTGGAGTCAATTTTAGTACCTTCTGGAGAAAAAGACCTTTTTCTTTTTAACCCCTCCCCACCTTTTTTTTCCCTTTCCTTTCCTTTCCTTTCCTTTCCTTTCCTTTCCTTTCCTTTCCTTTCCTTTCCTTTCCTTTCCTTTCCTTTCCTTTCCTTTCCTTTCCTTTCCTTTCCTTTCCTTTCCTTTCCTTTCCTTTCCTTTCCTTTCCTTCCCTTCCCTTCCCTTCCCTTCCCTTCCCTTCCCTTCCCTTCCCTTCCCTTCCCTTCCCTTCCCTTCCCTTCCCTTCCCTTCCCTTCCCTTCCCTTCCCTTCCCTTCCCTTCCCTTCCCTTCCCTTCCCTTCCCTTCCCTTCCCTTCCCTTCCCTTCCCTTCCCTTCCCTTCCCTTCCCTTCCCTTCCCTTCCCTTCCCTTCCCTTCCCTTCCCTTCCCTTCCCTTCCCTTCCCTTCCCTTCCCTTCCCTTCCCTTCCCTTCCCTTCCCTTCCCTTCCCTTCCCTTCCCTTCCCTTCCCTTCCCTTCCCTTCCCTTCCCTTCCCTTCCCTTCCCTTCCCTTCCCTTCCCTTCCCTTCCCTTCCCTTCCCTTCCCTTCCCTTCCCTTCCCTTCCCTTCCCTTCCCTTCCCTTCCCTTCCCTTCCCTTCCCTTCCCTTCCCTTCCCTTCCCTTCCCTTCCCTTCCCTTCCCTTCCCTTCCCTCTCCATGAGGCTGTGGTTGTTTTTCCCTGTTTGTGTGAAGCTGCCAATAACAGTTTTCCTGCCTGGATCTTCTCTTCCACGGTGCACATGCAAGCAGCCTTCTCTGCAGGGGGAGTGTGAAGAGGAGGCTCTTGCACTCCAGAATATCCAGGTATTACATGGATGGACACCTGGGCTTGCTCCAGCCCTGCTCATCCAGGGCTAGGGCCATCCCTCTGCTCTGCCGATCATCAGCCTCCTTAATGGATGTCCTTGAGGAAGCATTTAAAAATGCAAACCATTTCTGTTGCCATAGCAACCGCTCTTCTGGAAATGGGGATAAAACGTGGCTCCCGGGAGGTCAGAGCCACTTTCTGAGTGGTGCTGGGTGCTGGTGGCAGGAGCACAGGGCACAGCCACCTTTCCCAGGTCCCTGGCTGCTGGAATCCCACTGCCAAGCCTTGGTGATTCCCAAGGGGAACAGCTTGGGCCTAATTCACAGATATTTCTCTCGTAGCCACTACCACTGGCTCTGAGCAGCCTGGCCTACTGGAAGGTGTCCCTGCCCACAGCAGGTGGTGGAATGAGATGGGCTTTAAGGTCCCTCCCAACTCAAACCATTCTGGAATTCCATGATCCCTCAGGCCCCTGCAGTCCCGAGCTGGGGTTTGGTGTCAGCTTGGTCTGCAGCCAAAGGAGCACTCCAGATGGGCAACCAAGAGGGGATTTTCTCATGGCTGCCACGTGAAAACATGGAACATGGTGGCTGCGTCCTCCCTCCTGTCACCTGTCCCTTTGCCATGCGCTTGCAAGGACCAGATCCCACAGTTCCCAGCTCTTGCAGAGACAGGGGATTTGCACAGTGCCCTCCATGCTGTGCTTGGTATGAGGCACTGCAGTTCTCTTGTTTAGCATTCCCATCACAGCAGGGAGAACCTGTCCAACCTCCTGAAGCTGCAGAGTCAAGTGGGAACGCAGCAAAGTGCTGGCAGCAAACCCATTGCAACTCTCACCTGCTTCCAGAGCTGCAGCTGGCAGATGGTCGAGATCACTGGATTGATCCCAGGCAGTTTGTGGAGACTGCTTTCATGGAGATATTTAGGAAAATTTGGGTTATCCTTTTCAGCTGCTGGCCTTTGGCAGTCAAAGGTGCTGAGCCTGTGGATTATGGAGTTGGGTGCTAGAAGGGATCAGGGAGGGACTGAGTGTTTCAGCACTTCCAGAAGCTCACGCCAGACAAGATGGGTGTTTTCTAATACATCACCTCTGCAGTCCCTGTGTCCTAAACTTAAATGGCCTCAGGATCACACCCCGGGGAAAGCCTGCCAAGGTTGGCATTGTGCTGCTGGAATTGCCCTCCTCGGTCCTATCTTTGTGGGATGGTGTCTCCTGGTCTGGGCATTGCTTTAGGCTGGAGTGATCTCTGCTCATCTTTAAAACAGTCAAAGAAGCAGGACAAGCTGCTTCCTCTCTGAAGCACCTCAGGTACTTGGGAGTTCTCTCCTCCATCCTGACTGCTGTATCACCACCTAAGAAGACAGTTTTCCTAGTGCAGTTTGGTGGAAATTCCCATAAAGCTGAGGAAGGGCATCAGGCCTTGACTTCTAATTGATTTGGCTTCTGTCTCTCACGGGACTTTACCAGGCATTTAATGCACCAAAATTTTGCCTGGAGCAACTCCTTCCCTGTCTCCAGAAATTATTTCCAGCCTGGTCTGATGCCGAGGCGCAGATAGGCAGAGCCTGTGAGCCACCCAAGCGCTCGCACCTTCCCAGGTTGGGGAGTGTGAGTGAATCACAGCAGTGGGATGCGCTGCGTGTCCGTGGGATGCGCGAGGCACGGAGCGCTCCTGGTCCTCTGCAGCGCTCACGAGGGGCCCCAGGAAGCTCCTGCAAAGCACTGCGGGCATTTCCAAAGGGTCATCGGCTCTCGTCTGCCTCCAAAGTGCTGAGTTAGTGTCTCTCCATCCAGTGGAATTCCTGCTGAGAGCTGTGAGTGGTGCCTGAGGAAGGAGCCAGCTGTGACCCCTCTGAGATGCTGTTGGGGTGGCAGTCCATGCATGTCCCACCATGCATCCCTGGGAAATTCTCTCTCAGGACATCTTGCATCTTGAATGAAACCTCCCATCCTGCACTGTCCAGCCAGGCTCTTATCCCTGCCCTTTTCCAAGGGATGGCTGCAGTGGTCCCGTGGGTTCACATGGGTTTGTCTCTGGCAGCTTTTTTAGCCACGTTCTGGACAGTGCCCGCAGGTGTTAATCAATGTACTTGTGGTTAAATACACCCCCGTTCAATGTCACCATTTGGTCTTGGAGGGTTTGGGGCGAGGAATTCTTGTCCTGTGGGAATCAAGGAATTGTTAAAGTTGGAAAAGCCCTCTAAGTCCACAAAGTCCAACCCAGCACTGCCAAACCCACCACTAAACCATGCACACATTTTTGGATGAGAACCAGTAGTGCTGCTGACTGCCAAACAGTCAAGATCCTGGCTTTTGCTCCCTGAAACACGTGATTCTCCTTTCCTTGCAGGACAGGGATAGTTTTCTCTTGGGAACAGCAGTCCATGTTACTGCTTGTCACTGCCAGCATGAGGGAGATTTGGTCTGACTTTTAGCTGAGTTTTGGACAATTCTAATTTGGACAGGGTGACGTTGGCTCCACCAGAGATGATCTTCACACAGAAACACATCTTCAGGCGCCTGTGCCTGAATGGGGCCCATTAATTTATTTTCCATTTATAGACCCAGCTTCATGCTCATCTTTAAAAAGCAAAAAGCTCATTAACGGGGAATTTTCTTGCCCAAATGCAGCAGCATCGCTGACTCCTACACAGAGGTGCTGCCACCCACAGCCTAAACCATGGACTGATGTCCAATTTGAGCCTCTACCCCCTTGCTTTGGCTCCTCTGACCTCCTCCTTAGGCAGAAGGTCAAAGGTGAGTTATGACACTCTTTTGAGCAAGTGAAGAGCTCAATAAACATCTGACTGATGTCACAAGCTTGAATAGATGCAACCAAAATGCCTTTTATTGATAAGGGATTTTTTTTTCTTTCCAGTGAAGGGAGCCAACCTGAGCATTGCTGTAGAAATTTCAGGTGGGTTGGAACAGGATGAACAACAGGATGTGTTCGGAGGTGAACAGATGTGCTCAGGGATTCAGTTTGGAACTGACTTCATTAATATCTTTCCTAATCAGCTGGGCTCACATGGAGGAACATATAGATCACTTCTGCAGCTGAGACAGTGGAGAGCATGGGGGAGAGGATCTGGATGTCCCACAGGGAGGATGGAGTGACCTTGGGGTCTGTTAGGAGAAGCAGTGCGAGATGATGTAATGCAGGTAGCATGCTTGCATCTTTTATCTGTTAACAACATCTCTTTAATCCCTATTAATAAAACTTGGCCTGTTTGCTGGACTCTAATCCATGTGAATTGCCACAGGAAGAGGAAGTGGGGTAAAAACTGATTGCAGGATGGCTGTAGGCACAGGAGGATGTTGCTAGTGCAGTCCTGGGAGATGGATGTAGCAGAGAGGGAAGTTCTGCTACTTCCCTCCAAGGTTTGGTTAGAGCTCATCCAGCAAATAGCTCGGGGAGAGCAAGCTGCCATTGGAAGAGGTGTGGAGGAGCACAGAGGGATGCCAAAGAGCAGGATGCTGGAATTGGAAAGCTGATTGTGGGTACAGCTTGCAGAGGTCAGTGTGTTAGGACACCGCACCACAGGATGGGAACATGGGCTGGGCGTGGAGCTGGCTGGGAATCTGTCATTCCATCAGTGATGCCATGGAAGCACTGCCATTCCCAGCCAGGAAAACCACTGCCCCGGTGTAAGGGCATGCCTGGAGCGGGCTGGAGATGACTCGAGCAGGCTGGAGGCTGGCAAGGAGGAGGTGATTGCGCCCTGCTGGTTTCACTTTGCCAGCCTGACATCTGTGCCCATGCTTGTCTGTGTGCACGGACATCTCCTCCAACCATCTCAGCTGGCTCTGACTCCAGCCTCTTCAAACCTGTAATCTCCCTGTTTGCTCCCTTCCCAGCTTGCCACACCAAGGAGCATCATTAAGGCTGTCTAGGCAAGGAAATGATCCCACTGGTTTTTGCGGAGTTGGGGTAATACTGGAGTAATTAATTCATGTAATCCAGTGCTCCCAGTGCCAGGAGTAATGCTGGAGCATCCCTGCACTGGTAGGATTGCTCTCTGCAGGAAGTTTAGGATCAGGACTGCTCAGCCCCTTTGCCTTTGGGGTGAGAAGTGCACTCTCAGCAGTGCTTGGCAATTCCCTCTGCCCCATGGGCTTTCCCACAAAGTGCAGTTGTGATTCCTGTTGCTTCCGAGTGGTTGGAGGGAGGGTCTAATTTTTGCAACATGCAGGCATCAGATATTGTGTTCAGCTCAAGGGTGGTAATGTAAATCTCTTTTTTCGCACCAGGGTTATTACCTTAATCAAATATTTATTTACAGCACACGTCGGCAAATGCAGGCTTGACATAAATTAATTCACTCCTGGTGCGTAGTGTTTAATGGGATTATTCTTCTGAGTAACTCAGCCACCTTTGCCCAGATTGTTGTGGCTGCCCTTGGATTCCTGAAAAGGTCCAAGACAAGGCTGGACAGGGCTTGGAGTGACCTGGGATAGTGGAAGGTGTCCCTGCCCATGGCAGGGGGTGGGACTGGGTGAGTTTTAAAGTTCCTTACAACCCAGACCATGCTGTGATTCCATGATTCAGTCTGAGATGGGAGGATCAGAATGTAGCTGGGTCTGTGTGGCCAATGGACACATCCAGGTAGAGAACTTCAGTCACTGGGAGAGGCAAAAGCAGCAAGGAGGCTTTTTTCTTAGGAAAATTTTACCAGCAACTTCTGGAAACAAATGGGGGATTGCTGTACTTCAGGATACACGGCTAAAGGATGCACTGCTCCAAGACACAGATTATTTCTGTGTTTAAGGCAAGGCATGGGGAAAAAAACAGAAGAGTTGTAATCTGCCCTGGATAGATAAAGTGCTCATACAGGTCATGAGTTTTAGGAGGTCTCATGTTTATCCCTTCAGCTCCCGGCCTCCAGAGACACAGGAGTAGAAAGAAAACTCCTGGCAATGGAATGTCTGGGTTCTGTGCTTGGGATGACACAGCTGCACAGATGCAAACCAAGGCACAGGGATTAAGGGAAAGCTGAGTTTCCTGAGCTCTTCCTAAACCATGCTTGCTTTTAAGCCCATCTCCTGGCAATGGATACCTTTTTCCTTGCCACGGGATTGTGGGGAGATAGCATTTCCCTGCAGGGAAGCTAACCGAGATCCCCATGCATTGCTGGCTGAGCTGGGTAGTTTGTGGCTTCCTCATGCTCAGGAATTTTGGTCTCCCCCAAAATTCCTGTGCCAAAGATGGCCTCTATGGCCTCATCTTCATGCTCTCCCATGAGGATCCTTCTCTCTGGCACTGTGAACAACAGAGCACATCCCTTGTTTACTCTGGTGTCCTCTCAGTGATGGGTCCAGCACGTGGCAGAGCTCTGGAACAGCACCAGGATCATCTGGATGAGTCTCCAAGGACACAGAGGGGTAGAGCTGTTGTTTGCAGTCGGGCACCTCATGAGCTCTGCTTCTCTGATTTCCCGGCTGAAGGGGAAGTGCCCCAGCAGTGATGGATGCAGAGGGACAGCCTTGTGACCATGACACATCTCATTAGTCAGCTCCCAGGGAGGAGAGGATGGGTTTGCAGGAGGATTTTAGCTCCATGGGAGCTGGACACCAGTGGAGAGCAGGGATTAGGAGCTGGAGACATGATCCCACCCTGGCTGCATGTATTCTCCACGGTGCTGACTAATGTGTGGTAAAGGATCCAGCAGGAATCCTGCCCCCAGTGTGTGCTTTTCCATGGCCTCCCAGGCTTGTGGGCACCACAAAGCACCCCAGTGTCCCAGAGATGTGGCAGTGAAATCTCATCCTCGGTGCCTCGGTCTCCTCAATGGATATGTTGGCCCATATTCCTGTCTGAGGTTCCTCACCTGCTGCCAGGGGCATTTTTGAGACCTGTAGGTTGCACCCTCCGTGTCATTCCCACCAGATGAAGGTGGTTCCTTTGTGCCTTTCCTTTTCCCTCATTTTCTTCAGTGGGATCTCTGACTGCTCAGAGCTGAGGTTTTGAGGGTGATGGAGGAGAGGAGGCAGTAGCAGAGTGCAAATAGATTTGTGCAGCCCCGCGTCTCAGCCGTGCTCCTGCCCATTGCCCAAGAGCATTCCTGTAGGGATCTGCTCCAAAGAGGAGTCTGCAGGGCTGGTGCCTTGTGGAATGGTAGGGAGTTGTCTGTCCCTCGTGGTGATGTGAGGCTGCAGGAATATGACAGCTGGGAACAAGGCTGCCTCCAAGAACAGATGAATGGTGAAATTAGGGAATCTGAGACACAAGGCCATGGAGTTACCCATTGGAAAATGTTCATCCTGAACCCTGGCTGAGCTGCCAAGCAGGAAAAGCCTTTGCCAGGCTCTCACAGCTCTGCCTTGCTCTGCCTGTCGGGATTGCTGTCTCCAGGTTTTGCCTTCCAGCTCGGATGTTCTTCTGAGCAGACCTGATGTCTCTGCTCGTGGGTTTATCCAGTTGTTATCAGCAAATGCCCTTCCCTGGTGACTCACGCCCTGCTCCCTGACCACATCCCCTTCTCTCCTTGCCCCCACCCACCACAGCTGAGTCACTTGGCCTCCTGACACAAGCCAGGAGCTCTTCCTTCGGTCACACATGGAGACACTTCTGACCTAGTCTGATATAAGCTTCTCCTGAGTTCCTTTTCCCAAGGCTCAGGAGTGGGAATTCACTTCCTTATTACCAGGCTGGTCCTGGCCTGCACACTGCCCAGACCAGATGTACCAAAATTCTTTTTCTCCTTTGTCATCTGCAGCAGTTCCCCACAGGGACCAGTGCAGCCCAATGGTCCTGGAGGTCACCCAGCAGCCCAGCACTCCCCAGTCTTGGCTGGGTTGTATTTAAGGACGTGACTTGTGAAGGTGGGAGCTGTGAAAACCCAGTGCTCAAAAATCTTTCCCATCTTCTGAGCATCCTGTAGCTTCAGGAAGCTTCTTTCTGGTGTTACCCGATAAAAACCAGCATTTTCAGCTGCTAAAGGAGGGAATTTTAGCATGAGAGGAACATTGAAGGGGTCTCTTTCCTTGCACCAAATTTAGGCCTATCCCTGTCTCTCTGTACCCCATTAAATGTTGATGCAATTTCATCTTCCCAGTCTCTTTCTGAAGTCCTGTGGTGTAACTTCCTGGCATGGGATGGCCACACTCCGAATAAAAAATCAACCTCTCTGTAGAGCAACAAAACAAGGTGGTTTTTCACATGGGTGTCACCGCCCTTGATTAAGGGAAAGAGGAGCTGGCAAAATCCAACCCCCCCAGCCTTTCCTTGGAGAAGGAGCGTGGAGTGAGTACAATCCTGGGCTGGGAAAAACAGGATCAAACCTTGCTTTAGTCACCCCGAGCGAGCAGGCACAGCCACTGCCTCTCCTGAGGTCAGACCCGGTGAAGGAGGAAGATGGATATCAGCTTAGCGACGCCGCTGCAGCCTGGAATGTGATAATATCCCTGCACGCCCTCCCAAATCTTGCAGGCAAGCTTGGAAACCCTCGGATGGTTTCTTGTTCAGACAGGATTGTTGTTTCTCCCCCTGGCACCTGATGAGGTGGGCTGGCTGCCTGCCCTCGTTCCCTCCCTCGGGGGTGCAAAGCTTCCTGCAGGAAAGCTCTGGCAGGGCAGAGAGCTGGAGCTCAGTGTCCCAAGCACTCTCCTCAGTGGCCCATCTTGTTCTAGGAGCACTGGGCCTGGATGGGTGCTTTGTGCTGTCTGTCCCTGGTTCATGCCCAACGGAAACCCTCCTGATGGAAACACCTTTCCCTTGGGAAAGACAGGCTAATTACCATGCCACTGCCTCATTTATTTGGTGCTGACGAGCTCCCTTCACTACCTCCCTTTTCCTCCTACTTCTCCATGTTTTTCTAGTCCATCCATACCTGCATTTCCTCTTCCTTGCCCTCCTTGGATCTCCTATTTTACCTTTTAAATGCCCTGCTGCATCTCAGAGGATTGAGAGTTCTTTTCCTGGCAGGCCTCCCCACCAGCCTGCGGGTTTGGCTGCTCCCTGGGCCTGGAAGGGCTTTGCAGATGTGTGTAAACACCTCCTCCTTGCTGCCAGAAACCACTGGACTGTCCCTCCTGCAGAAAAGGACAGGATAAATCCACTGTTTTGGTTTCCTCCTGGAGCAGGGTAGTGCAGTATCCTCCCAAAAGCAGCTGTTTAGCTCTAGAAACTACACAGAATGACACTAGAGTGGGATTGTTCCAGAATTTTTGGAGGCTGGATGGCAATGCAGTTGTGGTAAACCAATCATTGCTCAGAAATGTCCTTTGTTCTCCTGGTGGTATTTTTTTTTTCTTTTCCCACTTTCTTCTCAGTTTCCCTTATAATTAGGTGCTGCAGGCTCCAAAGGTGCCTCTTGCTCGCAGGATTGCCTTTCCCAGGAGTGGAGGCTGGAATGACCATGAGCTCAAGTCCATCTCATGGACTGCTGCAGGTTCTGGGGGGGAATCCTTCCCTTAGGAAATGAACCTGAATTCTTACCCATTACCATCAGGGGACAACACTCATAAGAGGAGACTGAGGGCCACAAAGTGCCAAGGTCACCTCAGGTGTTCAGAGACCCAAGTGCCCTTGGTTTCAAAGCAGCTGAGTCACTTGTGATTCACCCAAAGCCTGAAGCAGAGCAGGGTAATAAATTTCATTTTCTCTGTCCCCAGCTGGGCCTGTAACATCTCCTGAACTCCCTCCTCACCTTGCATTCCCTGGAGAGAGGACTACATGGGGAGGGATGCTCCACATTGAGATGTCTCCAGGAAAGGGACATCCCAGCACCACCAGGCTGATAGCCCAGTGCTTCTCCACCTGGCTGGCACTCCAAGTGGGAAGAAGGGACAGAACACAGGGGATCTGGCTGGGCATCCTGCATCCCTCACTCCTGCTGCTTGTTTCGTATCAGGAAGAAGGAATTTACAAGCTGGTGCTGCATGGCTCAGTGAGAAGCAGAAATACAGGCTGAGTGGGGAATGGATGGAGAGCAGCCCTGAGGAGAAGGACAAAAGTGTTGAGAAGCTCAGCAGGACCCAGCCATGTGCATTTGCAGCCCAAAAATCCCCATGGCTAATCCCACTGTGTGGGCAGCAGGGAAGGGGGGAATTCTGCCCCTCTGGCCTGCTCAGGTGAGACCCCACCTGCAGAGCTGCCCCAGCCCTGGGGTTAAAGCAGAAGGATGTGGAGCTACAGTACAGCTCCAAGGGCTGGAGCTCTTCTGCTCTGGAGCCAGGCTGGGAGTGCTGGAGGTGCTCACCTGGAGAAAACAAAAAGGCTCCAGGGAGAGGTCAGAGCCCCTTCCAGGGCCTAAAGGGGCTCCAGAAGAGCTGGAGAGGGACTGGGGACAAGGGATGGAGGGACAGCACACAGGGAATGGCTCCCACTGCCAGAGGACAGGGATGGATGGGATATGGGGAAGAAATTCCTGGCTGTGAGGATGGGGAGGCCCTGGCACAGGGTGCCCAGAGCAGCTGTGGCTGCCCCTGGATCCCTGGCAGTGTCCAAGGCCAGGTTGGACATTTGGGGCTTGGAGCAGCCTGGGACAGTGGAAGGTGTCCCTGCCCATGGCAGGGGGTGGCACTGGATGATCTTCAAGGTCCCTTTCCAACCCACACCACTCTATGATTTTATGGGATCAAATGTTTTGCTTGCAGGGCAAATTGGAGGGATTTTGGAACAGGGAAGTTGCAGCTGCTCTGCGTCTGCTGGGCGCAGCTGCACACGCACATTCTCTGCAGAAGAGGAAGCTGGTGAGGAAGAGCCCTGCCTGGTGCTTTGCAGAGCAGCTGGGTGAGGTCTGGGTTTATGTGGAGCAGCTGGTCACCCGTAGAGTCTCTCCTCACCCAGGAGTCCCTTGGGAACCAGCAGTGGGATCAAAACATACTGAGGTGGTTTCCTACAGCTGCACTGGCCAGGCTTGCTTTGCTTCTGAGATCAGGCCACTGAATTCACCAGGGTTCAGAGCTTTAGCTAAATAAGAGCAATATTCTCCTGCCTGGGTTAGCAAACCATGATTTACTCTTTGCCTAAATAGTTTGAAAAGGAAGGAAGGCAATCCTTTGAGGAGATGCCCTATAAATGATAATGGTCCTTCAGGAGGACCCAGAAATTCAGGGAGATGGCATGAGAGCAGCTCTTTCCCAGGCTTTGCCCTGGAATAGCAAGGGCTGGATGTGCCTGGTGCTGATTTTCCAGGCTGGGGCAGGGCTGGGCTGTGGGAGACAGGGTGGTTCATCTGCAGCCCACGAACATCACCACACCTGAGCCAAGGGAGCGCGGTGCTGGCCCTGGATTCATGAACCTTCATTTATTTTTTTGTTTGCAAACCAGGAGCATCCAGCATCAGGAAAAGGTTGTGAGTCCAGCAGCAAAATCTTTGCTCTTGGTGCAGCTTTCAGCAGCCTTCAGCTTAGAAGAAGAGGTAGGAAATTCCTCAGTGCTGGGGATTTCCTTTGGTTTTTGTCAGAAACTGCCTGCAGAGGACGTTTCTCAGAGCTGGGGTGACAACCAGCTGGGGATTGGAGCTGCATTTGTTGGTGTCACTGGGATGGTGACATCTCCTGGAGGCTTTTCTGTGGCACTGAGGTAGAGACACTGCCTGAGGACACTTCTGTGGGACTGGGATAATGACATTTCCTGGGTGTTTCTGTGGCACTGGGATCATGTAATCCCCTGGATGCACTTCCAGAGGGTGTCTCCAGTGCATCAACCAGGGACACTGGTCAGGACTTTTAGTGAGATACCAGAATTCCCCCCTTTCCCTTGGAGCTGGGAGTTCTTGCCAAGGCTTTGAGGAGCAGAATGGGATGCCCGGCTCTGCCTTTGTCCCAGCATCAGGACTTTCTGCAGGAGGAGCTGCTTGCCAGCTTGAGGCATCCCTGGCTCTCCCAGGGCTCTGGGACAAAGCTCCCTTTCACCTTGGAGCATCCGGAAAACATAATGGGGCAGCAATTACTGCTGCAAGCTGGGGCCTGGTGGATGGGTGGCGAGGAGCCAGTGATTGTTAATCAGGCATTTTGCTGCTGGGATTTTGCTGCTCTGCAGGAATTTGTTTGCACCAGGGGGGCTTTGTGTCTGGCTGAACCCCTGGGAAGCTGCTGAGAGCTGTGGCCCAGGAATGTGTGGGGCAGGAGCAAGCCAGAGTCCCACCAAAACATCCTGCTGAAATGATCCCATGTGGATTTTGGGTCAGGATTAGCTTTTCTCTGAGACAGGGAGGAGGTATCAACAGGCTGCTGCCCTCTAGGAGGGATGGGTTTATGGATTCCTGCCCTTACTAAATGGTCCCTCAGGACTTTCATTCCCAGATCCTTTTGCTCCATCATAGTTTGGAAAGGACCTTAACGCTCATCATGTTCCACCCCCTTCCATGAGCAGGGACACCTTCCACCAGACCAGGTTGCGCCAAGCTCCTTCCTACTTGGCCTTGGACACTTCCAGAGATGGGCCAACTTCTCTGGGCAACCTTTTCCAGGGCCTCCCCACCCTCAAGGACCTGCAAAGGCCATGAAGGGGAATGTTGGAAGGAGGTCTGATTGTGCTCAAAAATGATGTCCATGCCATGCCATGCCATGCCATGCCATGCCATGCCATGCCATGCCATGCCATGCCATGCCATGCCATGCCATGCCATGCCATGCCATGCCATGCCATGCCATGCCATGCCATGCCATGCCATGCCATCTCGTTCTGTAGTTTATATGGGAGCTACTCCATGGAATAATTGGGGAGGGCTGTTCAGCTTCCCAGCTGGGGAGATCCTGAAGGAGATTCCTGCTCATGGGATGGAGTGAGAGGGGGTCAAGGCAGATGGGACCTGACCCCCTCAGCACCCTCCTTCAGCAGATCCTTTTCTTGTCCTGGCCAACATTTTTTTCTCATTTGCAAAATAGAAGGAAGCCTGGAACTTCTCCCACACGGAAGGAGACCTGGAGCTTAGATTTCCACTGCCACCTCCTGCCTCTGTGGGATAGAACCAGAGCTCCTGCCCTTCCCCTCCCCACCAGATCGCTCCAGCTGGTCCTGTGTTCACAAACATGGGGGTGAGTGGCTGGGGGGCATCCCAGCCCCAGGCTAAACCCCATGGGATGGGAAAACAGGAGATAGGGCAGAGGTGGGAAAGCACTGCAGTGGGGAAGAGCAGGAGTGTCCCAGACTGCAGCCTGCTCAGGAAACGGGCTTTTCGTTAGGCAGCTCTACACAGCTCTAATTAAATTACAGGATTAGAGCCATCTCATTCCTCACTCATCTGCTGCCAAGTGCTCGTTCCAAGGGAGTGCCCTCCATGAAAGGGAAAACTGCCCGTGGAGTGCTCGGGCTGCCACGGAGTCACTCCCTGACTGCACTGCATTGCAGATGGGCTGACTGGAGCGTGCCATTCCCGGTGCCATCCTCCTCTGATCCCTGGCTGCAGGCCTGGCGGGAAGATTCCAGGATGGATAACTCCCTGCCCTTCAAAGGGGCAGCTGGTGCAGAGCGTAAAATTGACAGGATTTCCCAAGGTCACAGAATCATCACTGAGGTTGGAAAAGCTCCCTAAGGTCAAGTGCAACTGTGCCCCCAAGGTGCCCTGTAAATATCACAAGGTCTGCAACCCATAGAAAGGGAGGAGAAAGTGCATGGGAATGCCTGGACAGCAGAGCAGGGAGCAAGACTTTACCCTCCAGGAAGCACAACAAACCTTAAAACAAAAATATATCCCAGCAGCCAGCAGCAGAAGAAACTGCAAGGTGGAAAATGCAGTTCCCTTCAATTTGCTTTTTGTTGGCAGATGATATAAATTTCCCATCCCATGGCAGGCCTGGGCTGTGCCCATGGATTAGAGGGAGATTTAGGTGGTTTCTCAGCTTACATTTTGGCACTGGTTTTCCTTCTGTTGCTTCACAGAGAAGTTTCCAGGAAGATCTGGAGTTAAGGGAAAGGTTTCTGTCCTGCCACCATGATCCTGTGAGTTATCACCACTCTTTGGGGAGCTGGGGAACCTGGTTTGGTGAAAAAAGGTCCCTTTGCTGTGACTCATGTGCAGAAAAACACCACAGGAGAGCTGGAGAGGGACTTGGGACAAGGGATGGAGGGACAGGACATAGGGAATGGCTTCCCACTGCCAGAGGGCAGGGATGGATGGGATATTGAGAAGAAATTGTTCCCTGGGAGGGTGGGAAGGCCCTGGCACAGGGTACCCAGAGCAGCTGTGGCTGCCCCTGGATCCCTGGCAGTGTCCAAGGCCAGGTTGGACACTGGGGCTTGGAGCAGCCTGGGACAGTGGGAGGTGTCCCTGCCCATGGCAGGGAGGTGGAATGGGATGGGCTTTGATGTCCCTCCCAACACAAACCATTCTGCGATCCCATGAGCACAGTTCATCGAAACATCCCTGCTCTGTTATCTGCAAATTCCCATTTCCCAGTCACTGGAGCAGATGAAACGTAGATTTCCCTTGCTTGTTATTGAATGTGAAAGCCCATAAAGGTTTTCCTGGTAGTGCTGCTGCCACAGGATCCATGACATGAATTTAACCTCAGCTGTCTCCCCCATTCAGTCACTTTGCTGCATAATTACTCTTGGAGAAGTTAGTTTTTCCCCGTTTTCTGCTTTCCTGGCTGGAGGCATAGGATGTCTTAGTTTTAATTTACTCCTGGACAAGCTCTCAATGACTCCTGCTTGTGCAGAGTTAAGGAAAACCTGAGAAAATCCTCCCTGAGAAGCAGCATCATCCTACAAACCCAGTTTATCCTTGGAGGTGGTTAAACAACAGCTGGACACAGCATCTGGATCTGGCTGGCCTTTGAACAAGGGTTTGGAGCAGTGGTCTCCAGGGATCTTTTCACATGGAATTACTTTGGTTTGGTGATCCCAGTCTCCTGCAGAGTCACAGTGTTTCCATTTCTCCCACCTCCCCTGCTGTGTTGGTCCTCAGTGAACCTCCATGCCTCCCATGGCATGGGAAAGGGCATCCCTAACCCTGCCCAGACCCCCTCCTAGGGAGGGGAGCCTTAAGGCTTTGGGGCCAGGACCAAATATTTACCTTCCCCAGGGTTTGTCCTAGGGAATTCAGGTAGCAGAGCCGAAAGGGGAATGGTGAGGGGAGCTGTTTGCTTTTCAAACCGGACCAGCAAGTGCCCGTGGAATTACCTGGATGCCAGAGAATGTTCAGCCGTAAATCTTATTAACAGCACTCTGCAGCAACGCAGATGTGAGGGAAGGGAAATAAAAGGAGGCAAATGAGGAGGGGGACGGGCCTGGAATGATAAAGAAAGAAAGTGGACGAGCCCTGGTTTGCAGCTGGAGGTTTTTATGGAAGGTGCTTCAGCTCTGTGAGGAAATCAACTGGAACAGGTCTGGCGGGATAGCTCTCCAAGAGAGAGCTCTTCTTGCAGAATACCAATGATTTGCATCCGAAATAAAGCAGACCAGGAGCAGCTATTTCAGGAGCTCACCCTGCTAGGGCAGGAGCAGGGAAGTGGAGGGAGCGGAATACAAAACAACACCTGCCTTGGAGAAGGGAAGTGATCCAAAAGGTTGGAGGGCACATTTCCATGCTCGCCTTTGTCACAGAATAGCCAGGCTTTGTTTTCCATGAAATCCCAGAATGGTTTGGGTTGGAAAAGACCTTAAAGCCCATCCCATTCCACCCCTCTGCCATGGGCAGGGACACCTTCCACTGTCCCAGGTTGCACCAAGCTCCAATGTCCAACCTGGCCTTGGACACTTCCAGGGATCCAGGGGCAGCCACAGCTGCTCTGGTCAGTCTGTGCCAGTGCTCATCACCCTTTTCATTTGTTGCTTTTCTTGCCTTTTTTGTCCTGTCTCTGATTTGGGATATGGGGACAGTGTCATGTCCCCATATCCCAAACCCAGCCACTCTGACCCTGGAAATTACTCTGACGAAGGCTCTGGGAAGGGCTGGGAGCTCTGAGAGAGGGAAACACCTCTGTTTGCAGAGTGAGGGTGGGTTCCATGCTGCCTGTGCCCACTCCAGGCTCTCCCAGGCACATGTCAAAGCTTCAAAATCTTTCTGCTCATCACCAGGAGCATCTAATGGCAAATGTAGCAGGGACAGAACGCCAGCATCAATTACAGCCTCACAGGAGGATGCTCCCAGCACTTCCCTTCCTCTGGAGGACTGGCACTGAGTTTATCAGGTGCCTGGGCCACCCTCCAGCCCTTGCAACCCCACGAGATGCCAGCATTCCCAATTCTCCAAGTAGCTTCAGCTGTTGTCTGTGCCTTTCCCCTCCCCGGGCTGGTGAGGTGAGAAATCCGCCTCAGGCAGGCTGTTTCCCCGAGGAGAAGCGTGGGAGAAGGCTTTCAGACAGCAAGGCTGTACCTCCAGGCACGTTTCCAGCCCACCAAAATCCACTTCCCAGGGATGCTGATCCCCAGGCTCCAACCCTGCTGCTGTGGGGATCATGGGACCAGGCGTGCCTGTGGCACGAGGCATCAGGAAATGTTCTCCACTGCTCCTGGTTTTTACATAACTGGGAAAAAGGGAGTGTGGAAAGCAGAGCTCCTGCCATGTAGGAAAACCGTTGGGATGTGTTCATTCATGCCAGGAGAGCACTTGGACATGGAGTGCTTTGAAAGAGCTGAGGTGATGCCCAGATCCACGCTGGCCATCTGTTCCCCGCAGGACAGGCTGTCGTTCCAGGGCACTGGAAAACAGTGCCACATCCAGCCCTTTGCCTCTGGTTATCAGCTGGTGACAAGGGCTGCTGGCAGGAGCAGAGCCAGGATTTAAAAGCTGTGATCCAAACCCTGCTCTGCTGCTTGTTCTGGGTCACCTGCAAGGCCACGCAGAGCTTATTTTCAGAGTCTGGCTCAGAACTGGCTGAAACCTGATGAATTTATACCCAGGAGAGCCAGAGATCGTGGCAGTCACTGCTTCAACTCCAAAGGAATTCAGAGAGGAGGAGGGGGTCAACAGAAAAGGGGACAGGTCTGGCTTGCTCTTGATTTTTCTTTCTTGGTGTAGTGAAATTTTGCTGAAATATCAGCTTTTTTTTTTGCTTTTTTTTTGCCTTTTTTTTTTTTTTTTAAATAATGAGTACTAGAAAATATTTCAGAAACCCTTCCTTGACAGTATGCTGTTCTTTTTGAAATCTTGTGCTTTCCAGATCTCCCCAAATAAACTGCTGTGGCCACAGGCAGCCATTGCTTTGGTAGCCCAAGCTGCTGTGGATGAAAACATGCTGGACCATCAGTCAGGCTGCTCCTGGCTACCAAAGAGCCCTTGGGGC
The DNA here is from genome assembly GCF_021018805.1 of Prinia subflava. Taxonomy (NCBI): domain Eukaryota; kingdom Metazoa; phylum Chordata; class Aves; order Passeriformes; family Cisticolidae; genus Prinia; species Prinia subflava. The sequence goes on along the minus strand of NC_086252.1, from coordinate 6,285,514 downwards.
TGGCAGCATCCAATATTTATGGTTTCTGTCCTGGCCTGCAGTGACAGGATAAAGGCAAGTGGCTTCTTCTGCCAGAGGTCAGAATTAGATGGGATATTGGGAAGGAATTGTTCCCTGGGAGGGTGGGAAGGCCCTGGCATAGGGTGCCCAGAGAAGCTGTGGCTGCCCCTGGATCCCTGGAAATGTCCAAGGCCAGGCTGGACAGGGCTTGGAGCAGCCTGGGACACCCCTCATGGCAGGGGGTGGAACTGGATGGTTTTCAAAGTCCTTTCCAACCCAAATCCTTTGATGATGATGAGGATGGGTCTCTGATTTTTTCCAGCTTTGTGGGCTGAGAAGTTGACTGCGCTGAAAGCCTGGGTAAGAGCAAATTCGGGGAAAACATCTTTAGAAAACATCTTTGAAGTGTTTTGTTGATGCATTTCCCTTATTTTTCGTCAAGCCTGAGGGGGCTGATATGCAACTGAAAACAGTTTCCGTTGTTTTCCAGCTCCTCGAGGGCTGCTCCAGGCAGGCATCTTCAGGAAAGCTGCTCTGAATTGACTTCCAAATGAGAGTAATTAAAGCAAACGAGGCCTTGGCAGGAAAGAGCTCCCGGCTGGATGATGCACTCGGCTCAAGGTAATTGTCCCAGGGCAGCCCTCATGCTGTGGTGGAGATAGGATGGTTTAACACTCCACAGACATCTCCCTCCTTCCCATGGTTTTCCCATTTCCACGAGGCCACAGCACGTGCTTGGGATGTCCCCTGTCATCCTGACATGCTTTAAGTGACTTCTACCGGAGCCTGCCTGGTCTCAATCAGCTGCTGCCAAAAGTTTTAAGGAAATTTTTGCCCTGGGGCAAAGGGAGGTTGGGAGCAAGGTGGGATTTGGAGTCCTGGAAACTCTGGAGCTTTGATTTCTTTCCCCACCAAAAACCAGAGGCAAATTTTGCAGCCTTTTGCAGCAAAGCAAGGAGAAGAAAGCACTAAATGTGGCAAGAACTGCCAATTTCACAACAGTTGTCAAGAAACAGTGAACTGAGATATCCCCTTGAACTGAAATATCCCCTAAGGGTGGGGGAAATGTCAAGCCCGATCAGTTGTAACTGGTTTGTTTTTTTTTACCTGCAAGTCACAGATTGCATCCCTCCTTGGGGATGTTTCTGCTCTTCCACACTTCCTGACCTTTCTCAGAATGTTCTTCCACCCCCAAGAGGGGAGCAAGAGGCCTTGCCATGCCTCAGTTCTTCTTCTCACCTCTGCCACTGTTGCTTTCCCTCACAAATTGTCACTGTCACCATTTGTAGTAGAGACTTGTGCTTGTTTTGGTGCTGGCTCCAGAGCTCCCCTTGAGCTCTGATGGGTTTCGTCAGCCCCCTGCACACTCAATGCCCTTTGCCAAGTTGGAGGAGGGACTGTTTGGATTGGATATCAGGAAAAAATTCCTCATGGAAAGCCTGGTCAGGGCAATGGTGGGATGCCCATCCTTGGAAGTGTCACTTTGCTGCACGATTACTCTTGGAGAAGTTATTTTTTCCCCATTTTCTGCTTTCCTGGCTGGAGGCATAGGGTGTCTTAGTTTTAATTTACTCCTGGACAAGCTCTCAATGACTCCTGCTTGTGCAGAGTTAAGGAAAACCTGAGAAAATCCTCCCGGAGAAGCAGCATCATCCTACAAACCCAGTTTATCCTTGGAGGTGGTTAAACAGCAGCTGTGTGGATGTGGCACCTGGGGACATGGTTTTGGTGGAGCTGGTAGCTTTTGGGTTAATGGTTGGAGCTGGTGATCTTTTTCAGCCTTTCCTCTTTCTTCTTCAGCTCCCAATTTTTTTTATCCAGGCTCTGTAGGCCTCTCCTAAATATTGCTGTTTTCTTGGATTTGTGGTGTTGTACTTTCACTGCAGCATTTTTTTTTTGGGGGGTGTGGAGGGAAATGTGATAAAAGGAAGTAGAAGGAAAGGTTTCTCTTTCTGTTCTTCTTATTTTTTTTTATTTGCTTAAAGCCAGAAATGAGCAAATGGAAAATATAAAAGAACATGAAAACGCCCCAATTCTTTCAAAATAGCTCCTGGGTAATTTCCACCCCCAATCACAGATTTTGTGTGCCAGTAAAAAAAAAAAAAAAAGAAAGAAAAAAAAAAAGTTGTGTATCTCCTGTGTAACACAGGGGGATTTTCCTTTGTCCACGTGCCTTGGGCACTGACCTGGGGATGTGGGGAAGCTTTCCTTGGGCTTTGGTGGCTTTGAAAAGCCCCGTTGTTCCTTCACAGGGATCCTTTATGCTGATCATGCACATTCTGTGGGCATCTGTCAACAGGGGAGGGGGGGAAATTGCTGAAATGGGTAATAAAGGAGATGAAAACAATCCGTGCTGGCCTCTGGGTAATAACCAGCTGATATTAAGCCTAAGCCCAGCTGAAAACAGTTAATAATAAATGGACATTAATTAAAGCTAAATTACAGGGGAAGGTGCAGGCCTGGCTCTCAATCCAATTAGAGGCCTGTGATTCGTAACGGGGAGAATCTGTCTGGCCTGTGAATAAATGATCAAAGGCTGGGCTGTGTCAGGGTTTAGGTGATGCCCCGGACAGGGAAGAGGAGGATTAAGAGAGAAGTGTGGCCAGACAGCTCCATTTGGGTTTGCTGTGCACCCCGAGCACAGATCTGAGCTGGGCCATGGGCCCAGAAGGTTTGGGATGAGTCCTGAGGGGGATAGGATAGTCATTGGAGACCCCTCATGGCGACTGCAGCGGGGAAAGGGCAAAAGTGAGGCTGGTCCAAAGCTAGATCTGGCTCTGACCTGCTGTGTGCATGAGGAGGGAGAGGCAGAGTTGCCCTCAAAGCTTGGCAGAGACCCTTGGCCAGGGAGGAGCTGGGAAGGGAGGGTGTGATCCAAGAGGGAGCTGCAGCCCTTCACCAGCTCTGGCAGCCTCAGCACGGCCAAACTGAGGGAGACAGGCCACCGAGGGTCACCGAGCAGGGGCTGCTGGAAGGGCTCCTCTGAGCTCCAGGCTGTGCACACTCTTGGAGGCTCGGTTTTAAACCTCACCGGTATGGAAAGAAGCTTTGGAATGTGCCATCTTCCAAATGCCAACCATGAGGAAAAATACAGCATTTTCAAAGCTACTACGAGGAAAAATACAGCATTTTCAAAGCTATTATGAGGAAAAATGCAGCATTTAGAAAGCTCGGGGTGTTTAAGGCAGACCTTCAGACGTATCCCATGAATGAGAGATAGCACCACCAATACCCAGAAAAGGTTCCTCTGCTCCAGAAAATCTCCACATGTTTGCTGTTTCTCCTCCTGAGCCAGCTGTGCAGTTCAGGCCTAAAGGGAGTGTCCTCCCTCAGGAGCAACTGTAGGGATTTTTAGGTTGAATACAATGAGGAGAATGCATTTGAGCACTTGGGGTCAGCACAGCCTGGCCTTACAAGCACCCACAGAGGCAGCTGAGAAGGGTGCTCCAATTTGCACTTGTCCCCTGTGAAATGACCCACCAGGTGGAGGCTGATCCATCCGTGTGGAGCTGGGTAGGGATCCTTCCTGGAGCAGGGATGGCTGGCACAGGGGAGGCACTGGGGCCTGCTGGGACCAGACCAACCCCAGGGGAAGGAGCCAGGGAAAGGGAGCTGGCAAAGCTTTGTCTCCTTGGCACAGCCTTGGCAGAAGCAGCCAGTCCCTGGCTTGGAGCAGCAATTCGAGGCATGTTCCTGCAGGCAGAGCACGAGGGATGCTCCACACATCCCACGGTGGTGGGCAAGGATGGGTGTGCTGCAGCACGGCCACGCTGCCTCCAAGGAGCAGCAAGAGGGAGCCGGACTCCCCAAATACTGATGCAGCCACGGAAAATGAGCTGAGCCCAGAAGTACTTAGATTATCCTTTTCCAAAGGAATCTGTATTTGTAGGGGCTTGAGCACAGAACTGCAGGATGGTTTGGGTTGGGAGGGATTTCAGAGATCACCTCATTCCAACTTCCCTGCCATGGGCAGGGCTTGTTTCCAGGTGCCAGGCCTGGGCATGCTGAGAGCAAAAGCAATTTTGTGGGCTGCTTGGCTGAGGTTTAGTAGTTCTGGAAAGAAACCAAAACCCTTTAGTCCTCAGAGGTGCAGTGGATCCCCCATAATTCCAGCACTGGCACCTTTGACACCCAATGTCTCAAAGAACATGGCTCTGAATGGTTCAAAACCATTCAAACCATGGTTCATGGTTTTGAATTTTTGCCACTTAAATCATGGAATATCCTGAGTTGGAGGGGACCCACAAGGATCATTGAGTATCAATATTAAAGGCTTCAACAGGATGATGGGGTCCTGTTGTGTAGGAAACAGCTTTCAATCCATTCAGCAGTATCCAAGATGATTTCTTTCCCTTCCTGACCTACAGAGATTATTCTGGAAAAACGATTCTTTAGATGCTACGGCAGGAGGAATAAAAATAGCTGAACAGATGAACTAGCCTCCCTGGCAGTACAAATACTTCCAAGTGCTTATAGAACAAGGAAAATGAAGCCTGTAGCAGGAAACAGAGGGAATCCCTACACAAAAGAAGGAAATTTGGGAAGAATGACTAATCTAGAAGAGGAAACTAGGTGCTGCGGCTGGCTGCTAGCAGGGCAAGTGTCTCTCAAAGCATCAATGTGCCTGTCAAGTAGGGAAAAACAACCTGGAATAGCTGATATTCTTGGAGGAGCAGGGCTCTTGGGATCTCCCAGGGGGTTTAGGGACTGAGGCTCTGAGGAGTCAGGTGAAGAATGGAGTGGGATGAAAACAGAGAATGCTTTTACATGCCAACCTGGGAAGTGCTTGCACCTGGGTGACATCAAGGTGATTTATGGGGAAAGCCCAATTAAGGTTCCCAGTGCTGGGAGCTGTTTTTCCCGGGAGGAATGATGACAGGAGCAGAGCTTGCTGGCTCCTGCAGCTCCTGTGGGGTGTCTGCCCAGCACTCTGAGCCTCTCGTTGCAAGAGGCACCAAAGTGCCCACAACAAGCAAAGACACCTGTGATCCATTTTTCCCATCCCATCCATCCCCTCTGTGGGGTCAGCAGAGCTGCCCTCCCTTCCCAGGGCTCTCCACCCTTCAAATTTCAGAGGAGGGAAGCTGTGGGGCTTCAGTTTTGGCTTTAACCATGATTATTCAGGGGAATGGTTTGACGTGGGCTCTCTCTTCCACCTGGAGCAAAGGACCCAGCACCATTGCTTGAGACATGGATGAAACTGATGAGAAATCACTCAGCTTCATCTGCAGCTTTCTCTTGCCAAGACATGAGCTCATCAGGGGGAATAAATTAATGCAGAGCCCCTTCTGCAGCCCATTCATGACCTTTTGGAGAGCAGCATGCCACTGGCTCGGGGGTGTCACATGAGCAAAGGCACTGGAGAGTCTCCACTGCACAGGTGGTGTCCCCACCTTGGTCACTGCCAACCCTTCCCTGTGTGCCAGGCTGGTCAGAACCCATTTAACCCCACCCCACTGCCTTCAGGAGGGGCTTGGCTGCTCCATCAGAACCCTCCAGCACAACTCAGAGCCAACAGCCTCCACCCCTGTCACCCTCCCATACACAGATTCAAGATTCCGAGAACCTTGACCCTGCCTGGAGCAACCCAGGGGTCTGCAAGGCAGAGTGGCTGCAATGTGTGGAGGCTTGGGTCAGGTCAGAGCAGGCTCCTGGCCCCAGGTCAGTGATGGATGGATGTGCCAGACCCCAGACCAGAGCTTATCTCAGCTATTTGGGTTATTCTAGGCATCTACCTTATCTCAGTGTCCAGCCGTGATCCTGGATTGTGGAGAACAGGTTTCATCCCCACAGCCTTCAGACTTTAACTTTCAGCTGCTCCTTTTCCCCTCTCCATCAGGGAACTAAGGGGAGAAGTAAGATGTCCCTACCCATGGCAGAAGGGCTGTAATGAGATTATGTCTAAAGTCCTTTCCAGCCTGAACCATTCTGTGATTCCGTGAATCATCAATTGGCTTTGAACAGGGAGATGCAGTTCTCCTTGCAGGCTTGAAGAGTCAGATGAGGCACAGTGGGAGCCCTTGGAGGAAGGGAGGTGGGCTTGTGATGCTGATCCTTCTCGCTTCTGTTTTGTGCATCCTAAAAAACCCTTTCCCCTGATCTTTTAGGCTGGGGGTGGTACCTGGCCTTTGGTCACTGTTCCCCTTCAGTCTTTTTGAATTAGAAATCCTTCAGAGGGAGATGTTCTCTCTTCTCTACCCTGGATATCTTTCCCAAAAGGACAGAGATGATCACAGGAATATGAACAGGAGCTCGTGGTTGGAACGGAGGCTCCAAGGCTGTCTGGGTCCATTGGGGTTTCGCCTCTGTGGCTGGATTCTTGGATATCTCACGGGGAATGATTCATGCCCGGGCCTTCCTTTGTGGCAGGGGTTTGTATAACAGCTCTCTGTGATGTATAATAAGAGCCGGGTGAGTGAGTGAGTGATGAATTCTTCCCTCACTCAGGATATTTATAGCTTCTCCTCTTTCTCCTCCAGTGAGTCACCTATTTTCGCACAGCTTGTGGGCGCTCCGTGTCAGTGAGGTTCCAGCTCCTCTGCCAGGCCTGGGGGAGACTGGCCAGAGGCTCCAAAGTTTCTCAGGACTTGGGAATGGTGCAGTTTAAGATCCCCCTGTGTGTGAAATCCAGCTAAAAGCCACGAGACCATGCAGATCCCTCTCTATTTTTGGTGGCTCCAAGGGTCACATTTCCCATCTGCTCCTCCACAGACTCACGTTTTCCTTCTCACTTTGCACGGGAGCTGCCTTTCAGTATCCTGTTGTGGAAGCTGGGATTCTCTTGGTATCATCCCTCCCAGGGTGCATCAGGTCTGACCAGACCTGGTGGGACGAGATCCAGACCATCTGGTGTGGGTTTTTTACCACCCTTATGATCACACATAATGTGGGGCCATCGTGGATTTTCACCAGGACCTTATTGCTACTCCAGTGTCCCAAAAGTGTGCCTGGATACATTTTCACCTGGAGGGCTCAGGAAAGGGGAGCAGGTCACCAGCTAAGTTGTCAAGATGTCCATCCATCCATCCATCCATCCATCCATCCATCCATCCATCCATCCATCCATCCCTCCATCCATCCATCCACCCACCCACCCACCCACCCACCCATCTCCAGGAAGGATGGACATGCAGCATCACGTGGAAGGCTGGAGCCACAGGAATGAACGCTTGCACAACAGAGCTTCCAGCCTTAGGGAGGTCTCCTGCCTCAGCAGAAAAATAATTATGTTTGTAATTCAATAATTCATTTGTAATGTTCTTCAAGGGGAGTTTTGTGTCTTCTTCCATCTTCCATTATGGGAGCAATATTAAAAAAATAGACTGAAATTGAAGTAAAATGGTATTTTGAGGGCTTTTTTTCCTATGCCTAACCCACTGCTTCTGTTTTTCCCCCCACATTTTGCCTTATTTTGTTGGGGTTATTTTTACACTGAGATGACGTCCCCCACTGAGGATACTTCCAGCTCCCCTTTCCCTGGCCGTCCCCCCTCTCCAGGCCCCTGCAGGTTATCCCTCACCTCCCCCCTCCCTCTGCCCAGGGTGGGGTTTCCTTGTACCATCCTCCTGCAGCTCGGTGCACTTGTGCCCTCCTCCTCTTCCCACAGCCTGATTTACGGGGGTTTATCTTTCCCTTTCACACTGCACCTGATTGTGGTGACCTCTGCTCCCTGCATAGCCTGAATTCCTCAGGAGGGGCCGTGGGCCACCGGGAGGGGCTTTCTCCTTCCCTGTGCTATTCCAGATGCCACCAAGAGGTCCATAAGGCATGTCCATCTTCTGGCCAGGTGGCTGGGGAATTAGGAGGGTCTCCAGGGGAGATGTCCTGCCTTGAGTGGCAAAAACAGGGTCATCCCCTGCCCTGGGATGTGCTGCTACCCCCAGCCCACCCCAAAATCTCATCTGTCTCCCTCCCTGGAGCTGGGGAGATGTGCTGGATTTCCCTTGGGATGGGATGTGCCAGGGTCGGGGAGATTCCAGTGACGTGGGGACTGGCATCCTGGTTTTCCTGGTCTCATCAGTTCTTCCCTTTCCCCTGTGCAGGATCTCTCAGGTACATGGGGGTCACACCCCATAGAGCCAGTGCTACTCAGACAATGAGGGCTGGAGAATATCCCAAACTCCTGAGGGTGGTCCTGCTTGTCTGTGTTGGCAGCTTTCCCTGGGCAGGATCCATCTCCCACCGTATCCAAGGGGTCAGGATGAATGAGCTCCACTCTGCCACATTCCCTTCAGCCACAGCTCACCCCCTGTGTTCCAAAAGGGACCGTTTTGGAGATGGACCAGGTCCAGCTCCCTTAGGGGATGCTCCTCTTCCCTGTGAATCCCTGCATCCCATGCAGCAGGCATGATTGTCCCTCCCTGGCTGTCTCCCTGTCCAGCTCTGTGAGCTGAGACACAGCCTCTGGATGAATCAGCAAGGACTCAGGCTGAGGCTGAGGGACACAGATTAATTAATCATCACCCTCCATCCCTGATTCCCCTGATTCCCCTGATTCCCCTGATTCCCCTGATTCTCCTGATTCCCCTTCCTTCCAAAGAGCCTGACAGCCGAGGGTGAGCAAGAGTGGGGAAGCTCATCCCTCTGTGGTCTGTGGGAATTGCACTTCCCTGGGAGTCAAAGTCTCCCAGAAGAGAGTGAAATGGTCACTGGAATTTAATTTATTTGATCTGCAGGCAGTGGCAGAGTGGCACCCACCACTCCCAGCACTCAGGGATGTAAAATGAGGGCACAGGGACTGGAGGCTTTTTCCGTCTGGGAAATGCACCTTGGCTTTGTCACCGCATGCTTTCACCCTGGACAAAACTTTAGGGTCAAATGTCAAAAATGAGAGCCAGCAGTGTTTAGGTCAGCTGGGATGGCTCCCACCAAACTCTCTGCAAAATCCTGAAAAAGGAATGAAACTCAGAAGTTCATTTTTAGGGTTTTTGTTTGTTTGTTTTGGTTGGTTGGTTGGTTTGTTTGTAATGCTAAGTACTGCCTTCTTTCCAATCTACTGCATCACCCAGGAGGCTGCAAGTTCCTGTTCGGACATCTGAGAGGGAAGATGTGGCTCCTTAGCATGAGAAGTTACTCCCAGGATGTGGAACTTGTGCTAAACCACAAAGCTTTAGATAAAATTCCCAGGAGCTGGCATCACATGGAGGAGCTGGCATTTAAGGGAAGACAGGAGGCACAGCCCTCATGATTGTCCTGGCATAAATCCCCTGTGCAGCTGGGCAGGAAAGGACCTTGTTGGAGGAGTTTGGGACAGGAATGTGACATGAAAGACTTGGGATGCTGGAACTGAACTCGGAGGGTTTGGATTTCACCTGGAACACCTGGCTTTTGGAACCAGTGGCAGCCAGGCTAGGAGGTGCCCCAGCCTACGTGACTGGTTTGTGGTGATGATTGATAGCAAGCTGCACTGCCAGAACTCTCGCTGCACTAATTACACATCTGCAGGTACCCTGGAGTGGTTCATTCCTGCCTGACACACTCTGGGAGCCGAGCTGGGCTCAGGGATCCTCCTCCCGCCACATTTTTCTTCCCTAGGAAGTGCCTTTTGCTGCTTTTTGTTTGTAACTGGGGGTGACAGAGCCAACGTTGTGAGGATACCCAGAGAGGGGAAATCCCACCCTGCACATCTCTGCCATGTCCAGCCCTGTTGCCCCGAGCCAGGGCTGGTGGCACAGAGGACCTGTGGCTGCTCCTGGATCCCTGGAATGTTCCAGGCCTTGGCGCCTGGCTCTGGGATAGTGGAAGGTGTCCCTGCCCTGGCAGGAGGCAGAATGGGATGAGATTTAAAGTCCTTCCAACCCAAATTAATCTGGGATCTCATGATTCTGATATTCTCCTCCTGTCTCATCCTGGGAATGGTTGCCATGGGGCTTTCCTGTGTTTTGGCTGATGCGGTGCCTGATGCCGTATCCGGATTTGCTCAGTTCTGCCCATAGGAATTCCAGTTTGTATTTCTTCCTCCCCCTCCCAGCCTGCACTAAGATGTGTCTGATGAGCAGCCTAGCTGGGAAAATGTGACTGGGATTGATTTTGTTGCCTGCAGCCAGTGTTGATTGGAGATTCTGCCACTGTTTTGTTTTGGAAATCAATTTCCTTGTAACTCTTCCACAGTGAGGACTTGCTGCTTTCCCTCTAAGACATTAGGCCTTGGCCTGAGCAGTCTGGGCTTAAAACTGAATTTTTCACACTGCTCTTTTCTCACAGAACTTGCTGCACCCAGCCTGGCCAGGGCTGGGAGTTCATTCTCTCTTCTTTCTTCCCATTTCTCCTTCTGCAGGGGAAGGGACTGTCCCACCTCACGTGCTTGGGATGTCCCTCTGGAGCTGCTGGAAATGATGTCCCATGTCTTGCTAATCCCCAAGGAGGTGAGAGCAGCCTGAAGCAAGGCCCAGTGTCATCAGGTCAGCCTGAAAATCACCAGAAAAACTGACATGGAAAGCCTGGAGCAAACCACTGGGAATTACATCTTCGGGGAAAGGTGGGGAAGGGGGGCCAAACCTGCAGGGAGTGGGATTTAAGAGACTTGCTGTCTCCATGACACCTTGTGCATGTCCAGATCTTGTTGGTGAGCAATTAAGGCAGTGTCTTAAGCAGAGCCGTGGAGAGCACAATTAAGTAATTAATAGTAATTAAAGGCATGTTATCCAGAGATGTGTTGTTGGGGATGGAGTGAGGAATTCAGGGTTACGCTTAACCTCTCCCTGCTTTGAAAAGGCACAGATCAGTCCCCTTTGGAGATGGAGGGGAGGAAAATATCTGAGCCTTGTTGAAATTTCTCTGCATTATTTTCCCTGTCAGACCTGAGGCTGCCGAGGTTCCTCTCACCCAAAAAGCACCTTTTAAAGGATTTTCTTTTTCAGAGTTGTGCCACCCAGTGCAAAGCTCCCAGGCCTTTTCCTGCAGTCGGAAATCTCCTGCTGTTTCAGGTAATAAGTCTGTTTATTGAAGCTCTTCTTCTGCCATGGTACCTCTCACAAGTTCTATATTTGCCCTTGCTAGGGCTTTTCTATGAAAAAAGCCAAAGAAATGTGTCAGGGCTTCTGGTTTCTGCCAGCACCAGGAGGGTTTTGGAGAGTGAGTTATTATGTTGGACCTGGAAGCTGGATTTATTTCTGCTGTGTTCCCAAGGACCAGACCAGCCTGTAGGAAAAAGCCAGTCTAGGATCTGCAAGGATGCAAAAGAATACAGATTTAGGAGGAATTTGGGGAGAAAGGTAACTTTTTTTTTGTTTTTGTGGGGTTTTTGTGTGTTTTTGTTTTGTGGGGTTTTTTTGTGATTAAGTAATTGCTTCCACATTGGATTGATCAAAGCAAAAGGGAGGACTCAGAAAGGTCCCCACATGAATTAATCCCCCCGGGATAATCAGGAATAACTTTTCTGGGTAGGGCAAAGCCTGAGGAGCAAGGCTGAGGGGAATGAAAGACAAGCACCTTTTGCCTGCTGCTCTCCCTCTCATTATTATCTACACATAAATTACCCACATTCTTTGCAAGCCAGGTCTTGTCTTGACTGAGGGAGTTCAGATCATCAGAAATGCAACAGTTTTCCTGCACATTTCCTGATAAAAGGAGCTCCAAGGGGGCAGGAGGTTGGGAGCAGGGGGGAAATGGGATAGGGTTTCTCCTGCTACCATTTATCAGAATTTCCTGGAATTCCTGGGCTACTAATACCAGAAATTTCTGGATGTCCCAGCATGGAGAACACCCCTTGTACCCTGCCCAAATTTCATTATATACCTTCAATAATGCAAAATTCCTTCAAAGATTCCCAGCAAACAGCCATCTCAGAGCCAGAACGATCCATCCCAGCAATGTTGTCTCAGCATTATCCCAATGTCCCAATGCCCAAGGTCACTGCAGTGACACTTCTTGTCCCCCCTCACCGTGGCACTTTGCCACCAGCATTTCCATGAAATGGCCCCTTTATTGATGAATGCTCTGGGGTGTTGGGTTTTTTTTTTTTTTTTTTTTTTTTTTTTTTTTTTTTTTTTTTTTTTTTTTTTTTTTTTATGGCTAGCCAAGGAAGAGCAGCACTGGCTGCTTTCCAAGCAGCTCCATTGCAGATGCCAAGGTTTGCACAGGGGCCTCTCTCCCCTCCTGGTTAATGGATCACCAAGACATGACCTGGCTGAGTCTGCTGGGAACAGGGGCTGGATAAACACTCACTCCGTGGGCAGCATTCCCACTTCAGGGCTTGGTGGAAATCTGGGTGCCCAGGCAAACAGACCCCACCAAAACCACCTTACTCTAGCCCAAAAGAGCATCCCTGCCACCTCCAGCTAAGAGTCTGGGGGATACCCTGAGTTTCTTATCCCAGAGCAGAAATAATTTCCCAATAATCATTTGGGACTCAATAGTAATTTGGGACCAAATAATTTAATGGGGACAGGGATAGGTCACAGAGATCTGTGATTGCCTCCATAAACACATCCATGGTGGAGGGGAAGCTGCTGGAGTTAAGGGAGAACTCAGCACAGGATGGAAAATAGCTGTGGGCTAGAAATGCCAACCACCAGGAGAAACACAAAATTGTAGAATTGGAAAAGCTGGATTTAAAATCATGGAGTCCAAATACTCCACCCAAAACTGCCAAGGTCACCACTAAACCATGTCCCCAAGTGCCACGCCCACACCTTAAAGCTCCTCTTTGAGAGGGGCAGAAGGAGCTAAGGGAATATTTGCAATATATCCTTCCCTGTGTGCAATTACATATATATATATATATATATATATATAAACCAGAACATGGATGGGATATAAACACCCATATAAAAATAAACATCAATATATGTAAACCCCCCACATATCCAGAACCTCTTTGCCAGGAATTACGACGAAGGAACTTGAATATCTCCGTGGTCTCAGCAGAGGCAGCCCTGCCTCCTCCCTCCCCTCCTCTCATGTCACTCTCTCCATTCTCCAGCTAAAAATAAAGGAACCTTGAGCACCCAAGTCCCCCATGGGCCCCTGGATGATAAACATCAAGCCTTGTGCCAGGAACCCCACCCCAGGGCTGTGTCCCTCAGAATCTAGAGGCTCCAGCCCCACGGTGCGGGATGAGGATGTTGCTCACGGACCCCAAATCCTCTTCTCCCTCCTCTTCTTCCCTCATCTGGAGCTAAGCCAGTCCTCAGAGGTTGTAAACCCTCAGGCCACAGTGATAAAACTCTAGCAGGACTCTTCTTTTTTCCTCCCCAATCGTCCCGATGGGTTTATGGCCCCCTTATGGTCCCTATTGTCACACCAGGACTTCCTCGCCAGCAATAACGCTTAGATTTCCCCCAGTACACCCCAGCAGCTCACTGGGACACAAGAAATGCTGATGCTCAGGTGCAATAAATAGTTTTAGCCCTCCCCCCCTGCTTTGCCCTCACAGGGGAAGAAGAACAGGGCCCCAGGTGGGTTGTTTGTCCTGCAGGAGGTTCTGCAGCTGATGAGGGACAAATTCTCAGCTCTTTGGGCTCTTTGTATCCCAGCCCCGTGATGAAAAATGGGCAGCACCTCCAGAGAGGCTAGGCTGGGTGGGAAGATGTTTGATGCCAGAATCTGCATGGAAAACTGGCAGAGGATGATTTTTTACCATCCTGGCCACCTCATTCCCAGTCTGGGCTACCCTGGAGCTGCTGGAAGTCCCAGAAGGAGCACAGCAGGTCCCAGGCCGGGGCTGAGGGAGCAGAAGTCTCCCCACCTCTCTGGGACCATCAGGTGCTACTCCTTGGCCATTCCTGAGAGAGAAGGTCCTGTCCAGATACATAGTGAAGGCTAAAGACCATTTGTTCTGGAGATGTGGCTGTGGATGGGGAAAAACCAACAACCAGCACAGGCTCCAAGGAGAAATTTAGGAAGGAATTCCTGGCTGTGAGGGTGGGTAGGCCCTGGCACAGGGTGCCCAGAGGAGCTGTGGCTGCCCCTGGATCCCTGGGAGTCTCCAAGGCCAGGCTGGAGGAAGCTGGTGTGGTGGCAGGTGTCCCTGTCCACAGCTGGGGGTGGGATGGGATGAGCTTTAAGGCCTTTCCAACCCGAACTATTCTGGAATTCTGTGTGGGTCATGAGTTGTTACTTTTGGTGTTTATTTCTCCCCAGCACCCATTGTCCTCCTGAGCAGCTCCCTCCTAAGCAACCAGGTGTTTTCCAAGGATTGCTGGGAAGTGCGTGGCCCATCCTGGGAGGATGGAAACCTGCAGCACCGCCATTCCCTCCCCAGCCCCTGGACATTTTCACCAGCCAGCAGAAGGGTGGGGAAGCTGCCAAAGAGCTGGAAGGGCCCCCTTTGTTAGGGAGTGCAGGCGGCACAGGAGGGGCTTTCCAGGGGCTGTTTAAACATTAACCAGCACAACAATCGCCCTGTGTTCCCTGTTCCCACTGCCACACCGGGCCTTCACCTCTGGGGGGTGGATTGCAGGGTCCTGAGCTGCTCCCGTGGCCTGGCATGGTGCTGTGGTGGGGACAGGAGTTTCTGTGCCTCCCCCTCTGCCCGCAGGATGCCAACGCTGTCCCTGTGGCTGCAGGCAGCCCACAGATGTGGGGTCAGGGGGTGAGGACGGGTTGTTAACTTCCCTCTCACAGCCATCACTTGCGGGACACGGCTGGATGGTTTCAGAGAGCTCAGAAGTGAAGCCAGTGTGGCCTGGAAACTGCTGGGAGCTGAGCCGAGGCGCTCAGCCAGCCCTGACGCAGCTCTGGTGCCCACGGCACAGCAGGAGGACCTGGATCTGCAGGAATCTCCCCCCATCCTCACCCTTCAACCCCTTTCTCCACCAGGGAAGGGACAATCTTGCAGGTTTAGCTTCTCTACCACAGGGATCTGAGAACCATACCAGCCCCAATTTCTTTTTTGAAGAGTAGGGAGTAGGAAAAGTGCTGACAATTTTCTTTTATTCCTGTGGAAAAGAAGTTGAGTGATGTGACCAAGGTTAGGCAGGAGTATAAAAAACCTGCACTTAGGTCCAGCTTTACATCCTGCTCTCTTTCTGGCAGCAAAATACTTGAAAGCAATGCCAGGTGGGATCAGAAGTTTTGGGAGTGCCTGCTTCCCCAGTCCCCATCTTTTGGGAATACTCCAGCACCACAGGATTATAAGAATAAGAGCAACTCACCCCAGCTGCAAAATTTGGGCTGAGCAATAAAAATAATCCCAGAATGGTTTGGGTTGGAAAAGACCTTGAAGCCCATCCCATTCCACCCCCCTGCCATGGGCAGGGACACCTTCCACTGTCCCAGGTTGCTCCAAGCCCCAATGTCCAACCTGGCCTTGGACACTGCCAGGGATTCAGGGGCAGCCATAGCTGCTCTGGGCACCCTGTGCCTTTTGTTATTATTTAGTTATTTATTATTTAGCACCCTTTTGTTATTTATTTAGTGTTTTTATCACTATTTATTAAGAAATATATGTATTATAATATTGTTAATATTAATAATAATAATTAGAATTCCTATCTATTACATCATTCACAACAATAAATAAGGATGACTGATAATAAATGAGAAGAATCTAATCTGTGGGCTGATGAAGAGCTCTCTGTCCTTCTCACAAATTCCCGTCATGCTTCCAGCATTTTGGGAAGCTGTGGGATGCCATCAGTCAGGGCTGTCAGGGAGGGAGGACAGGGGGTCACGGGACATGTGGGATTCCTTCTGGTTACCTGGGGCGTGTCCAGGCTCCATAACTCACCTTCCAGCAGTGTTTTAATGTCTCTGCTGGAGAGTTTGACGGGCTTTTTGAGCTTTCCTCCCTGGAATCTCACCCAAATGTCTGAGAGAAGCAAACACAGGCTAAGCTGAAATAAACAGAATGGTTTATTAGAGCAAATATTCCCAGACTAAGCTCTCCATATTCAAACATCCTTGTGCTGAAATGTCTCAATTTGCTCTAGCAGGCCAGCACAAGGCGCTTTTTTTTTCTTTTTGCACGGTGTGTGTGCAAAGTGCATGAATTCACTCACAGCACTGGCCTTTTGCTGCTCAGACACAAAAGTTCTGGCGATTTGGGGGTAATTCCCATTGAAGAAGCTCCAGGATGGAGCTGCCTGAAACAAAGCAAACAACATTTAAATCAGTGTGGGATTATTTTTTCTTTCTTCTGGTAGCAGTTTCCAGCCCATTTTAAAGCGATGGTCATCCTCAGCCCACCCCAAAATTTGGCCAGAAGCACCTGGTGCTGTGCAATCGCTGCCAGGGCACTACACCGTGCTCCAAGGACCCAGCGCCCTCCGGATTGCATTAACCAGGATGATCCTTTTAAAGATCCTTGCTTGGGAAGCAAATCCCATTTGAAATAAAGCAGAGGGATTTAGCTTAATGAGGCAAAGCCAGGGAAGAGAGGCAGAAGGACCTGTGTGGCTGATACAGCACAAGGCAAGGCAGAACCTGCAGCAGAGGGGCTCCTGTGGTGGAGGAGACCTTGGGAAGCTGCGTGCATGGAAAAGTGGGACACACCGAGCTGGCGAGTTTCCCTTGTCCATGGGAACACTTGGATATCCCTCAGGAGCCTTCCCTGGTGGCCTTCAGATGGGGGGGTGGGGCGTCAGGGACCAGCAGAGGAGCAACAGGGGACACACTGGTGGCTCATCTCTGCTTATTCCTGTCCTGACCCCATCTCCCACCGCTCCCAGCCCTGATCCATCCTCTTCTGCTGTTTGGAATGTTCCAGGTCCTTCTCAGCTGGTGCAGCCCACAACCCGACTGCTCCTTCGCTGTTTTAGCTCCCGGCCCGGCCCGTGCAGGGGCAGCATCCTTGGCCCCATGTGCCACCAGGGTCCCCAGACATCACTCCGGGGACTGTCCCTCGCTGTTTGGCCGCCCTGCCTGCCCGGGGAAGTGGCGCAGCCCCATCCATCAGGGCCAGCGCTGCCTCGGGGCGCCGCAAGCTCGCAGCCCCTGCTGGGATGTTTTCATGACAACCGGCCCAAACACCGCCTCCCCCCTGCTGACAGCAGCACTCCGGCCAGCAGGACAGGCTGCTCCGAGGAGGATGTCCGTCCTTGCCGCTGGAAGCACAAGGAGCTCCGCTGGCCACAGGGCACAGCCTCCCCCGCCCCTTCCCGCAAACCCTGGGAGAAATCCCAGCTCGGCCCCTCCACGGCGCTGGGGGAGGGGGTAGATCCAGCTGCAGAGTCACACACACCCGGTCACAGCCTCTCAAAGCCACAACCCAAACCCTGGCAGCTGTTTCTCTTCCCCCATCACAGGGAAGGGGATAGTTCCCCCTTTAAACCAGGAGGAAAGGCCTCCCCCAGCTCCACGTGGTGCCCAAGGGACCAAAGTCCAGCTCCTCTGGCACACAGATAAGCGACTCAATGACAGTGTGCACACCTCTATGCCAGCTGGAAGACCCCCAAAAATCAGCTTCTGCCAGGTGGGATCAGTGAGGACAAGTCCCTTCAGGCTAAGGAAGGTGTGGGCACTGCAACATCCAGTGCTGGGCTTTCAGATCCATGAAACCAGGAGGAGCACACGGTGTCCCATGGAAAATGGGGCCAGGGGATGGTCAGGAGCATCTTCAGGAGCATGGGACCCTGTGGCAGAGGGACAGGAGCCCATTGGTGATGCTCTCTGTGAGGAAGGAGCCCGTGGGGAGCTGCACCTTCCAGAGGCTCTCTGCAGGGTCAGGGGGCAGCTGAGCAATCCGCAACTCAACCCTGGAATGCCACTGTCCAGCTCAGCTCCAAGGGATTTCCTGAGCCTTGATAGCAGCTCAGCAGCTGCAGCTCCGGGTAAGCCTTTAAGGTTCAAAGAATCATGGAATCTCCTGAGCTGGAAGGGATCCACAAGGATCCAGTCCAGCCCCTGGCCCTGCGCAGACACCCCAACAATCCCACCCCAACAATCCCTGGGAGCAGTGTCCAAACACTCCTGGAGCTCTGGCAGCCTCGGGGCTGTGCCCATTCCCTGGGGAGCCTGGGCAGTGCCCAGCACCCTCTGGGGGAAGAACCTTTTCCTGATCTCCAGCCTGAGCCTGCCCTGACACAGTTCCAGCCGTGCCCTGGGGTCCTGTCACCCCTCAGAGGCCCCTCATCCCTGATCCTGCAGGGCAGACAACACATCCCCTCACCCAGGCACTGCACACCCCACGAACTCCGGGCAGGGTGAGAACACCCCAGGCCCTTCCAAATATCACTTTCACAAGTCAGCTCATCATTTCCTCTCTGGCTGCCTCATCATCGTTTAAAAAGAAAAAAAAAAAAAAAAAAAAAAAAGAAAAAAAAAGAAAAAAAAAGAAAAAAAAAAGGGAAAAAAAGTCATTTGCCACCCAGCTCCACTGCCCCCCTCTGAAATGTCACCCTGGGTTTCCTGTGTCAGCAGCCACCCAGGAGCAGAGGCAGCCTCGAGCTCTGTCTGCAGCATCCTGTTCCCAAGTGGTGTTTTAACCCCTGCAGACCTGGCTCTCTGCCACCGACACCAGTCGCCCGAGGCCACCCGTTTTAAAAAAGCCACGCTGAGCAAAAATGGAAACTTTCTCTCTGTGTGATCACATTAAAATGGATTTAAAATCAGAGGAGGTGGTGGAACAAAATCCCCCCCCCCAACAAAAAGTATCCTTTCTCAGAGACAGCAGCAGAGATGCAGAGACATTAAGTGACCTGTAAAACAGCTCAGATTTCATTAACCAGCAAATTGTGGATGTCCCCCATGTCCTAGCGGGCTGCCACGTGACAGACCCGTGACACTGGATCCTCAGCAGGTCACTTCTCTGTCCCCTTGTCTTCTCTCCTTGGGGAGGCAGCAGGAACCTCCTTCAAACCACACAAAACGCAGCACTGATACTGAGAAATGAGCAGAACACTGGGTTTTGGTTGTGTTTTTTTTTATCAGGCCCTTTCATTGTATAAATAATTTATTTCAGTTCACAGCATTATGTCTGCATCTTAAAAAAAATAAAAGAAAAAAGGAAAAAGGGAAGGACAGGAGGAACAGAGACTGACGGACAATGGCAAGGGCAGGACACGGGTGGCGGGGTATCGCGGATGGGAACACAGCAAATGGACCTGGGGGAATGAGACCTGCCAAAAAATCACAGGTCATTCATAATCTGAGAAGATGCACAACCTTGCAAAGAGCCCAGACAGTTCCCCTCAGGAGCTGCTCTGCTGAGGCCCCTCTTCTTGCACCCCCCCTGCCGAGGGTGACGCTCATCTTCACACAGTGGTGGTGGGGGGAAAAGCGGGTGGTGGTGGCACGGAACCGGGTGGGTATGGAAACACCACGGAAGCCAGGAGCTACTCGTTGGAAAAGTCTTTTTAATTATTGCAGAAAGCAGAGTGGCTGGCAAGGGCACGGGCACAGCGTCCCACCCGGCCCAGGCGAACCTTCCAGCGGTCTGCCATCTCTCCAAGGGGATGCTCAGCTGGGTGGAACGAGCTGCCAGGAAGGACCCAGCTCTGTAAAAACAGCCTTTCCATAGCCAGCATTTGCTAAACCAGGAGGTGAAAAAACGCACCACTAACAGCCTGCACGTGTCATTCCTAAAACCTGATCCCTCTGGAGCTGCTGGGGTCAATACAGCTTTTACATTTCAAACAGGTCGCTCTCCCAGAAAAGGGTTAATACATGTGGCTTCTGTGGCATCAAAAATAAATAATTATTTTTTCTCTCTCTCTTGACAGCAAGTACCAAAGTGTTGGAGGTGAAGACAAAGCAAGGAAACCCGAGGAAGCGGGAAGAGAGCCACCTGAACGGATGGGACCAGCCCACACAAATCGGGACTCGCGCCGGGAACTCAAACCCCGCAAGAGGAGAAAAAACACGACTCGGCTGCAACATTTGTTCCATAACAAACCCCCCTGCCCCCCAAAAATGCTGTTTGGAAGGTGCTTGTTGCTGCAAGGGGAGGATCAACTCCCTGAAACCCGAAGGGCGTTTTGCTTTTGTCTGCTTGGTGCTTTCCCCTTGGCTGCTCTGGGAAGGGGTTTGCGAACAAGAAAGCTGGTGTAAAATCACCAGAAATTCTGCCTGCCTCCGGATTCAGGATATTTGGCCCCTGCTTCAGCTCTGTGGGAAGCCAGGACCCCAGAGAGCCAGATCCCGGGCTGAAACACAGGCAGCAAGTGGATTTTGGTTCCCAGCCCCACGCAGGTAGCAAAATGTTCACCTGCAGGAGGAGGCGGGCAGGCCCGGCCCTGCCCGGGCGCTCAGGCTGCTCTGCAGGCAGAGCTTGCCCATGTGGCTACTGGGGGAAGCAAGGGGCTTTTAATCAGGTTTAAATCTTTATTAGAAACCTACCACAAACCCCACACCCCCATTCCTCTTCACCCCCTGCCATCTTCCCTTTCCAGCAGAGATTTTTTGTAGGCTCTGGCCATCTCTGTCCGTCCATCCATCCATCCATCCATCCATCCATCCATCCATCCATCCATCCATCCATCCATCCATCCATCCTCCCCTGCCACGACCAACCCCACCCCCCCGCGATTTGGCCTCCTGCCCCACTGCAGAGCAGCACAGCAGCCAGAACCCCAAACTCTGCCTTTTTGGGGGGTTTTACTAAGTGACCCCTTGTTCGGATCACCTGCTGGGAGCACCCTGTGCATGGGGACAATACACACCTGCGGGGGGCTTTGCTGCAGGAAGGTGACACCCCCGAGCCTTTCAGAAATGGGGGTCCTGCACAACCCTCCCCAACGCCTCCAGCAGCGTTCACCCCAAACCCTCGGGTATGTTTTTCCTTTCTCCACCCCTTTTTTGAGCCAAGAGCTTAAAGCTCTGCACCATTCAGCAGCTGCTCAGCACCCCAGTGTCGCATCCTCCCCCCCGCCCCACAGGCTGCCCGTCCTTGCTCTGCACCCTAAAACACCGGCCAGGGTGGGTGGATGTCCCCTTACCTAATCACACCCACCCCTCCAAGGCATTTTCTGCTGTCCCAACCCAACCTCCAAGCTTTCACCACCCCTTCCCACCGCCACCCGCGGGGGAGGGATCCAGGGATGCAGGGATCAGGGCTGGAAGCCCCCTCCCCGCTGACCTTGCCGAGCCACGATGCATCCGCACCCCCGCCCCAAAATGCATGTGGGGAGCTGGCATCGACACCCCCGAATGCCCCCAAACGCCCACGCTAAAGATCCGAAAGCACGCTGGGCTCCGCTCGAACGCACTTCAACAGGGTCCTGCCCTGTTGGTTCCCCGGCACACAAAGGCTCGGTGGTCCTGGAGGATGGAGAGGGGGGATTCATCCCGTTTTTCCATGTTTCCAGACCAAAGGAGTCCGGATCAGACCCTCAAGAGCACGGGGCGGTGGGAGAGGGGAGCTCCGGGATGTGGCGGGAGCCGCTTTGTTATCACCACTATTGTCTGTCCTTTGGGGAAGGAGGAAAACAATGAAGAGGAAGAAAAAAAAAAAAAAAAAAAGAGAGAACGATTAAACCCAAAATAATCGCTTTGGTTCTGTCTCCCCCTCGGTTCCTTTGTCTGCTCCTCCATCCCTCCCCGCCTCGGCTGGGCTTCTACCGCTTCTTCTTCTGCTTGAGGGACTTCCTGCGCTTGAGGATCATCTCGTAGAGCTTGTCCATACCCTCCGTCAGCCCCTCGCCGATGATGGCGCAAGCGGGCTGGATGTGGTAGGTGGTGGAAGGGGTCAGCTCGTGGAGGGCCAGCTGCTTCTCGATCTCGGCCACCGGCAACGATTTGGGCAGGTCCTGCTTGTTGGCGATGACCAGCAGCGGGGTGCCCTGGTTCTCCGCGAACTTGGTCACCTTGTGCAGCTCCGTTTTGGCTTCCTCCAGCCGGTCCACGTCCACTGAGTCCACCACGTAGATGATGCCATCGGTGCAGCGGCTGTAGGACTTCCAGAGCGGGCGCAGCTTCTCCTGGCCGCCCACGTCCCAGAAGTGGCAGCTGATGCCCTTGGCCGTCCCGTTGCTGAGCCGGATCTTCTCCGTGTTGAAGCCGATGGTGGGCACGGTGTTGACGAACTCGTTGAACTTGAGGCGGTAGAGCACCGTGGTCTTGCCCGCGGAATCCAGGCCCAGCATGACGATGTGCAAGGACTGGAAGGCGGAGATGTTGGAGGAGATGTTCCCCATGGCCACGGCTCACGGCCGCGCTCACAGCCCCGCGCCCATCCCCGCGCCGCCGGCCCGCAGCGGGGGCACGGCTCGGGGCGGCGGAGGGAGCCGGGAGCCGGGAGCCGGGAGCAGCAGGGAGCAGCAGGGAAATGGGAGCAGGGATCGGGAACACGCAGCTCGGCTCCACGCGGCGGCAGCGCGCCGGGACTGCCGAGCCCCGCCCCGCCCGGCAGGAGGAGGAGGAGGAGGAGGAGGCAAAGGAGGAGGAGGAAGAGAAAGAGGAGGAGAGGAGGAGGAGGGGCCGCGCCACCGCCTTCCTCCCGCTCCGCCCCGCGTCCTGCCCGGATCGCACCTGCCTGTACTGCCCCTGCCTGAGCTTCACCTGGCCCTGCCTGAGCTTTGCCTGGCCCTGCCTGTGCTTCTGCTCCTCGGGGCCCCCTGGGAGCGCCACCCCCCTGTGCTGGAAGCTTGGTTGTCCTTGTGTTCGTCATCGTGACCGACCGCAGCAAGCAGTAAAAAAGAAAAAACCCAAAACCTTAAAAATAGTAACCAAGCCAAAGGTGTGGCTGCTCCATCCCTGGAAGTGTCCAAGACCAGGTTGGACAGGGCTTGGAGCAACCTGGGATAGTAGAAGGTGTCCTTGCCCGTGGCACCAGATGTTTTTTCAGGTCCCTTCCAACCCAAACCATTCTGGGATTATTCATCGCACGTGAGACTCCAGGAGGAACTTCCCAGTGCACCAGAAGCTGTTCAGGCACAGCTCCTCAGGGACACCTGGCACCAGTGATGATTCTAGCTGGAAAGCAGCAGAGCAGTGTGGAGCATCTGTGTCCCCTACAGCTGTCATAGTGTCCCGAAGCAGAGAGATGCCACGAGGGGAAAACCTCACCTGTGCTGGATCCGGGGCAGGGCTGGCACTAATGTTCATCGCTGCTTGGGTCTCATACTTTGCAAAGGTTGTAAGTGCCCCTCAACCCCATTAAAGCTCCTGAGGTCTCCACGGCCAGATAGCTGAGCCATGGAACTTCTGTCCCACTTATTCACAGAAGGAACCTTAAAGATCGGCTTCCAACTAAAGATCCAGTTCCATCCCCCTGCCACGGGCAGGGACACCTTCCACTACTCCAGGCTGCTCCAAGCCCTGTCTGACCTGATCTTGAACACTTCCAGGCAGCCACAGCTTTTCTGGGCAAAACCCAAGCCAGAGCTGTTGCTTTTATTTCTGCTCCCGCTCCCGAGCCAAAAACCAGCAGCAGGCCGGTTGCTACAATATTACCCATTGCCTCTTTTACAGCGTTTGTAAAATAAATATCGACTCTATGCGACAGCCGAGCCAGAAAGCCCCAGAGAAAGAAGTGCACTGCAGAAGACAGATACCGCTTTTAATTTAAGATGCTTTCACCCCTCAGCATGCGGTGAGGATTTGTCGGGCTGGAGTGGGATCATTCCTCACATTCATTTTTCATCCCAAGGATGCATGTGGAGGCTTTGTGTGGAGATAAGGCCACCTATTAACACATGCCATCATTAACAATACAGGCAGCTTGCTTTTGCAGCCCTCAGAGGTGACACTGGGCACAGTTTTGTGGAAATCACCATGTAGTGACAGCGGGAAAAGGGCAGGGAGCTCTGTGCCCGGCTTCATGCAATGGGAGAAACACTCCTTGGCACGAGTGAGGCGGCGTTGCCAATCCAAAGTCCAGGCACAGGCACTGGATGGGCCAGAAAATGGAAATATTTTGTGCAGCAGGGCTGTCCTAGACTGATCTTTGAGCTGGCGTGAGCTCAGGCTTTACTCTGCCACCACGCCAAAGAAATGAGGTTCTGAGAGCACAGGGAGAAAGGCTGTAAGTGATCACCTGACTCCAGGACACGGAGCATTAAAGAGGAATTTAAAAAATGCCAGAAACAGAAGAATAGGGTCATATCTGTGAGTGGCAGATCCGGCACTGGCACCGCTCTCATCTCTTCTGCCTGAATCACTCCAGCAAAAGCTTCCTTAAAGGCTGCTGTTAAGGATAATCCCAAAGCGAGGGCATCCCGGGCTGCTCCCAGAATTAGTGGCTAATCTGTGTGCAGTAGGGCTGGGATTTAGGAATTTACCTTCGGGCTGTGAGCCCATGCTCGGGGCCGGGAGTGCGGGAGATGCTGTTTCAGCTCTCGGTGCTGTGCCAGGTAGTGCTCCCCTGGGAATTCCTCCCTCTCTCCCTCTCTCTTCCTTCATCCCGCTGCTAGGGACGGATTGGAGCCTCAAGAAAAGCCACGCAGGCCACAAAAATTCCTTTCCCCGCCATCTGAAGTCTAAAGGGGAGTCTTCCCTCCTGAGCACTCCTCCTTTTTGTTAATGCCAGTTCTAAATAAAGGCGAGATTAGATAGCCAGGATGATCAAACCTGGGGATGTTCTCCAAACCGGCTTCAGATGAGACAATCCTGAGGGGATGGAGATAAACGGGAGCGTCGCAGCGGTGAATTATGCTGCGGCTAATGCCAGCTATCCATGAATAAGCTGGTAAAACCTCCGCGGAATATTAAGCGCAGAAATAACAGCGTTAATCGCAGCTGAGAGGAGTCTGCCAAGTCCATTCGGTGGCAAATTTAGGGAGAGGAAACCCATCTTTTCCACAAACCACCCCCCGCCTTTCGCTGCTTTTTCTCCCCCTTCGCCGCCCTTCCCCTCCTATCAAGGTTAAGCAGCCAAGGTTAAAGGCAGCATTAGCATCTAAATGTGCGTCTGAGGATGTGACAAAGGGACCGCTGCTGGTCCCCAACATTTCGCTCAGGCGGCGCGAAGACTGTCGCTGCCATAGTAACTGTTTTCAGACATGGCAATTATTTCTTCCCAGCTTTTCCCCATCCCATCTCCCTTCCCCCAGCTCATCCTGCGCTTCCAACTATCTTTTTGTCATTCTTTATTTCTTTTTTCTTTTTTTTTCGGGGGGTGGGGAAATACAGAGGGCCTCGGAGTCCCGGAGCTGAGGGAGGGATGCTCCCTGCGCAGGGATTATCGTTAATAGTGACTTTTAATCTGCATCCAGTTAGCCCTTCATCACCCGCGCAAAGCGAAACCTCGGAGCAGCAGCTTCTGCCGGAGCTCTCCGCCAAATCTCGTGACCCGGAGAAGGCGAAAAATCGGTTTGCAAGGAGCATCCCAACTCTTGGAGCACGCGGGATCCTCTCTCCCTTCCCTGCTCCTTCCTTCTTTGTAGCATCACTTGTCCCGGTCTGCTGCCTTTTGCCTCTGCGCTCAAGGCAGAAACACCAGCCCAAACAAAACAAACAAGCCGGGGCTGTAATTAGGGCTGCCCCCATTGCTGGGGATCGCGGGGATAATTAATGGCATGCCCGTGACTAATGCCTGGGATGCGGGAACAGCGCTGAGCTGCCACAGCCGCGGCGCCACTTCTGGACCAGCCGGTGGTGGGACAAGGCACGGGGCTGGGGTCTCCGGGTGCTGAGGGGGCTCCTCCCCTCTATTCCCGGCGTTTGAGGGACGAGCTCTGTCCAAGGAGCTGCTTTCCCAAGGCAGCCTGAGCCGGGAGTGGCAGCAATGGGAAATACCGTGTACGGAACGCTCATCCCAGTTTTTGAGCCCTGATGGAGGGGGAAAGACCTTGGGGAGGATTTTGTCGTGCTCAGCACCCTCTCTTTCTTCCCTTCACCCACTCTTTTCCTTTCCAAGGATTTCCCTCGCTGGATGACGAGGCCAGGTGCTGCAGGATCACTTAAGGGCTGAGGAGCCTGGGAATGCCATGGGAGCCTTTGGGATATTAACTCTGAGGGAAAAGGGCATCGTAGATTTAACGGGACTCCTTCCTCCCGGGAAAGGCAGTGTTGGATTCCGCGGGGCTGGGTGACACAGTCGGGCATCCCCCCCCCCCCCGGAAAGGGTTAATGGGGGAGAGCAGAGGTACGCTGGGGGAACGGGCAGAGACAGATGGATACTCCATATTTAACACCAGGTTATCCCTCTGAGTGCTCCGTTCACACCTCTGCACAAGTTTCTCCAGTGGTTTCTGGAGACAGCCTCCCGTGGGTGTTTTCCTGTGCTTTGTCTCACCCTCCAGCCTTCAACCCCGCTCTAGGAGCGTCCCTCTATCCCTACCCGCTCCTTCCCAGAGCTCCTGGGATAAACACCAAGGTGTGGTGGCTCAGAGATGTCTCCAGGTGCTCCCGGGTGGGTGGAGGATGGAAGGACGTGCGGAGGAAGGGCTGTAGGGGCGATAAAAGCAGCATCATAGTGGAGAAATTACTAAATCCACAGAGCTCCTAATGCAGGAGTGGGAAATAATCTGTTCATCTGCAGCACCGCAGCAGCTCAGCTCCTTTTCATGACCTCAGATGCCTCCTCAGGCCGAGCAAAGTCCTCCAAGGACAAGCCTGAAGCTGACTTTTACAGCCTTAGCCCCAGGAAACACCAGAACAGCCACACATCCAGGAGGAACAAACTCTTCCTCCAAACGAATTGGTGTCAAAAAAGCCTTTCCAAGGCAGCCCAAAATCCATGTAGTCCAGCAGCCAGGAGTGGAGGCAGCTGGAGGAGTACAGGACCAGGACAGGCATGTATTAGAATTTTTTTTTTTTTTTTAAACTTCGTGAATTCACACCCATGATGAAGCTTTACAAGCTTTTATCCTTCTCAGTATCCTGGGGCAGAATGCCGTGGCTCACTGATTTTTGCTGGATAAAGAGGTGTGAAAACTGCCTGGAAAAGTCCTCTGCAAACTCTCACAGCCCAAGCACAGCCTCGCAGTTAACCCGTGGCTGTGATTTTCACCAGAAATCTCTCCTCGTGCTTTTCTTTCACTGCAGCCCCAGTTCTGCCCGTCCCTTTTTCCCATGCCAAGCCATGAAATTGGGCAGGAGGAACAAACCATGTGCGTGACTGGAGCAGGCAAGGACAAAAGCAGCGAGCTCCCTGTCTTTGTTCCCGTGATTTGCCGGGATGTCGGACGTCAATTTGGCACTGCCGCTGCTGCTGAGGGCACCGGGAGGGGACACGGGGTGCCCTCACACTCCGGATCCAGCCAAATAGTATTTCTGTTTCTCCCCTAAACTTCTGTGCTCAGTTTTGGATGTCCTAACTGGCTGCTTGGGTGCTTGGAATAAAATCCTGAAGTGTGGAGAGGGAGGAAAGTAGAATTTCCTCCTGTGAGCCTTTTAGGGGTTGAGGTGTTGGCAGCTTTTTGGGTTTATCTGCTTCATCTGGGACCCCACGCTCCCAAAATCCCTGCTGCCCTCAGAAGGGTGCCAAGGAATCACAGAGTTGTTTAGGCTGGAAAAAATTGTAAGATCATTGAGTTTCAACTATGACAGGTTGAAATTCTTCCCTGTGAGGATGGGGAAGCCCTGGCACAGAGTATCCAGAGAAGCTGTGCCTGCCTTGGATCCTTGGAATTGTCCAAGGCTGGACAGGGCTTGGAGCAGCCTGGGATAATGGAAGGTATCCCTGCCATGTGGAACAAGATTTTTTTCAGGTCCCTTCCAACTCAAACCATTCTCAAAATCATCTCGTTTCACCCCCTGCCATGGGCAGGTAGAACTTCCACTGTCCCAGGTTGCTCCAAGTCCCGTCCAACCTGGCCTCCCTCATTCCTGTCCTGAATGATTCTGGATAATAATTGCCCTTTCCTACTGTGGCAAAATTCCTGACCAAAGCAGTCTTGCCTGGGGAAGGAGTCGGCCATGCAGATTTCACCCTATAATTTTTCTGTGACACTCTGTCCCAAGCCAAAAAAAAAAAAAAAAGGGAAAGTGGATTAGCCCTGCTGCCAGTGATAAGCAGAAGACTCTTAGAAAAGCCCTCAATTTCCCAGCACCCATTCCCAGGGCAGTAAATCTTGGAGCCTTCTGAGCTGCAAGCGCTGCAGAGAGCAGGAAAGCACAGGGCTGGGGAGATTTAGGGCTCATGAATCACCTGGGGCCCGCCAGCATCTCAAATTGCCTTCTCGGGTGATTTGCACCACAAATTTCTGCTTAGCCCCCCAAAATGTCAGAGCACTTTATTTGCTGCCTGTCCTTTTTATTTAATTCCTTGGCTGGTGGGTTGGGATTTTTTTTCTGCCTTAAAGGAGCTGCTCTATGGCCAGAGGGGGAAAATCCAGCTCTGTGCTCTTTACCAGGTGCAGGGTTGTTTGCAGCTACTCTGCTCAGCTGGAGCTGGATTCAGGGAAAAAATGCACCAGGATCAAGGAGAAGGTCAGATCTCAGCTTCTAATCCACATCTGACCAATACAAGGCATCCCCAAATTCCCTCTGCAGCAACAGCTTGAGGAAAACAAAGCCTGGAAGCTGGAAGGATGAGGCTTGTCCAGGGCTGGCTGGGGACAGGGAGAATCCCTGCTGTCCCCCGGGTGCTGTGGGCAGTGAGGGGAGGCGACAGCCCAGTTTCAAGCTCTTCAGAGCTTGCCCAGCTGGAGAGGGGAAGGGCTATCCCCCTCCAGGCAGAGAAGATTTGGTATCCTGGCTCATCCAGGTGGGAGGGAAGGGTTGCCTGATCCCCGCTTTCCTCAGAGAGGCAGAGCTGTGACTGCAGCATCAGATACTGTCTCCATCCCTCTCCATGGGGACACCTTGGAGCACATTCCAGTGCCTGAGGAGGCTCCAAGAAAGCTGGAGATGGACTTTGGGTTTGTGAGAAGGGCCTGGAGGTACAGGACACAGCAGAATGGATTCCCACTGCCAGAGGGTAGGGATAGATGAGATCTTGGGAAGGAATTGTTCCCTGGGAGGGTGGGGAGGCCCTGGCACAGGGTGCCCAGAAAAGCTGTGGCTGCCCCTGGATCCCTGGAAGTGTCCAAGGCCAGGTTGGACACTGGGGCTTGGAACAGCCTGGGACAGTGGAAGGAGTTCCTGCTCCTGGCTGCACAGCTCTGCCTGCTGGGCAGGGGAAGGAATCCAAACTAAGTTTGGCCTTTTGTGTTGTCAGGAAGTTTCTCTGGCTGGCTGGAGAAGCCGATTAAGAGCTGCGGTAGGAATCTCTTAGAGCATCCTGCACTTCACCACCCGAGGTCAGCTGAGATCCATGGGCTGGCCTGGGTAACCCACCCCGGGGACAAACCCCTCCAGGGGCACAGCTGCAGGTTGTTTTTTCCCATGGGTTATTCCCAACGAGGGGGACAGGCCCTGCTTGTTCTCCCTGGCCAGGGGATGGTTTGAAAATCAGTCCCTCTCCTTGCAATCTGTGTGTCTGGGGAATGAATTCTCCCTTGGGATGTTCCCCACGTGCCAGGCAGACAGCGGTGGTGGCCACCTGTGTGACAGTCACACCATCAAGGGGCGTCTGCTGAGTCCACAAATCGCCACCAAGGGGACTTTGATATCAAACAAATCCTCCGTGTCACAGAAACCTCCCCCTGTACTTGGCAGCGGAGTCAAAACCAGCCCCAGGGGGTCAGGGCCGAAGTTTGCCCACGGAGATGTTGGCAAATGCAGATGACATTTGCCTCCCTTCTGCTTTTGAGGACGCCAAAGCTAAAATGCTAAAAGCAGTCGCGTTTAATCAGCCACGGGAGGCTCAGCAAAAGCTGTTTTCTAGGGCCACCTGGTGATGGCGCAGGGACAAGCCTTGCTTTGGGATGTCAGGAGCCAGAAGAAGCCCTCACACCTGGCAGCTCTGAGCTCTGGTAAAGCACCGGCCCTTCTCTTCCCGTTGGAATTTGAGGCTAATCCCAGTTTAGATCATTGCCTGCGTCCTCGTGTGTTTCCAAGCCCCCTCCCCATTTAATGTGCAGTTTGGGCTCTCAATGCCTTGATTCTTATTTTCAGTCAGTAAGAACCTGGTGTGCAGAATAAATAGAATAAATAACAGAGCTGACTCACGGGAAGTTGGTTTTTCTGTTTGTTTGTGGGTTTTTTGGTTTTTTTTTTGTTTGTTTGTTTGTTTATTGGGTTTTTTGGGGGGTTTTGGGGGTTTTTTGGGGGTTTTTTTGGCTGCTGAGAAAGGCAGCAGCTCTTTCACCCTGATTAGCCAGTGGGGTAGCCACAACCAAGGTGTAAATCAGAGATTCAATGGAATCAGAGTGGTTTGGGTGGAAAGCACCTTGAAGCCCATCCCGTTCCACCCCATGGGTGCTGTGGGAGCGCAAGGGGGGTTTTCCATCTTGTGGAGGAGCCCGATTTTTAAAGGATGAGGGGAAAAAAAATCCAGTGCCATGTGCAGCCACGGAATTCCCTACGATTGCTGGAATTCCGCCTCAGCGGGACTACTGCTCTTTGGCTGCTGTGTCGCTAGAGGGAAGCGTTGGACTGTCGCATGGAGCTGAGCCCGCGGAGTCCCCGCTGTCCCCGCCCGGCTGGTGGCATCGCTGGGACACGCAGGGCATGGCCAGCCTCAAAGGTCCCGACCTCCACGCACTTTCCTGGCTCATTTAAGGGGTCAATCCTGGATCAGATCCCCTTAAAAATCTTTATAAATATCGGAATGATGGGGATTTGGCTGCCCCATCCCTGGAAATGTCCAAGGCCAGGTCGGACAGGGCTTGGAACAACTTGGGATAGTAGAAGGTGTCCCTCCCCATGAACTGGATGGATTTTAAGGTCCTTTCCCACCTCAGCCGGGTGGGAATTCTGTGATTCCTGTGTGGCTCCCGTCACCCCAGCGTGGTTCAGCAGAGGGAGCAGCATCCCTGTGTCCCAGGCTGCTGTTCCTCCTACAGCTTCAGACTCATTCTCAGCACATCCCTGACCCCAGGTGGGTCAAAAATAGCTGAATTATTCCCCATGCTGCTGCATCCCTGGACACCAATCTGGGAGACAAAACACAGAAGAAAACTCCAAAGACTGAACCCCCACCCCCCCGCTATTAAATGACACCTTAAATAAACTCTGTTTCCCTTCTTATCCCTCTTATGCATTCAGGTCTGGTGTAAGTTTTCCTGTAGACTGGGGATGCACAAGAAGCAATTTAAATTGAGGATATTAATTAATTAGTGTCAAGCACACGGAGCCCATTCACCAAATGGGAAGGCTCTGAGGATTTTAGACTTGTCTCAGGCTTTTTTTTTTTTTTTTCTCTGTCTTTGAAAAGATGACTATTTCTTACAGGTTTGTTATCAGCCAGCAATCTCAGGAATAAAGCAAGAAGCCAGGTCTTCTGAGAGACAGACAGTGCCACCACTATTTCTGTCTGCATTTCCTGAGATATTTTAAATTATTCTGGTGAAGTCCTGGGGGTTGGGGTGATTAATTGTTAATTTTGTCTTTCCTTGTAAAAAAATTAGGCTTGTAGAGCTACTTGCAGATTTGAGAGGTAAGAACCATGAATAGGGAATAATCCTCCATGAATTTTAAGCAACTGAGCCAGGGGCTTGGTGTTTTTGAGGTTGCTGGAGGAGAGTGGAGAATGGCATGGAACGTGCACTGAAGGAAGACAACCAGTGCACGGGGATTTTTTTTTTTTTTTTTTTTTTTTGGTTAGACTGGAACAAAATCACCACTCTCTTGTTAAATAAAGCAAAAATCCCAGTGTGAACCATGACTGTAACCTGATACAAATCCCAGGAACAACCTGGGCCAGTGGAAGGTGTCTCTGCTCATGGCAGGGAGTGGAATGGGATGAGCTTTAAGGTTCTTCCCAACCCAGCCCATTCTAGGATTCCATGAGCTTGCCCAGAGCCATTTGCACCTACAAGAGATTTATTGATCATGGAGGAGAGGTTTTGGTGATCAGGAGGGATGCTGAGGTGCCTGACAGAAGCCAATTCTCTTTTTCCAGGCTCTCACCTTATCTGACAAATTTAACAGGGCGCACCATGGATAACTGGAAGTGGCTGCTCTTTCCTAATGAAGCTTTCCACGGGTGACAAAAGCCATTTTACACCTCCTGCACTGCTCTACCTGGCAGCCAGAGAAATCCCCGATGCCCTGGCACAGGGTGCCCAGAGAAGCTGTGCCTCCCTCTGGATCCCTGGAGTGTCCCAGGCCAGGTTGGATGGGGCTTGGAGCAGCCTGGGATAATGGAAGGTGTCCCTATCCATGGCAGGGGGTGGAACTGGGTGTTCTTGCAGGTCCCTTCCAACCCCAACCATTCTGGGATTTATGATCTCCCAAGAACTGCTTCTCCAACCATTTTCAGCTTCCCAGGAGCCCAGGGCACACTTTGATATTCACCAACTACTTCCATGAGGAGCTGCACCCTGGAGGAGTCAACTCCTCTTGCCTGAGCCATGCTTTGCCCCTGCCAGCTCTGCTGGAATCTTCCCTGAGAACATCCAGTCTGCCTGGAGGAGGGAGCATCTTCCCTGAGGAACGGACCCAAAGTCCCAGCCCTTTGGACACATCCAGATTGCCTGGAGAGGAGGAGCTGGGAGCCCAGGATTGTTCCTGTGAAGCTGGGAAATCCCAAGCCACTTCCAGCTTTCCAGGAAGGAAAGGGAGTGCTCTCCCAGGAATTTGGGTCGTCTCCCAAACTTCAGGGATGTGAAGATACATCGAGTTTTACCCAAACAGTCAGCAGAGTCTGGTGTGTGTGTGGTCTGGCATCTGCTGCTCTGGAAATGGGAGCGCTTCCCACGTGGATCATGGGAAAATGGGATGCTTGGGATATGAGGTCAGGGTTGGAAAGGTGCTATCACTCCAAGCCATCCTCCCTGACAAGAAGTTGTCCCTGCATGAGGACACTGCCAGCATCCCCCCCATGTCCTGCTGAGCTCTCCTACCAAGCTCTCCCTGGGGACAGCTGGCCCTGTCACCAGTGCTGCTGCAGCATGGGATGTCCCCAACACACCCCCAGGTGACCTTGGAGGCAGCACCTCACAGGATCCAACATTCCAGCTGATCTCTGCAGGTGGCAAGGGCAGTGGGGAAAGACTGGTGCATCCCCCAGGGCATCATCCAACTCCTGGAGGAGGTCTCCTCCCTGGAAAGGGACACACCAGTCATGCAAGCTGAAAAAAAAAATCTACTCTAGGAGTTTGGACCTTTTTTTTTTATTTTTTTATTTTTTTTTGTCAAAAGAGATAAATGTCCCAGCTTGTGCAGCAGGGAGAGATGGAAACGGCTTGACCTCCCTCATTAGCATCACTTTAGACTAGAGCAAAGAAGCTGGGAAAAGGAGTCTGGCGATTTGTTCTCCTTTAAAAATGTCCCTGTCATCACACTCCATTATTTATACCAGCAGCACTGTTGGCACCGAGCCTGGGCTGGGAAGAAAAATAATACGGAGACGTCCTGCACTCCCTGCTGCTTTCCCTGCCTTCCCTCTGAAGGAGACACTGATCTGCCCCAGGATCTGTGACCAAAGCCCCGCCTGGGACCCTCCCAGAGCTGTCCCAGCATTTGATGTGACACCCATCAAGTGAGTTGGTGACCCTGGGGATTCTCTGCCTGCTGGCAGAGGACACATCACGGGCACATTGGGATTGCACAGGATTTATGGGATGACACAGGAAAGGGTTGGCTGGCTCTAGGGCATGGAGCTGCAGCAGCCTCAGGATTTGGGGCAGCTCCTTCTTCCTGAGATGCCCCCATCAGCCTCACCTCTTCCCAAGGCTGGTGCTTGGAAAATCATGACTTGGGGGCTTGTTGAGTTCAAAATTTCATTTTTTTGAGTTTATCTTTGGCTTCTGTTCGGGTAACAGAGTCAGCCACTGCTGCTTAACCCCAAAGTTGCTCCAGCTGAGCAACTCCACATTTTCTGAGGGTTTGACTCTAGGGCTTGGAGCTTCACCCCACAAATTTCACTCATTGACTGTTTTTAAAGATGAAGCAAAATTAAGGACAGACGCTTCAAGGTTTTGTGCAGAACACAAAAATCCTCACTTTTTACACCTATTTTAACAAGAGGGAAACTCTCTTCCCTTTTCCTGACTCCACCTTCACTTCCCACCCCTGCTCTGAGCTCTTCTTCTGTTAATTCCTATCGATCTCAGACCACTTTCAGGTCTTTGACAAATTCCATCACCTCATCCCATGTGCAAAACTCCAGCTCTGACTTTCTGCAGAGGTCATCACGGACACAAGGACCTGATAGTTTTCCTTCTGAACTTTCTCAGCCCTCCAGAGCCAGCAGTGACTCAGCTGCTGCAATCCGGAAATAACAGGGAATGGCAGGAACACCCACGGGGAAATACCCAAAGAATCATATTTCTCTTTAAAAACACTTTTACTGTGACCTGCTCACCAGCACCAATGACTGTCACCCAGCCAAGTCCTGGGCTGCAGTCCCTCATTTCCAAAGCATTAAAACAAAAAATTACCTTGTCAGCTGTCCTGGCTGGGGTGTGGGAATCTGCAGAGGTTTCCAAAAGCTTGGATCTCTGGTGCCTTTGCACTGAAACAGACTCACAGAATCCCAGAATAGTTTAGGTTGGAAGGGACCTTCAAAACCATCTTGTTCCACATGGGCAGGGACACCTTCCACCATCCCAGGCTGCTCCAAGCCCCAATGTCCACCCTGGCCTTGGACACTTCCAGGGGCAGCCGCAGCTTCTCTGGGCACCCTGTGCCAGGGCCTCCCCACCCTCCCAGGGAACAATTCCTGCTCAATATCCCATCCCTCCCTGCCCTCTGCAGTGGGAAACCATTCCGTGTCCTGCCCCTCCATGCCTTGTCCCCAGCCCCTCTCCAGCTCTCCTGGAGCTCCTTTAGGCCCTGGAAGCTGTTCTGAGGTCTGTGGATTTTATCCCTTTGGAGATGGAGAGCTGGGTTTGCCAGAGGTTGGGGAAGCTGTGGGATGGGAGGAGATAATCTGGGACAAGCTTCCACTATCACATCCCCCCAGAGGAGCTGTGGGTGGCTTTGCAAAGGAAAAACATAGCCTGATCAACTGAGCTGTATTCCTTTGGGACAGCACACTTGGAGAGTACGAGAAGCTGTGCCTGCATCACAGCTTTTCCCAGGGAAGCCAATACAGCCTGATTACAGCCATCACCTTTCTCCCATGAGAATCAGCCACATCATCTCCATTTGCTGCTCTCCACATTAATTTCAAATCTTCCAGGCTTCAGCAGTTTTCAAGCTCTGGGTACGTGCTTTTTCCACATTTTCCATGGGGTGGGTGGAGGGCTTGTACCCAAAAGGTGCGGTGACCTCCAGGGTCCTGCAGAAATCAGGAGCTGGGCAGGGCAAGGACAAAGCCCTCTTGGGAAGGAGCCTGGGGAAGGATGGGTGTGCTGGGAGTGCTGCCACCACCTTCCTGTCTCTGCTCCTGTGAAATGCTGAGGATCCACGAAAAACTCCCAGAATTCTGCTGTTGGAGGTGATCTCTGCCTCAGCACAATTTAATTTCAGAGCACTTGACCATGCAGCCTCGTAATGTTCTTTTTTGCTGTTGATTTTTTCAATTTTTTTTTCCAGCACGGAGACTCCTTAAAACTGATGGCAAAATTGCCTCTGCTGCTGGCAATCAGGCTGCCAAACAAATTGTTGTATAAAGAGATGGGAATGGTAATGGAGCTGCCTTTTTTTCATGTTTGTTATTGAAGCAGTCTGCAGTGTTTTGCAGGGATGAGAGATGTCCATCAGAGAACAGGCACATCTGCATTTTCTGGGAACACAGGAGGTACGCTGGAGCTGAGCACAGTGTTTGGGGAGGGGGAGAAATATCAGCCCCATCTTCACCCTGCACCCTGGATGTGCAGTGGCAGAGAGGCTCATCATTCCCCATTTGCCTCTCCTGCCAGTTGTGTCTCCTTGGTCTCTCTCACCAGCCCTGTCCCCTCACCTTTCCTAGGTGAGAATTTTATCCAAGATGCTGATCCTCTGTGCTCCTTTCCTCACCACCTTCCCTGTTTGAGCTAAATTATCTAATTGTCTACCTGCATGGTGTCATTAAAAACTAACCCTCATCTGGTTTTGACCGGGAGCAGAGAAGGCTGGAGCTGCTCATCACAGCCAGCTCCAGCTTTTCTCCCCAGCCTGCTCTGGAATTGAGATAACAAGAGACAAGTGCAATTATTTCAAGGCGAGATCAGACTTCTCCCCTGCAATGAGTATCAGTGGGATGTAGGCTGGTGTTTTAAATGCTAACACTCCCATCCATATGAAAACAGGATCCTTTAGTGTCTGCCTGCCCCAGAGGGATGAGCTCCTTTCCACAGC
This sequence comes from Prinia subflava, assembly GCF_021018805.1. Lineage (NCBI taxonomy): Eukaryota > Metazoa > Chordata > Aves > Passeriformes > Cisticolidae > Prinia > Prinia subflava. The sequence continues at coordinate 6,249,481 of NC_086252.1, read as the reverse complement.
TCAGGAAGGAGTGGAAGGAGTGTGTTTACAGTATTTTTCCCCAAAGTCTTTGCCCCAATGACATAATTTCTCAATCCAGCCTTGCCCCGCTGTTTCAGGAGGTGGCCAGTCCCTTCCCCTTGGTGTGCCACCACGTTATTCCCATCACAGCACCCTCGTTCCAGGGCTTCCCTGAGCTGGCACCTGCAGCATTTTGTGTCATACAAAGCTCTCCCAGGAGCTGGCGGGATGAACTTTTGCCCCTGGGCTGCAGCACATGGCCACGAGGGTCATTGCTGGAGGTCTCTGCAAAAAACCCTGAGCTTGAGGGCGGCTCACAGCTGCCTTGTTAGGGTGGATATTGCTTTTCACCTGAAATCAGAGCTGCTTTATTGACTTGGTGATGCCTGGCTCCCAGGCAGCCAAGCTTTAATGCATACTAATGAACAAAACAAGTGTTTTCCCCCAGAAGCGTCACGTGTTTCCCCAGACTTTCCCCGCAGCTCAGCCCAAGAGATAACATCAAAGTGGTACAATTTAATGAACCTGCTCCCTTACAGTGTAGAGCATAATTTACTGGCTGCTATGCAGGGAAAGAAACCCTCACTGCTGGTGAGGCTTTTCAGTCTATTCCTCTGATTTTAATAAGTTACAACTTATCTTGTGCCATTTGGGGGAAGAATGAGAGAGATGGAATGATAAAACAGTGATTCATCCCACGCTGGGAGGTTTATTAAAAAAAAAACAACACAAAACAAAAAACCAGAAAAAACCTGACCTTTCAGCTACGTGTTTGAAAAGGAAGGAAAAAATGATTCTGTTTTAAGAGATTCCTTCTGTGCCAGACAAAAGGGCTCAAACCCAGTGTGTTATGAGGAAGCAGAGATACCTGTGTACATCCCAGCATCTCCACACCTGATATCCCTGGCCTCTTCTCCCAGGAAAAACTACCAGTAAGATGAAGGGAAACGGCCACAAGCTGCACCAGGAAATGTTCAGGTTGGATATTAGAATTCCTTCATGGAAGGAGCAGTCAGTCTTTGGGGCACTGGTGGAGTCACCATCCCTACAATGTCCAAAAAACGAACAGATGTGGCCCCGTGATTTAGCAGGCATTGGTTAAAGGTCGGACTTGATGATCTGGGAGGCTTTTCTGACATTAACCATCCCATTACTCCATGCCACTGTGTCCTTGGAGGCCACCAGCCCGAATCCCTGCTGCCCTGGAGGAGAGGGACTAAAGGACAGGGCAGGACAGCCCTGGCCGCTGCTCAGCCAAAAAAACTGCTGCTCTTTAAGACAACAAACATTTATCCATGGCACATCTCTCCCAGGCTAAGGTCCCGCTGCTGGAACAGCCTCATTCCAAGAGGACACCTCGCTTTGGAACCAGCAGAGCTGAAAAGCCCTGAATGCTGCAGCCCAGCTCCTGCACAACCAAAGCCTTCAGGAGCAGAGAGGGAGGCTTTAATTACGCAGTGGTTTCCGTGGCAACCTCCCCAATCAAATGGCCGAGCACAAGGGCTCTCTTCTCCCTGTCTCCTTTGCCTCTGCAACAATGAGGCCAGGATGAGAGCCCAGCTGTGTTGCACAGCTCTGGGCAGGACAGAAGGAGTGGGAGCCTTCCTCCCCCAGCACGGAGCCCTGAGGGGGCCCAAGGAGCCTGGCCTGTATTTCCATTGCAATTCCTGGTCACCTGCCTGGCCAAGAGATCCTTCCAGGGGTGGCTGGGGAAGCCAGGAGAGGCACTGTCCTTATGGAGAGGTGGAATGGTTTGGATTGGAAGGGCCTTCAAAGCTCATCCCATCCCACCCCCTGCCATGGGCAGGGACACCTTCCACCATCCCTGGCTGCTCCAAGCCCCAATGTCCAGCCTGGCCTTGGACACTGCCAGGGATCCAGGGGCAGCCACAGCTTCTCTGGGCACCCTGTGCCAGGGCTTCAGCTTCCTCACAGGGAACAATTCCTGCCCAATATCCCATCCATCCCTGCCCTCTGACAGTGGGAAGCCATTCCCTGTGTCCTGTCCCTCCATGCCTTGTCCCCAGTCCCTCTCCAGCTCTCCTGGAGCCCCTTTAGGCCCTGGAAGGGGCTCTGAGCTCTCCCTGGAGCCTTCTTCTCTCCAGGTGAACACCCCCAGCTCTCCCAGCCTGTCCCCATTGGAGAGATGAAGAAAGCAGATGACACACCAGGCCCTCATCTCTGCCTCTCCCTGGGGAAATATTCCCTGTTGTTTGGTCCTGCTCACCCTTTCTGCCTGGTTTAAGAGGATTTGGGTGCCTGTCTTTCCTTGTCCTCCTCTCACTGAGCTGCTGGGATCCATTGCTGGTCAAAGGGGCCCTCATGTTCTTCTGAGTTTTACTTCATGGGGAGGTGCCCGGCTTTGGAGGGGGCGGAGTGCACAGAAATATGTTTCTAATGAAGCCAACCTTCCCTCTGGCATGGGAAAAGCAGGAAGCCCTCAGCTCTCTCTTGCTCCATCCAAAGAAATTACAGCTCCTGAGATGACATTTTAGAGCACGAGGGGAGGAGGAGGAGGAGGAGGAGGAAGACATCAAGGTGGTGTCCAACCACAGGCATTGTTCTCTTTTCTCCGGGGCCATGCGAATGGCAGAACATTAATATTTGCTTTTCCATTTCCCTCTGGGCCCCATTGTTCGAGGGCTGAGCCCAGAGACAATTTTGCAGCTCACCTCTGTTTACTCTGAGCGCCTGGGGCGGGCCTGGCCCTTCCTTGGCTGGCGGGGTGGGAAGGAAAAGCTAATTCCTCCTGGCGTGAGGAGACTCATTGTCCCTCTTGAGAGCCGTTCAAGAACAGCTGCCCCTCTTGCATGCTGGAGCTGTGTGTTTTCTTTTTTTTTTTTTTTTAGCAGCTCAGCACTGCTTAAAAGGCAGGCCCGGCCCGAGCAGGCCTGCCAAATCAAATGGTTGACTTGCTGTGAGGCTCAGCCTGGGGTTGGAGTGGGAAGGGATCCAGGGACAGAGCAGGTCGAAAAATCCCACTTGGCTTCTTGCTCCACAGTTTCCGACAGCTAACCCCCGATTTCTAGCAGTGACTGTGTGAACTCATCGTGCTCAGCCTCTTCTTGTTCTGCTTGCCTTGAAACGAACTCAACTCAAATCAGATTTTTATGTATCCAGAAATAATTATACTTCCAAGGATCTTTTTTGATGCGTTGAGGACGTCAGGGAGGGGTAGTGATTCCTCCTCTTTCTTTTAAGCTCTGCCAGCCCAGCTCTTTGCAGGTGGTGGGATCGTCAGCAGGAAGATTTGCACGGCTGCCCCAGAGCTGTGGTTTCTGCCTCAAACCCAGCAAGCTGGTAGCTTTTATCACTTATTAAGAATTGCACCCCGTCTGTCTGACTCGATTTTTACTCTCACTCTGTAAGAGCAAAGCCATGGCATGAGATCTGCACCTTGCTGGGGCCCCCAAGCACCTTTGCTGCCCCAAAAAGCAAGAATTTTCCCTTCATTGGAGGCAGGGAAAGCAAAGAGGCCTTTCCTGCCCATGCTCAGCACCACATCTTTGTTCACTGCATGATTTAACAACCACAATTACAAGGTTGGATTGACCCTGTGTCCAGGAAAGGCCCTTGCTGGCATTTCTCACCCTCTGGAAGGGAGGGAAGTTTCCCTCCTTGCCCTCACCCAGACCCTGTTGGGGTTTTTTTAAGCAATAAAAAGCCTCTTTGGATTTATTGTTCTGTGTCACTCCCTCAGTGCACAGCTTCCATTCCTCCTTAGACCAGCCATGGGGTTCCTGCATCTACAAAAGACCCAATCCCATCAAGATTTTAAAGCTGGCATTGTGGGACTGAGGCGTGGGAGCACCAGGGGGGATGAGGAAGAGGATTTGGGTTTAAGGACAGAAGGATGGTGCTTTTTGCTCTGTTATCTCCACATGTGCTGCATGCCCAGGCTGGATCCAGGATCCAGAGTGATCCAACCCCAGCAGCAAAAGCAGCAGCTCTGAGCCCTCCATCCTGGGTGGGCGTGAATGGCCCGGGAAGATGGGTTTGGAGACCTGGACCACAGGGCAGGTGGCATCTTTACCTCCTGCTCATGCTCAGTACCAAAACCGGGAATTGTGCATTGAGAGACAGGTGGGATCACAGCAGAAAGATGGGAATGGAGCAGAAAGGTGGGAAGACAGCAGAGGATGGGGATGTGTCAGCAGGGAGACACTGCTCCTTGTGCCTCACCTCAAATTCCCAGCCTGCCCCAAACACACACAGCAGGCTCCGTGCCCGGGCTGAGTTCTCTGGGATGTAATGCTGTTACTGAGGGCAGGACAGGCCCCAGCCCATTCACAGCACCTCTGTTAATTAAGACCAGCTCTAAGCCTCTTCAAACCAGGTGCCTGGCAAGCTGGGGAAGGAGCCAGGCCCTGGTTTGCTTTTGATGTGATGCATCCAGAGTTTACTGGGAACCAGTGTCGCCAGCAACCCAAGGCAGATGTTCCCGCATGGCAGAGCGAGCCACACTGTGTCCTGGGCTTACAAAATTATGGAATTATGGAATTATGGCCTAGGTGGGAGGGGACATTAAAGCCCATCTCATTCCAGCCCCCCCGCCATGGGCAGGGACACCTTCCACTATCCCAGCTTCCTCCAAGCCCCATCCAACCTGGCCTTGGCCACTTCCAGGGATCCAGGGGCAGCCACAGCTTCTCTGGGCTGCTGAAATGAAGGAGAAGCAAAGACATCCCTCCTGAAGGGACTTAGAGGAGGTCTGGCAGCCCAAATTTACTGCAGGCATCATGCAACTTGTTAGTTTTCATTAAATGCAGCTCCTCAAGCCAAGAGGGAATCACAGCTTTTGTTAAAGGAGCCGTCGGAGTCTCACACAAGAGGTAGAAAGCAGAGAGAACTAAGAGCTGGAACAGAAAGCAAATAAAACTCCAATATTTTGGCTTTGTAATGAATATAATTAATTATGCTGAAGCTCTTTGCATAATTCCACAGTTGTCTGAGAGAGTTTGCCAGAGCAAGTAGTTCTGACACGCTGCACGCAGAAGAACTGCCCTTTTGACTCCACGAGGATATTGAAGATGTTCTGGTAAATATTTACATTTTTTAATCTCCAGTGCTAATCAGAGCTGAGATTATTGCAGTCACAAGGGTTTATTAAAATAAACTCTGCCCTGATTGCTTGCTTTTTGCATCTGCTGGGGTTTTTTACCCCCCACCCCCCCAGCTGTCCAGATGCCAAGGAAGCTGGGATTTTATCAGGGTTAGATTTGTTGGAATACTGCAGTTTCTGTAGTAGTTTGAAAGGGTTTGGTCCCCAGAGGCAGATGTTGTTTCAAAATTAGATGTCACCCAAATATTTCTTGATGCTGAAATTACTGAAATACGGGGAATCTCGGGGTAGAAATTATTCTGTGGGATTTTTTATTCCCTGAAGCTGCTGTTTATTGGGAAAAGTTGATTTTATCACGAGGAGGGGCCTGTGTGAGCTCTTGTGCCATTGTCTCAGCCCATATTCAAGGTCAAGCTTCTCCTGCAGCCCCTGGAAGAACTCCTTTGGCCCCACTCCATGGAACTGGCCTGGGTTATCACCATTCATGCATCATCTCACCACAGAGCCCTAGGGCTGTCTCATAAACTCTCCGCAGGCCAAATTCAACGCTCTGAGTGTGCAGTGGGGAAGGATTTGCATCCCTGAGCTGGGAAGACCCAATGCTGATGGATCCCTGCTCTTCTCCAGTCCTTGCAAACCCGCTTGGCTGTGCTGCAGGGGCCCTGGGATGCTCTTAGCCGGGCTTCACTTGGGCTCCAGCAGGAGCCTGAGCCATGTCTCTGGGAAATCTCCTCCCCAAAGGAGAAAGGGTTCAGTAATTTTTCCTGCTTCCTCGCTTTGCAAGTTGAAAATTAAGCCCAGTCTGGGTCTGTGCTGCAGACTGCCTTGGACCGGTGCCTGGGTTTTATTGGGGTGGTTTGTCCAACCAGGATCCACAAAGGGTCAGGAAAAAGACCATTTTAAAAGCAAGCAGGGTTCTGTAAATGCCCCCTGAAGCCTTGGATTTCTTGCAACAGCCGTCCCTTCTGCCAGGGTTCTTTCTGCCCTCTGCACAAGCAAGATTTGTGAGAGGGGAATAGCAAAGGCTGCGTGTCCTGAGCTGGCAGAACCAAGGACAAATAATTGCAGAGCCGAGCAGTCAGTGAGGACAGAATAAATGAGCTATTTGAAAATCACAGCGGGGCTGAGCATTGCAGCTCCAAGCCGCTGCCCGTGCCCCAGAGTCAGGGAGCTCTGGGATCTCTCCTGCCTTCAGGTGTCTTTGGTTTTTTGTTCTTTAATATCAGCAGTGCAAAGTTTGCAGCTTGTCTGGGCACGTTCTTTCAGTGCTGCTAAGTTTGGGCTCTGGGCAGAGGTGAGAAGCCCTCAGATCATCCTTAAAGGGAAGGAAAAGCATCACACTTGGTTTGACACGAGTTTTCACTGGGGATGGGCCCATTAGAAATCAGGGCAATGCCACCAAGTGAGCTTCTGGGAGCCCTCAAACAAGCTGGGGAGGGAAAACATCACCTCACGAATACCTCAGGAAAAAGAAAATTAGGAAAACCTCCCATATTTCAGTTTTCTATGTGAAAGAAACAAACTGCTGCTGTCATCCTCCCCCCCCGGCAGTGCCAGGCTGTCTCATAGCAAAGGCTCACCCATCTTTTCAAGTCTGTCAGGTAATTTTGACCTTGCTGCAGACCAGACTGGGTGTTTGGGGCTGTCACCAGACAGAGTGAGGAAGGAGGGGAGGGAAGAACATTCAGTTCAGCGCCATGGGAATGAGGCAGTGTGAAAAACAGGGAGCAATCTGTGAACAGATGGAGGGTGAAGTGGTGAAGACTCGTGGGCTCTGCTGCATTAACGATGTTAATAAGCAGTGCAGAGTGATTAATGAATTATATCCAACGGATTGGGGTCAGCTGGGGACACCCCCAGGGCAGTGCTGCCCCTGCTTTGCAGACAGGAATGGAGTTCTGGGCAAATGGATCCCTCCCCACTATCCAGCTGCATTTTGGAGCAGGGAAGTCTTTCCCAGACTCTGGATAAACTCTCTGCCTGGCTGAGGTGGCTGTCACCCTTCCCTGCACAGCGTGAAACACAAGGAGAGGAAAATGCAGCATTGTCCAGAGGGGCTGGCCCCAGGATCTCTGGGAACATGGTGCTCTCCTGAGTTTTCCCAGGTGCAGGACACCTCAGAGCAGTCTTTGAGTGATGTGAGGTGTAGGAGATGAGCACTGGAGGGCAGGGCTGTGTTTCCAGGTGCCTCAGGGATGTGCTGCTCCACAGAGGACGGGACACAGCCACAGCCAGGCTGAGATCCCTTCCTCACAGAGCTTCCAAGCCAGGCCAGGGGCTTTCAGCACTGCTGTTGTCTCACCCTGATGGGTGCTGAGGGTCATGAGCTCAAAGCAGAGCAGGGACCTTTAATCATTGAATCACAGAATCACTGAGGCTGGAGAAGCTCTCTAAGATCAGAGTCCAACCATTTCCCCAGCACTGCCAAGGCCACCACCAACCATGTCCCCAAGTGCCACATCCATATGGCTTTTAAATCCCTTCAGGGATGGGGACTCCAGCAATGCCCTGGGCAGCCTGGTCATGTGCTTGATCACCCTTACAGAGAAGAAATTTTCCATAATATCCAGTCTAGACCAGGCTGGACAGGGCTTGGAGCACCCTGGGATGGTGGTAGATGTCCCTGCCCATGGCAGGGGTGGAACCAGATGAGCTTTGAGGTCCCTTCCAACCCAACCCAGTCTGGGATTCCATGATTCCATACAATCCAAATCACTCACAGACTTGCTGTCCTTCCCTGCTAAGCTCAGCTCCCTGCTCTGGCTGCCAGGCTGGGTAGAGGTGTTTACTCACCACTTAATTAATCTCTGCTGCAGCCTGGAGAACCTGGAGAGGCTCAGCTGAGGCTGCGTGGTACCCACATTCCTGCTGGGCTGCCAGGCAAACCAGGCAGGACCTCCATGGATTACATCATTTTTCCCAAAGAACCTCCTGCCATGTAGACATGGAGAAGTATCTTAAAGGAAGCAGGTCATTCCTAGAGAAAAAGCAGGAATAAAGTGGATTAACTCCTCCATGGTCCCAAATCAACAGAGAGGAACACCCAGATGTGATTCAAAGCATCATTAAATTAATTACTGATAAAAATGTCCACCAGTGATAGTGTTGATGCCCAGGGTGCTCAAGGTGAGCACCAGGAGCTTTAGTACAGATGGAGGCTGAGCCAAGCCACGGAGAGGACTTTTTGAGAGGAAGAATTGCACAGGGATCAGCGTGGGACACACAGATCCTGCTCTCTGTGCTGCCACTGACCATGGTGGGACATTCAGCAAGCACTTATCCTGTCTCCTTTGGGGCAGGTGGATCAGGGAGCATCTTCAGGCCTCCTGTCCTGTCCTCAGCCATAAGGGCAGCCCAGCTCGGACAGCTTGAGACATCTTCAGTTGGAAGAGCCCTCTGAGAATGAGTCCAGACATTGCCTCAGTCCTGCCAAGGCCACCACTAACCCATGTCCCCAGGTGCCACATCCACACACATTTTAAGTCCCTCCAGGGATCTTGACCCCACCACCGCTCTGGGAAGCTTGTGCCAGGGATTGACAACTCTTTCCACAAATAAATTTTTCCCAATATCTGATCACCAAGCAGGCAACACAACCCTCTACTCACAAAGCCAACCACGAAAGGTTATCCATGGATACTGCTGTGACTTCTTGTGGCATCTTCCAGCTCCTTTAAAGGTCCCTTCCAACCCAAACTGTTCTATGGTGAACTTGAGAGAAAGAAAATTGCGCTGCAATTTCCACAGGTAACCTGAAGCTGCAACAGACCCAACTGTTTAAAAATAAATAAATCCTTGTCTCCAGGACAAGCTGCTCTAGTCAGGAGTAATTGAAAGAGGTTTCTTGAACTCTGACCATGGTAACAGTGTTTGGCTCTGGGCTTCTGCCACCAGCAGGTCTCCAGGCACTTTCCAGAGGAAATCAGTGTATTTTCCATAGGTTAATGCAGGAGAAGTGACGGCTCAAAACGTCTCCAAACTTGTGTCTTTGCTAGGTAACAGCCTGGGGAGGGTTTATCCCTCTCCCTCTCAGCTTTGCATTCCCCTGGGGTCTGCCTGTGTGGTCACATCTGTGTCTGCTCAGCTGCCTGCTTGATCCCACAACTCCTGCAGGACACCTGCATTGTGTCCCTCGAAATATTTATGGAAATTTATCCATCAGCAGCGGAGGCGAGGGTGCGGCCCGGCAGAAAATTTGCTGAAATACAGCCTTTTCCTTGGTCTCAGGAATGAATCTTTGGGGCTTCAATAGTTTTGGCTGACATGCCATCAATTTCAGGCTCTCGTTAGCAAGGAGGAGTGGATGCTAATTGTGCAAGGCCAGGTGATGTTTGAAATAGGATCGTGTGGGCATTGTTGTAACTGATCCTTGGCTGCTCGGGAAGCCTTGGCTGGGGCCTGAATGGCTCTCCAAATACAAATATTTGCCTGTGGATGGATGCCTCATTATTAATTTAAAGCCTGCCATAAATCATGAGCTCAGAAATGCAGACTTAAAGCTTCGCAGGCAAAAATAGATGTGGCCTCTTGCATGGGGAGCTGTTCCCGACCACGCTTCCATAATTGGATCACGCTTGAAATGGATACCTTAAATTTAGTTACAAAAGGCTAACAAGAAAAAAATGCCAGCAATTTATCACAGGCACAGCACTATATTTAAAGCTGTCAGCATTCCTGGACTATAAAGTGATTATAAATCCCAGTGATTTGTAACCGGCCATAGGAATCTGCCTCCATGCTGACATTCAACACCCGCGTTCTCCATGCTGGCAGCCCTGGATTCAGCCACGTAATTAAGCCTTCACCTCCTTTTCAGTTTAGGAATAACCCTGCTGCTGTCACAGGTTTGAATGCACTGCCGATTCCAGCCCCAAACTTAATTGATTTCCTTCAGTAATCAATACCTTGCTGTTGGTTTGGAGGTGGAGGTGCCAGAACGCTGCTCTCATGTCCCATTTAACTGAAATAAAGCACTTGCCTGGCCCTGTTCTGGGGCTGTGGCAGCTCATTAGCTGACACATGAGAGGAGCAGCAGACAAAAAACTCAGTGAAGTGTGCTTTTCCGTGAGCCTTTCTGAGGAATCTTTAGAAACAGACACACAATAATCCATAGTTTGATACCTCCGTCAATCCCCGGAGCTTGTTGGCATCGCCAGCCTGCAAAAAAGGGATAAAAATCTTGGAAGCAGGCAGGCAGGGAGTGACTGTGCTTGGCTGAGGTTTCTTCCAGGTCTTCACTGGTTCATGCCCTGGAGCAAGGGAGTTTACCTTGTTTTAAAAACTCATTTAGAGCTTAATCTCCAACCTCTAGGAAGGTGGTTCACTTCTCCTCACCATGTAAAAGACTTTTCCATGGATAAAAGCCATAGAATACTTTTTGATTTAAACTCGAATACACCTGCCCTTCATTCTGCACCCTGTTAGGATTTTAAAATCTTGATTTCTAAAAGTTTCCCTTTTTTTTTTCTGGGTTACAACCAAACCCAGGTTTGTACATCAGAGATGCTGGAATTGAGAGCTGATGCCAGGTCTCCATCCTTTCTTACCAAAGCCGGAAATGGAGCACTGATGTCTCCTAAGAAATTCCATTACTTCTTATTAAATATTTTAAAAATGTATTATTTTTAACAGTAACAATGTTTTATTCAAATATATTTTCACCTTTGCTTGCTGTGACATTGAGATATTTTGCCTGCTCAAGACCCACACAATGGAAAGATGTTTGCTTGAGTCATGATACAGATAATCCTGAAAGAGCCTTGGAATTTGGGAAATTGGCCACAAGATAAGCCAGAGAGCAAATCCTCTGTCTGTGGCTCTGCTCCCCTTGTGTTTTCATTTCCTACCTTCATTCCTTCTCCCTTACATGACCTCAAACCTCTGGAATGCACTTATTTATTAGCAAGCTAAAGAACAATAAGCAAAAAAATGCAATAAAAGAAGAAACTGCTCCTAAACCTCCCTTGCCAAGCATGTGAATTCTTCAGGAAACGAATCCACTCCACAGCTCTGCAAATCACTGAGGAATGTGAGTTGTCCCATGGGATTAAAGAGCCCTCAGGAAGGCTGCTGAGATATGGGGTGGGGAACCCCATTTCACCACTTCTGTGCTGAGTAGTTTTCCATGTTTTCTAACAAGAGTTGTGCTTATCAGAATGTATTTTGACAGCCCAAAAGCTCTTTGTTTTCTTGCTTCAAAGCCAGGACAAAGCCAGGATGGCCATGAAGCATGAATTTGTCCATGGAGATCCAACCATGCTGCGGCCTGGGCTGCAGTAAGCTCAGTGCCATCCAGAGAATCACGGAATTGTTTCACTTGGAAAAGCCCTCTGAAATCATCAAGTCAAACCATTAACCCACCACCCAGTTCCCAATTTACACCTCCTGGGAAAGATTTTTCAGGGAAGGCTTCATGTCCACGTCCACACCAAGGCAAAAATCCTCTTGCAGTGATGACTGAGCAGAAGGAAAAAAGAGCATGGTCAAAACCAGGCCAAGTCCAGCCCTGCTCTTACTGAGGCTGAGAATTTCACCTTCCCCATCCTCTTGCTCACCAGGCATCTCAGAGGTTTTGGAAGAGGGCCTTGCCTTCAGAGAGGGTTGTTCTCACAGGATTTATGGATGTGAGCAGAGACAGACAACCTCCCCCAGCTGAAAACTGAGATGAGCATCTAAAGGTGTTCCACAAGAGCTGGAGAGGGACGCTGGACATGGGCAGGGAATGACAGGACAAGGGGGAAAGTCTTCACACTGAGGGATGGTAAAGTTAGATGGGATATTGGGAAGGAATTGTTCTCTGGGAGGGTGGGGAGGCCCTGGCGCAGGGTGCCCAGAGAAGCTGTGGCTGCCCCTGGATTCCTGGAAGTGTCCAAGGCCAGGCTGGATGGAGCTTGGAGCAGCCTAGGATCATGGAAGGTGTCCTTGCCCTGGAATGAGATGAGCTTTAAGGTCCCTTTCCAACTCAAACCATGACTGAGTTTCTATTATTCCATTCTAATACAATTCCTTCCTTCCAGATAATCCAGCTCTTGCTCACCCCACTCCCACATCCTGTTTGATGGCCATGTGTGCTTCTTGCCCAATGTTCACCACTGGAGCAGGGTCCAGGGGACTCCTCCTGGCACATTGTCCCGGCATTCCCTGGGCAGATGTAGGTCCTGGATGCGCTGGGTGGGATCAGGGGAGCTGCAGGAAGCACTGTGTGGTCTTTGGCTTGACTTTGTTGGTACCCACCTTCGTGAGGGTAATCGTGCGTCTAAAGCAGAGTCAGGGGAATTGATTTTCCCAGGAATTAACTTCCCAAGGGAAAAGTTCTGCCTATTTGTGTTTCCCAAAGCTGTACCTGGGTAACTGTTCAAGGAGGGTCACATATATCTGGCAAATGTGTGAGTTTATTTCAGTAATGCCAAAGGGACAGGGACATTTCGGAGGGAGAAGAGGCACAGGGGTGTGTCAGCTGCAGAAACAAGGAAAAGGTTTGCCAGCGGTGGTGTTCCACTTCTTGAGCCCAAACCTTCAAGACACCAGCACTAAAGTGACTGATAAGCTTTTAAGAGACCTCTCACTTGTTTTTCTGCTTACCTTCCAGGCAGAAAGGTCTGCTGCTGCTGGTAGAACTTGAAGAGGTTTGTGGAATTGTGCTGCCTAAGAAAGATGCTCAGTCTCCTCCCTGTTTCCTTTCCATTTCTGCCAAGATCAGCCCTCACAAACTGAGCCGTGGTTTTTTAGCATGTATTTGGCACGTCCGCCCCAAACATCAACACCTCACAGCTGACAGACGCTCCTCAGTGAAAAGACTTCTCTGACATCTCTGTTGCACAAAAAAATAGGGAAAGCAACAGCTTCCCTTCCCCCTTCCCTCCCGCCCTGCCGGCTCCTTTGGAGATCTCCGATTGCCGTCGTGACTCATCCAGGTGCCAATAGCAAACGGGAGGGAGGGGTGGCTTTTGATGTTCCAGGCAAATTTATGTTGCTAATAATCGTTCCTTGGATGGACTAAAGAGGGCTCAGCCAAGCAGACATCCCAGCTCTGGGGTTGGTGGCTGCGAGGGATGTTTTCCTCCCTCTGTTAACTTATCAAAGGTGTGGCTAATGGCAAACATTAATTAATACAAGAGATCGAGAGTAGCAAGGTGGAGCCAGAGGGACAGGCTGTGACTTCCTTTGGGGAAGAGTTTAATGGCCTTGATATCCCAAATATCCTCAGAGCAGGCAGGGGACAACGCTCAGCCTGGAGTGAGGAGATGGGGCTGAATTGACAGCAGAGAGGAGACCAAGCCAAATGGCTGAGGCCCTCTGGGGGGTTATGAAACCTTCTTCTGGAAGGATCTTTCCACCATAAAAACGGAGTTCAGGTTCCTCCTTTGAAGTGAGCTTGCTCAGCAGTGCTTTGGATGTCTCCACGTGGGTTCCTGCCCAAAGAGACTTCAGAGCTGAGCTTTGAAGTTGTCCACCCTCCTCTCCTGGGCCTGCTCTGACTTTGACCTTCCTGACCCAGAAATAGCTCCTCTCAGTCACAGAAAATATCAAAGGCATCGGACAATGGCTGGATCCCTGTTCTCCTTGAAGGCAGAGGGAACTCTGCCACGGTCCAGAGAGAACATGATCGGACCAGCGGGGCCCTGGGACAGTCCTCTTGCTCTTGGGGTGGGCGACACATTTCCTCTTGGGGACACATGGCTAAATCCAGTCTCTGTGTGGTGGCCTTGGGGACGGTGCTGCAAGAGAGGTCACAGCAAAGCACAGGAGCTCCCAGAGCAGCATCAGTGACCTGGTCAGAGCCAGAGCTGCAGCAACAAGGTTGTCCCAGCCTACAGGTACTCGTCCATTCCATCTACACATCCTGCACTGCTCAACCCACACATCCTGCACCACTTCAACCTACAGGTGGTCCACCATCCAAACTACAGATCCTCTTCCATCCAACCCACACATCCTACACCATCCCAACCTACAGATCCTCCTCCATCTAACCCACAGATTCTACACCATCCCATGCTACAGGTCCTTCTCCGCCCAACCTACACATCCTACACTGCCCAACCCACAGGTCTAACACCATCCCAAACTTCAGGTCCCTCTCCATCCAACCCACAGGTCCAATACCACCCCAGCCTACAGATCCTACATCTTCCCAACCTACAGTTCCTCCTCCATCCAACCCACAGATTTTACACCATCCCAACCTATAGGTTAATCTCCATGCAGCCTCCACATCCTACATTGCCCAACCCACAGGACCAACACCATCCCAATCTCCAGGTCCCTCTCCATCCCAACCTACAGGTCCTACACCATCACAACGTAAAGTCCTCCTTCATCCAACCCACAGGTCTGACACCATCCCAACCCACAGATCCTTCTCCATCCAAACCACAGATTCTGCACCATTTCAACCAACAGGTTAATCTATACCCAACCTACACACTCTACACCACCCAACCCACAGATCCTACACCTTCCTAACCCACGGATCCTCCTCTGTCCAGCCCGCAGGTCCACCACCATCCCAACCTACAAGTCCTTCTCTATCCAGCTGACAAATCCCACAGCCATCATCAGAGTCACACGGGTGTCATGTCATCACCTCACGTGGCTTTGCTGCATGCCCAGCCCCCACTGAAGTTCACTGGTAGCCCCAGATTGTGAAGTCACGTGAACAAGGAACACTCTCCACTCTCATATTTTAAAGTCTAAAAGATTTTTTGGGAAATTGCTGTCATGTAGTGGGAACACTTTTCTCCCTCATCATTCATAGGACAGATCCCGTGAAAGCCCAGCTTGTCTAATTTTTTTACTTGTTTTTGTGGGCTTGAGGGTTTTGCTGGCTTAAAAAATATATTAGCTCTGCTCACAGATTGTGCCTTACCAGTGACTTTGGACTATCAGAGCTACAACAGCTCTGCCATTAGGAAAAAGTCACCTTTTGAGCCTGTGGCTGGGAATACTAACAAAATCCAAACTAAGTGCCAATTTCTCTGCTGGAGCTCAGGCTCCATCAGAAGAAACTCATGGTGGCGTTTCAGTTCACAACCTTCTCCACAGGCAACACAACTTTAGAGACGATGAGACAAAAATAAATGGAGGAAACTCAACACGGGAACATAATCAAAGGCATTGAGCCTTTTAAGATAGCGTCTGTCCCAATGTTTACAAAGTCCTCCTAAAGCCAGGAGACTTCTTCTGGACTTCAGAGACTCATTGCTGCTCTGTTCTTGTTTATGGCCCTGATGCCAAAGAAAATTGAGGGGCTGATAAGCACCATGCACCCTGCCATGTTCTGTCAATTGACTCTTCCTTGGGATTAAGTGCCTGAACAACATAAAAGTGTTTTCATTCTGCTTTATGTTCTCATCTGCCTCCAGAACAATTATTTTTGGAGTTGTACAGGAACACAGGCTCAGTAGGACTTGGGTTTTGTTCCTGCTTTTTCCATCAAGCTACAGTGGAGAGCCCACGTGCTGTATGTCTCACTCTCACTCCCAGAACATGGCATTGTCCTCATGGGCTCGTCTTGTAATTGTCCCTCCTGTGGGAATTCATCTGAATCCAGAGCATGCTCCAGCCTGCCAAGGAATGGCTCCCCTTGGAAAAGTGGACACGTTTAAAGGGAGCTTTCACTGTAGGCACTCAATGTTCAGTCTTTTGGTGTGTCTAGACCCTAATTAGAGAAGGGAGTTTCGGATCAAGAGCTAGAGCTTCACCCCAGGTTTGTAATCTCCTGGGCTTTTCCATGATTAGTGGCTCTAATCCCACTGGTTGGATACAGTGGAATAGAAACCCTCTAATTGTGTGTTAAATACAGTTAATTGCTCACCAGGAAGAAACCCAGGCCTTCCTAGCTGATTGTGGGAAGCAGTGTAGCTGAAGGAGGTGCCCCCTTAAGGCAGGGTCTCCCTGGCAGGAGGCAGGGCAGGGCTGCCCAGGTCACCTTCCTCCTCTGCCACCTGGGCTGAATCCAAGTGGCCACAGCTCCAATCCTGCCAGAGCTCCAGGAGCATTTGGACAATGCTCCCAGGGATGCACAGCGTGGGATTGTTGGGTTGTCTGTGCAGGGGCAGGGGCTGCATCGATGATCCCTGTGGGATATTCTGTGATTCTAACCCTGCACTCCTCTGGCTTGCCTGGGTCTCTGCTCTGCTCCCACGCTGCTCTTTGGTTGGGTATCCCCTTCTGATCAACCCAACTTCGTTGGGAAAGGAGGGCACAGACCTCCTCCTGCTTTAGACCTCTGAAGCCCCTCAGATCCTTTTTCCTTGTGGGAATTCCAGACCAGTATTAAGCTTGAGGCTTTGCAGGTGAGGTGCAGGGGAAGGGAGGTTGAGGGAGCTGGGATATGCGGTGGGAAAGGAGCATGGGTGTGCACACCCAGTGCCTGCACCGAATTCCATGGAAAAAACTGCTCCAGGAGCTGGGCTGCCAGGCTGTAGGTTTGGGAGAGAAAGGGAACATGGCCAGCAGAAAGCAGAGCCTGAAGCAAGAACAGGCTCAGGATGAATGTGGGGGGCCGGGGGGTTTGGCTCTTGTGGGTTTGTTGTTACAGGGAGGAATGCGAGCAATTCCTTGGCAGGATTTCTCCGCAGGATATTAGCATTAGAAAGGGACTCGCTGAGCAGGGATAGTTCAGATGGGCTCTTGCTGGCTCAGTTCACCCTCTCTGGGGGTCTTGGTGTGCTCTGTCCTTTTCCAGTTAATACAGTCTAAGGATCATTTGATTCCTACACAAAAATTCCTACTCCAAAACCACCTGAGGAGAATAGCTGGCTGGATAACATCCCATTCAGCATCCCAAAACTCCTTTGCCTTTCTCTGCAGACAGAGTGCAACCCAGAGCCTGCAGGAAAGGGGCTTCTGGCAAGGGCAAAACAACAGATTGAGGCTTTCTTTCCTTTTCTGACATGATGAGGAGATCCCGAATGAACCTTTTTTGTCTCTCCTGGCTCCGGAATTTGAGCCTAATAAGTCTGTGATCATGTCCAGGGCAATCAGGCATGGATCAGGAATCTATACCTCAAGGACAGGTATTTTTAAAGCACAAATGTAGATGGAGCCCAGGGGGATATCTCCCCCTCACAACTGAATGGGGGTTTATATTTTTTTTTGGTGGGGTGGAGGCAAAACAACTTCTGTGTCTCCTTTTACAGCAAGTTGTAAAACTTTACTGCTTGTCAAGCAACATTAGTACCTGCCACTTCTGAGAAAAGGAGTTTTACTGTCATCAGAGCAGATTCACCTGAGCACCTCAGGGCTCAGAGGTGCTGGGCACAAACTCACACCCTCGATCATTTTTAAAAGCATTTGGGAAAAGGCTTCTCGTCCCACCCCTCCCTGCTCTGGGAAATCACATCCCAATCCAAACGGAGTTGGGAGAACAGTTGCTCACGATCCTCCCCTCCTCGGGGGCAGCTCTTGCAGTCCAGATTAGATTAAACTGAACCAAAAAGCGTCCAGACTGTGCAGCTGTTAAGGAGCCAAGAATTAACGAGTTTTCATGATCCTGGGTCCAGGCTGAAATTTCTTCTGCATTCCTGTGGCCGCCCCCGTGCGCTGAACAATGAATGTGTCCCTTTCAGGGTCCATCGGGAGATGAGTGAGTGTTTGTAAACTGAAAATTGCCCTTTGAGCCGCGTGAAGGCGACTAGGATAGCAGAAATGGAATCTGGCAGCCCTTATCCATGGATAAGGAGCTATGCAGGCTCCTGGAACAAGGGCAGAGAGGAAGAAGCCTCCAGGTGTAGCCACAGCTTCTCCCCTTCGGGCCATAAAGTTTTGGAGCCATAGTGCCGTGGGGGGAAGGAGGGCAATGCTGATTTCCTCGGGAGATTCTCCTAAACCAGTGGAGGAAGAGCACTCCACTGCTCCTTTGCACCGAGACACCTTTAATCCTGTGGAGATGCCATTCCTGGTCCTTGTTTGGGTGTCAGACTTTGCCCCATCACAGGGTACCATGATCTCCTCTGGAGCTGCGCAGTCAGTCCTCACCCAACTCCCCAAAAATCGGGAAAAACCCTTCAGAGTTTTATGCCCTCAGTAAATGATACACCAGGTCTGCCTACGAAAGAGCCGTGAGTTTTCGGGATAACGACGGAATGTTAATGGTGAGTTAGTCGGGAAGGCCAATGGAGTGTGACACTAATCAGGAGAGGTGATCACGCTCTGCTTGAAATCTGACTGCCCCTGAGTCACCCGAAATTGCTGCTCCCCCGGAGAGCCTGCGCAGGGAGGGAGGCTGAGCACTGACAGCTCTCATGGTTCTCTCCTGAGGCCGTTCCACAAAGCCTTAATGAAAATCCCACTTGAGCAAGAGGTGGTGTGCAGGGATGGAAAACGGGGGGCTGATTTATTGCTTTTTCAGGACAAAGCAAAAGTCTCAAAATGAGTGATGTGGGCACCTGAAAGCTCATCATGATCTTTGCCAGGTCGCAAAGGCCCTCATTCTCTCTTGTCCATGAGGATCACAGCTCCTTTCCAGGGCTGGGAAAATCCACCAGGAGACGTGTATTTATTGAACTGGTGCTCCAGCAGGTGCCAGAGGTGTTGGTTGAGATCTGGAGAGTGACCAGTGACCCCAAAGAGGAAAAATTCAGTTCTCTGTTGTTGGGTTTGGTGGGGGTCAGGGAGGATTTAATGTGCTTTAAAGCAACCGTGCATAAAAATCATCCCAGAGTGATCTGGGTGGGAAGGGACACCAAAGCTCATCCAGTCCCACCCCTGCCACAGGCAGGGACACCTTCCACTGTCCCAGGTTGCTCCAAGCCCTGTCCAGCTTGGCCTGGAACAATTCCACACATGGAGCATCTGCAGCTTCTCTGGGTATAATATATAACACATATAACAAATACCAGTTTACATATGTTTTAATAAGTATATCCTAAAAGCCCATGAGCCCTCAGTGTGGTAATTACAAAATGGACCAGGGCTAAACTACTTCCCATTCCCATTATCCATGCTCCTCCCACTGATATTAAGTCAGACTTGAGTATTTCCCTGCAGTGTGAAGCAAATAAAGAAAACAAGAGTCAAGTGGAAGGTGCCATTGAGCTGTAGGCAAACTGGCAAGCTTCCGACCCTGGGAATGATTTACTGGAGTCTTTAATGAAGCCTGAGTGGGTGAATTATGGGCAGAAAAACAGGGATGAAAAAGAGAGTGAGATGGGGGTATTTTTGTAAGCAATAAATTCCTGTCAGATTTAGGCTTTTCTGAAGTTTTATGATGCTCGGATGTAATTCCTGATAAACTTTTTAAAGTGGTGTTTTCATCCCAAATTTAGTTTGTCTTGTGAGAATATCTGTTACAACCCTATCTCATTCCAGCTGCTCCAACATCCAGGCTACTTTCACCACCACCACAGCCCTGTTATCCATCTGGGATGAGTTGAGATGGATACAGGGATACAGGATTCTACTAGCACTTGTACGGGCCCACTTGAAGATAAAGCCGTGAAGTAAAACTGAGCAGTTTTGCCATAGAAATGTTTATCTGTCACCCATTCCCCACCCTCCAAGGAGGAAAAAAAGAGTTTTGGACTCAGATCAAAAGGGTTGGTGGAGCTGGATCCAAATGGGCCTGAATGAGGCTCCAAGGAAAAACCCTTGAGCTTGGGTTGACAGCATCCAGCTCCCACAATCCAAGAGTAACATAAAGCCTTGAGGTATTAAAGGCTGGGATCAAAGTAATTCCTTGCTTTCCTGTTTGTCCCAGCTCCTGACGAGCATGAGAGCTGCTGGGACTAGATAGGAGTGGTGAACGTGCTCCTGGGGAGGTGAAAGCCTTTTGAACTGAGGGCAGTGAGGCATGAAAAGCACATTTGTGCTTCCCCACTCCTTCCACCTCCTGCGAATCCTGCAGGGTGGGGAAGCCTCCCTCAGCCCAAATGTTTTGCCATGAGAAAGAAATTGAGGAGCAACACTTAGAAGTTCAGGTCTCTCTGTCAGCATGACCCTGGTTCTCTCTAAAGCCCAGGAAGAAATAACTCCTGCAGAAGTGGTAGCACTGGTTTCTCCAGGTTAGCTCGGTTTGCACGGGAGCATTTGGGATTAGTTTATGATTTTTAAGGCTGTGTTTGTGCCAGCCTAAGCCCTGGAGGGGATAACACCAACGTCACACAGCCCATGCAGCTACAGCCAGCCTCTCCCTCTGGCTCTTCCCCCATTACTCTCTAAGCTCCCAACAGCTCGAGGCTATTGTGGGCTAAACCACCCTTGTTACCTGTTTTTGAATCCAGGTTACTCTGTTTCCAGGCTTTTCATTCCTGGTTTTAATTTTCCCAACCAGCCAGAGTCACATCCAGCCCCAGGGACCCCAGAGAGCTTCAGCCAGGGGTGAGTTTAGCCCAAGGTGTTTCTATCACAAAGCTGTCAAAACCAATTTCTTCTGATCAGACCAAGTTGAAATCCCAGTGGAGGCAATTCATCTCCTGCTGGATGCTTGCAAATAAACATCAGAGGCAGGAGAGCCTGGCTGGAGATGAGAAATTTTGTCCTGTGATGAGAGGTTATGAACCTTTCTTATCTTATCTCACCTTTATCTCTTTGGTTTCATAACGAGAAGCCTGACGTGGCAGCAGCTCATCCCCGAGCTGGGGGCTGGGGTACCAGGGGTGGCTGGGGGTGCTGCAGCCAGCTCTGCTCCCCAAGTTGGTAACGTGGGATGAGGTTGGGGCAGGAAAACTGGAAGCTGTGGTCCTTGTGTCCCTGGCTGTGTTTACTCATTCCCTGGAACAGGGGGGCTGAAGGACAAGGTGGGGAGGGAGCAGGTCAGTGTTGGATCTAACAGCAAACCCTTCATCTGCTGCCAAGGTGGAAGCAAACACCTGTGGGAAGGTGCCAGCCCTGGCCAAGGTCATTCCTCCAGAGCTCCTGCCCACACTGAGCAGTGTTTAGGGATGTAGCAGTGCCTGGGAGACAGGAGTGGAGCAGTTTCATTCCCCTCACCTCCAGCTCAAGTTGTCCTTAATGGTGATACCTCCATCTCTCTGAGCCCCAGGACCCCGCTGAGGGCTACCTGTGACCACTGTCCTGGACATATCCCTCCTCTCCATGCCTTGCAACTCCCACCACCTCCCACCACAGAACTGTAGAATATTCCGAGTTGCAAGCAAACCACTTGGATTACCACAGTCCAACCCATTCCACCTCCCTGGACAACGGGTGATTTACCCCTGTTTGCCCACAGCAGCTGCCACATGGCTGCAGAGTGAATTTACCCCTGTGGATGGACCTATCCCACCCAGCTCCCATGGGAAATGGATGTCAGAGGCATCCCTTGCCTCCCATTCCCACACCGCTCCGCTGGCTGCCGGCGCTGTAGCAGGGAGGAGGAAATGCCAGGGCTTAAGTGATTTAGCTTGGGGAATGAGTGAAATCTTCTTACATGGGCTAATTGATAGCAAATGATTCCTTAATTAGAAATTATGGAATTGCCCCCTAATTTACGAGAAAGAACAGGACCAATGAACTGAGGAGCTGAGGGGTGTTTCCTGTGGTTGCCGGTGATTTTCCTTTGGAGATGCTCTTGCCAATTAACTTTTCATGACATAAATTTGTTTGCCTTAAAATATCCAGTTAGAAGCATTTGCAAATGTATTATTTAAGGCTTGAAAATAAATATTGTATGCTCAGGCTGTGCTTTGTGAGAGCTCTGAGATGTGTGACTTCTCACTCAATTACTGATTGCACTTTCCGCCGTGCTGGAGACATTCCTCCATGCAGAGGGGAAAATCCTAGCTTGTTTACTTGCTCCTTCCATTTCTCAAAGTCTCAAAAAAACTCACCCAGCAATGGATTTGGGGATATTTGTAACTTTCACATCTCCCTTGATGTGGATTTTCTGGTGTTTAATAAGGTATGAGCACCTTGTGCAGTTTTTTTTTTCTTTACCGAGATATTTACAGATTTTTTCCATATAAAATTTTGCCAGGATGGATTTATCCTTGTGTCAAATCTGATTGTAAATAGAACCACAGAATCATGAAGGCTGGACAAGACCTCCAAGATCCTCAAGTCCAACCCTTGAAGGTCCTCAGAAAGTGTGGTGGCTTGGACCTCACCTTGGGCAAACATCAGCACGGAGAACTGATGAAAACTCACAGCCAGGAGGTGAGATTTGTAACAGAGGAGGAATTGCATAAACCTCACCTTTGGAAGATTGCAGAGAGGCTTCCAGAGATATCTGGGGGCTGTCAGTGCCCAAG
Source organism: Prinia subflava (assembly GCF_021018805.1). NCBI lineage: Eukaryota > Metazoa > Chordata > Aves > Passeriformes > Cisticolidae > Prinia > Prinia subflava. The sequence goes on along the minus strand of NC_086252.1, from coordinate 6,227,227 downwards.
ATATGCTTGCCCTCGGCTTTGTGTCAGGAGATCTGACAAAAATTTGCAGGTGGAAAACCGGTCAGGCTGCTTGGCTTTGCAGCTGGAGCCTTGGCAGGAAGGGGAACGCCATGTCCAGGGGGAAGAAGGTTTCTACACCCCATGAAACACTCTGTTCCACTAAAAAAGCTGCTCTGAGGATGCTTTGTGAGAGCCCCAAGCATCACACTGGAAGGATCTGAGCGCTGTCAGAGGCATAAATAATGCGGGACTTGTCAGGAAGCGTCGCAGGGGGAATTCAGTTTGCATCCCAGCTCCTTCCCACATGGCAAACTGGAGCCACAGAGCTTGGAAACCGTGCAGACTCATGGCCATAATTAATAGTACAAAGAAGCTGGCAAGGGGACGCCACCAGACAGGCTCCAGCTCTGGCTCTGACCGTCAGCAGGTCTGCAGAGCCCTGGCCGTGCCGTGGCTGGTGGTTGAAGCCAGTGGGCATTTCACTGTTGCCTTCAAAGAAAACAACATTTTGCCCCAAAACCCTGCTGCTCCCATCTGCTGCTGCATCCCTGGCATGAACAGACCACACAAATCCCAAATCTTTTCCACGGGGTGCCCACCACCACAGAAGCAGCCTGATAAATGCCACCTCCCTACAATCCTCCCACTTTTAAAGTGGGAATCGTGCCATTCGTGCTGATGGCAAGCTCAGCTTACGGGTTGGTGGTCACTGTTATTGTAGGGGGGGGTCTCTTAACATCCTTGCTAATGATCCCATGGCATTGGGAACTAAATGAGCTCCTGGCACTTGCCAGCTGGAAAAGAAGAGAACTGGGCATTTCTTTGCTGGAGGAAAGGAGAGCGAATAATGGGCTTAGAAAAGAGGGAGTGCCAAGAAAAACGCGGAGCTGAGTGCTTGCTGCTCTCCTTCACATGCTTAAAGAAAGCAATTCAGGGTCAGCACACGCAGTTATTAAATGGGGAGAGAAAAAAAAGAACTGTAATTCTTGTGACTCGGTTTCTTTGCAGGGCGGCCGAGCAAACTCCTCGATCCGCCGTGACCTTGGGACATAATGGGGCATTGAAAAGCAAATCCGGTGGCACAGAAAGGAAGTGTGTTCCACTGGGCCAGAGGAGGCATTGAGGGAAGGAACAGCCAAGTGGTTATCTCTGACTGGCTTAAATCTCAGCCAGGCAGAGCTTTGGACAAGCCAGGCTTTGTTGGGAGAGCCACAGGCAGGGCAGTGTATGGGGCTGTACCTGGCAGCTGATATTTAACTTCATTTTAGAATGATAAAACACACCTGGGATGCTTGTCATCCTTGGCAGGGTGGAAAAACCACCCAGGACATGCACCTGTGTGGCAAAACAGCCACACTGTCCTTGTCCTTGAGAGCTGCCCTAGGATGCCTGGTGGAATAGGGAAGGTGCTTATGGATTTCAAACCCTGCCAGGGGAAATGAGGCAAATCTGAGCATCAGCATCACTGCTTTGTCCCCCTGGTCCTGGGCAATGAATGTCCCCAGTTTTATTTTGGCACAGTTTTGGGCTGAAATGCTTGTCAGCCCCTCAAGCTGGGCTTGAGATCACCTGAAATCACTGGAAATACCCTGCACTATGGACACGCTGGCAAATTTCGGCACTGTGCCCTTGCTGTGCTACGTGGGGCTGGTCAGAGAATCCCAGGATAGTTTGGAAAGGGATCTTAAAGTCCATCTTCTTCCACCCCTCTGCCATGGGCAGGGACATCTTCCACTAGGCCAGGCCATTCCAATCCCTGTCCAACCTGGTCTAATTCCTCTCTCCCCATTTGCCTCTAAACCCCAGGGAATTCGTATTTTCTCCTTTATCTTTTGAGTCCTGAGCCCTTTTCCATTGGGGATAGCAGGTAGCCGAGGGTGCTGATACTTTTATCCTCTGCTTTTTTCCCGGGACACTTCCACCCAGTATTCCTGGGGTGAATTTGTAGAAAATGCTGCTTGTTCTGTGCTTGCCCTGTATTTGCACCGGGGTGTTGCAAATGCCTGGCCCTGTCCCAAGCCACACTGGTGTCTAGTGGGGACACCCAGAGTGGAAATCCAGGTGGAAATGACCACAGGCAGATCCTCTCGTTCAATGGGGCTAACGATGTGAAGCAGCTGCTCTGAACACAAGCCAGCACAGCCATCAATTCAATGAACCCCCCTGATTAATGCAGGAGCTCAGCAATGGCCATAAACGAGGCTGTTTGTCACTGGACAAGGGGAATTATTGTGTCTTACACTGCTTAAGGAAGGAAACTTTCCCCCGTTTTATCATGGAGCTGTCTGGAAAGTGGAAGGGCTCTGGCAGTGATCAGAGGGAAGTGAATAAATGATTGTAATAAATAAAGGTGCATCCCTTGGCAGCACCATTAAATGGTTCTTGCTCCCCATGCCTTTGCCCCAGAGAATCTTTAGATGTGAAGGGGAAATTTGGGAATCAGCAGCCCAAAAGAGGTGGAGAGAGGGCTGCTCTGAGCCTCTGAGGGGCACAGAAAGGCAGTCTAGGAGGGTGTTTAGCTAAAGACAAAAGTATTCTTGGCTGAAAAACAGAACTTTCTGCTCATCTAACTCCCTCATGCAAGCCCTGGGCCTTTTCCAGGGCCACAGAGATCTGCTGGAGCCTGACTGTAGAAATCCCACAATCTGGAATCTGTTGGTACACAGAGGGAGGAGGCTGGAGCCATCTCACTCATGCCGAGATTCACAAGGACGCATCAACAACTGTATCCCCCTTGGCATCCCCCTCTGCTAGCCAGGAATATTTATCCATTTGGGAAGCCATCATAACCAGCTATGATTTCCCTGTTCCCATTATCCCGGCGCTCTCTCCCCCAACGATGATAAAAAAGCCTCATCCTAGTGCTTGGTTTTAGATAGAGCTGTCATTGAGTCTGGGATTTTTTTTTTTTAGCTTCCGTGGTTCTGTTGCCAGGAGAATCTCCAGCGGGAACAAAAGCTGTTTTATTTTGTGGGATGGGACTCAGGGAGGAAAGGAGAGAAGGGGAAGGGCAGCGCTAACTCGTGGGTTGTGGGTCTTGCTGCTGTGAGCAGCCAGGCAGCGTGGGAGGTGAGGACAGGGATCCCTTGGCTTCCAAAGGGTGACAAGGAAAAATGAAGTGGGTGATTTACTGGGAATGGTGGCTTAAAAGGAAGGATTTTGGTTACAAGAAAAAAATACCTAAAAAGGAATTTTTATTAGGTTAAAATACCTAATAAATTTTTATTATTAAAAAAAAAACCTAAAGAGGCTCCAAGAGAGCTGGAGAGGGGCTTTGAACAAAGGCCTGGAGGGACAAGACAAGTGGGAATGGCTTCCCACTGCCAGAGGGCAGAGTTAGATGGGATACTGGGAAAAAATCCTTCCCTGGGAGGGTGGGGAGGCCCTGGCACAGGGTACCCAGAGGAGTTGTGGCTGCCCCTGGATCCCTGGAACTGTTCAAGGCCAGGCTGGATGGAGCTTGGAGCCACCTGGGACAGTGGAAGGTGTCCCTGCCCATGGCAGAGGGTGGAATGGGATGGGCTTTGAGGTCTCTTTCCACCCAAACCCCTCCAGAATTCTAGGATTTTGGTTATAGTAAAGGAATTTGCCATGTGGAGTAGTCTTCCAGGAGGAGGGAGGTTGGTGCAAAGCTCTCCAAACCCCATCCTTTCCCACAGGACAGGGTGAGCAGCAGGTGGGATTTGTACCCTGGCAGGGATGAGGGGTGTGATAGGGGCAAGATCTATGGAAGGACACTGCAGAATTTACCCTGAGGAGCAGAGAAGGTGCAAGACCTGTCCCTGTGGCTCTTTCACCTCTCCCCTCCACCTCTCTGCTGTCCTTTTTTCATTCACTCTCTCAGCTGATGTCAGGCAGACAAAGATATTAAAAGCCTCTCCGGAAGCTCTGTCCTTTGCTCTGTGCACGTCCTCATCAGGCTTAAAAAACTAATCCCTGTTATTAGCAGGAAGTGCTAATAACTTAGCACTGTTACCTGGCCAGGTGTTCCTGTCACCTCACAAACCCCATCCAGGAGTGAACATAGGTGATATCAGCCCCCCCTTCCCACAGCTTCCCTTCCTCTTTGGCACCAACACGGCCACAGATTTATGAATCATGGAATCACAAAGTGGTTTGGGTTGGAAAGGAGCTTCAAGCTCATTTCACGCCCTGCCATGGCAGGGACACCTTCCACTGTCCCAGGCTGCTCCAAGCCCCATCCAGGGACAGCCACAGCTCCTCCAGGCACCCTGTGCCAGGGCCTCCCCACCCTCCCAGGGAGGGATTTCTTCCCAATATCCCATCTAACCCTGCCCTCTGGCAAAAGTAGAGGCCAGGCTTGCCAATATCACGTAGGGAATTGCTGCCTTCAGCCATTGTGATGGCTAGAGTGGGAATAAATCCTCCAGACTCCCAGCTACAAGAGGAAATCAGGTGGGTGCCTGTGGAGACGGGTGTCGGAGGAGTAAATCCGCCCTGCTTTAATTCCAGCCCGGCACAATGGAATTCCGAAAACGAAGCAGAAATAATCCATTTGGGGAGGCTGGCAGAGGGACGGCAGCGCTCTGTTTGCCAGCTCCAAACGCGGCGAGCCTCGTTTACGAGGCACTTCTGTGGGTAATTGGCTTTGAAGCAGGAATGTTATACATACAGAATAAATCTTGTTGGAATTTATTGGCTTCATCCAGCTCCTAAACCCCGAGCACCTTTGGGCAAACACCTGGAAATGCTGCCTGTGGCAGCAGCGCTCCAGGGCCTCAATCCCTGCCTCGGGATGCAAACAAAAGAGCTGCTGCTTCCCGGGAAGGAGTCAATAACTCAGCTGCCATAGGAGAAGAGGGACATCAAACCCTGCCAGTTATCCCTCTCCTTCGTCATTAACCATCAGGGCTGTAATTAATTCGCAGCAAGGGGAAGATTGGCCTGGGAAGAGCTCGCCCCAGGGAGTTTGCTGGGAGTGCTGTATTAACCAAGCGTTATTAAACGTACCTTGGCAGCCAAGCATGCTCTTCCCCAGCTCTCAGCCATCCATAGCATGATCCGGGCTAAAGGGATTCTCTGGATCCCCACCAGAACTGCAGGATCATAGAAAAAGGGCATGTAAGCAACCAGCTGCAACAACCACGGAGCTTGGTCCCACTGAGGGCCGGGGTGCTCTGATATTTCACATGGAAGCGGATTTTATCTGGTTCAGGTTTGGGAACACTCCCTTCTGGAAGGTTTTGGGAACTCAGGGTTCATGGCTGGGCTGCTGCTGTGTCTGTGAGAGCATCCCTGCCCCTGCAGGGGTTGGAATGAGATGGGCTTTAAACCATTCCATGATCCTCCTGGTGAGGAGGATCCATGCTTCAGCCCTGGGGAGGGGATTGGTGTTGCTGACTTTGAGGCCCATCAGACCCAGGTCCAGATGTCCAGCCCCTGTCTGCAATTCCCAAGGCAGCATCAGAGCAAAAACGAGCTGCTCTCCTCCCAAAAAAATCTGGCTACGCTCACATACCTGACCCATGGGAATGTCATCCTGGACGAACCCTGCTCCGAATAACTGCTCAGACCAACAATTTCACCCAGCTTTGTGCCTGAGAAACACCACAGAGGGGAACGAACAGAGAAATGAACTTTACCACGGAATTCCTGCAAGACAGAATCCCAGCACCACAGAAAAGCCTGGCCTCCTTATAAGGGGCATTTTGTCCGGGGCTAATTGCTCCCCTCCCCTCGTTAGCGCTTCCTTGCTCTGAGCTGCTCCCGAGCATTGCAAATGTTCCGAAAACAGAGAAGGATGGATGCATATGGAATGCTCATCCCTCCATCCCAGGCTCGGCACCAGCAACGTGCCCGAGGCACATCCTAAGCCCTGGGAAAGCTGCTCCTAGGATAAGCAACTGTTGTCACCCACAGATTGCTGATTTTTGATGGACTCCAAGCACAGTTTTGGCACCTGGAGATGTGATTTTTTTTCCCTAGGGATCATGAGGATGCTGAGCTAGAACTGTAGATTCTTGTACACCTCCTCCACCCCATTGGAAAAGACACTTTAGTCCCCAAAGCCACTCAAGGTGCCAGCCCAAGACAGGAATAATTTTGCACTTTCCGATATCCAAAAAATGGGGAATCATGCCAGGGATGGAAAAGACGAATAAACCAGCAACTCAAGTAGCAATTTTAATGAGATTTTTGCAGGGGCAGAGGGACAGGAGCACCCCAGGCTCGGTGCTAAGGCACACATGGGAGCAGCACCCAGCACAGCTGCATCCCAGGTGCCATCCCAGGTGCCATCCCAATGTTTTCCACTGGCAAAACAGGATGGAAATGCCCTGTTGCAGTTAGAGAACTGGGTTACCCGGCTGCAGGGAGCTCACCTTGGACAAACCCCAAAGCTCCCAAAATAATGCTGCAGAAAAGAGCTCCTAAGGGTGCTTGAAGTGGTTCTGTGTGGCTCGTTTTGGGAAGCCAGGAAAAGACTTGGATGAGGCTGGGAAGTCCCAGCTGAGCCCCAGGATGGGGTCTGGCCATGCAAGGACTTGCAGCCACCCCACTTTTGTCTCAGCCCAGCCAAAACTCCATCTCCTTCTGCCACGCTGGGTGCAGGAGGAGCCAGCACCAGGAAGAGGAAATTTAATCATCAGATCCCGATTAAACCCAGGAAAAAACAAGGAGGGGGTGGGAAGAGCAGTGGCTCGAGTAGCCCGGACCCATCTGCTCCAGTATTTCTTGCTCAGCTGCTTTTCTAAAGTGTGTTCCATCAGGAGATGGCCACTGTGGTGGTGTTGGTGGCCACCACCTCTGGGTGCACTTCGTATCCATCCCTGTCCTGTTGCATTGATGCTCCTGGTATCCCATTTCCAAACCCTGTGTCTCAGCTGGGCAGCACAACCCCAGGATGGGATAGCTCCCTCAGCCTATGGGATTTTAGGGAGCACAACCCCTATTTTCCAGCATTGGGTGCTGTGGGAAGCTTGGAAGCAACTGTCCGACCGTGGTTAACGCAAGAAATCAGGGTTTAGCGTTTCCCTCCGTGCTTCTGCTGCCTTTCCCACCCCGTGGAGAGCAACAAGGGCGGGATTTCTGCTTTACCAGGATTTCGCAGCTTCGCTTCCGTGACAAAAACGGCCAAAAAAAAAACCAAAAGGGAGGGGGTGGGGGGGAAGGGGCCATAAACCCTCACCACCGGGCTGGGCTGGCGTGATTTTCCCCGGCGCTCGCCCCGTGCACAAGGGCCCCTCCCGCCCGCTCCCCCGTCCCCGTCCCCGTCCCCGTCCCCGTCCCCGTCCCCGTCCCCGTCCCCGTCCCCGCTCCCGCATCCCTCTCCCCTCCCCACGTGTGGTACACGAGCATCGCCCCCCCCGCGCCCCCGCGGGGCCACGCCCCGGCCACGCCCCGGCCACGCCCCGGCCACGCCCCGTGACGTCAAAGCGGGCGGGCGCGCGCGGGCCGTGCCGGCGGAGGCGCGCCCGGGAGCGCAGCGGGGCCGGTCCCGGTGCTGCCGGTGTCGGAGCGGGCGCAGGTGAGAGCCGGGAGCCGGACGAGCCCGGGGGTTACCGGGGATGGGAGCGGCTCCCCGCGGGCTCCCGGGGCCGCCAGGGAAAAGTTTGTAGCGGCGGCGCCGGGAGGGCGGTGGTGGCGGTGGCGGTGGTGGTGGTGGTAGAGGGTCGGGGCTGAGCCAGCGGCGGAGCGCGGCTGGGGAGAGTGTGAGTGTAGGAGTGTGAATGTTTGAGTGCGTGAGACTCCGTGTGCCTCTTGTGTGGCACTGTGCGTGTGTGTGTGACCGTGTGTGAAGTGCCCTCCGTGCCTATGTGTGTGGCTGTGTGTGACAGCGTGGGGCTGTGACACGGTGCGTGTGTGACTGTGAGTGTCCTCTGCGGGGCTCTAACTGTGTGCGTGTCCTGTTTGTGTCCGAGTGTGGCCGTGTCGTGTGTCCTGTGTGTGCCACTTGGTGCGTGTGCCGTGTGTGACTGAGCGTGTCACATGTCCCCTGTTTGTGTCCCTGTGTGTGTGACCGTGTCCCCTGCGCCTGTGGCTGCGTTTTGCCCTCGGCGTTCGTGTCCCCGCGCCGTGTCCCCGCTGCCATGCGGTGTGTCAGGGTGTAACTTGTGACCGCCGCACGCGTGGCTCCGTGTCCCCGGTCCTTGGGAGATGCCGTGTGGCGGCGGTGCGCACCCGTTGTCCCCCAGGTCCCGCTGGTACCGCCACGGGGGGATGAGGACGATGGGTACCGGCTCCCAGGGTTGTCACCCTGCCGGTGTCCGACAGCCAGGGCGGAGGGGCCGGGCTGGCTCCTCTTCCTTATCGGCCCCAGCTGGGACGCTCCGGGGAGCTCGGGGCTGTTTCGAGCAGCATTCCACTGGCTGTGCCTGGCATTCGTTTTCCAGGAGGATTTTCCCAGCTGGGGCTCGCCGAGGGGTCGCTGACCTCGTTGCTCCTTGCTGGCTGCCCGGGGGGGATGCCTTGGGAGCGAGGGATGCTGCGCAGGGCTTGGCTTTCCAGCTGTTGCTCCTGGGACACTGTTGGGTGGGAGAGGTGGAGTTGTGCAGGTCTGTGATGTGTTGCAGGCTCAGGCTCCCAGGAGCACCGATTTTTTTGGGATTCCTGGCTGTTCAGGAGTAACTGGATGTTGCTTAGACTCAGCAGAACTTTTGTACAAAGGGGGGACGGAGGTGACCATGAGGCTGTTCCGTACCCAAATTAAACCACATCGTGTGGAAGCCCCAAGCCCCAGAGGAGTTGTGGGATGTGGGATCAGGTGGATGCAAATTCCTAGCGCTGCATCCCTTGCTCTGGAATGCCCATCACAGCCTTTCCCCCCCCGCCATCCTGTCCTTGATGGCTGATGCTCCTTGAGATTTGCAATGATTAAGTTTTGGCTGTTAATTAATATATACTTTGCAAGTTAATAATTTGGTTGCGCTGAACGGAGCAGGAGCTTGGGTAGGAGTTGGAGTTGGAGGCGTGTTGTGTTGACAGCTCTGTCTGGATGCTGAGGCTCTGGAGTAAAGATCCATCCTTGATTTCCTCGTGCCTAACTGCAGCAGCGAGATGCTTCAATTCCCCTTAAAGTAAAAAATAATTCTTGATAATGAGAACAACATCCTCCTGGGATGAGTTGTAGCTCTGACAGGGGTTTGCCAGTTGGGTTAATGCTTGATGGCTTCAGAGAGCTTTTCCAACCTAAATAATTCCAGGATCCTTGAAGCTGTCGGGTCTCCTCCTGGCTCTTGCTTCTGCCCAGCTGTGTTGGTACCAGATGCTGCAGAAGGGACAGCATCTCTGGTGGCAGCTCTTCTCTCCTGTTGTGCTTTGTCCTTCTTTCCTTCTTTTCTCTGGAGCAGCTTGCCCTGATCAGCTGGGGCTGCCCCATCCCTGGAATGCTGGATGGGGCTTGGAGCGGCCCTGCACTCGTGGAAGGTGTCCCTGCCCATGAGGTGAACTTCGGGGTCTCTTTTAACCCAAACCATCCATGATTCCATGATGACTCCCTCAGCTTTCCAGGTTCTCCATGTTCTTCCCACAGAGAGCTTTTTACCCCCCTGGTCACTCATAGCAAAAGAATTCCCACTTTTCCCATGACCCCCCATCCCATGGACCTGCAGCCTTCGCTGAGCACATCCCCTCCTGGCCGGGGAATTCTGCAGGCAGAGATGCCAGCTTTCCATGGATATATATTTCCAAAATAACCCCGTTTGGGCCATGGAAGGGAATGTGCCTTTCAAAAATAGCAGCTTCGTTACTTTCAATCAACCAAAGCCGGAGCAGCGTGGAGCAATTGCAGCCTCGGCGCTCGACATCCTAATTATGTTTGCCTTTTAATGAGAGGGAAACTATTTGCGAAGCTAAAATATTTATTTTAGCCTGGTGGGGTTGCTCGCAAGAGCTTGTGTGGATGGTAAGGAGGTGATTTAGACACTGTGTGGGGGTTTGATTTTCTTTTTTTTAATGGGAAAAGCATTTAAATATGGCAAGAGGCTTTTTCGTGGCCGGGGCTGTCTGTGCAGAGGGAGGTGGCAGCTGGGGAGGTCTAGGAATTTGCATCCTCCTCAGTCTCCTTGGTTCCAAGTGGTCTGAGAGTTACATTGCCTCCTGGCTCCCTGGGTGGGTTTCTGCCAGCAGCTGGCACCGGAGTGAATGCAAATGACCTCACCCCGGAGCCTCTTGGCCTCGGGTTTGGCACCTGCCTTTTCTTTCCTGCACAAAATTCGTCCTGAAAGCACCTGAGCTTTGCAGGCTGGCCCGGGGGCTCCCCAGGAGATGCTGAGGAGGTAGGATTGGTTTTTATAGAAGTATGGAATTTCTTGAATTGGGAGGAACCCGCAAGGATTGTCCAGTCCAGCCCCTGGCCCTCACAGACACCCCAACAATCCCACCCTGTGCATCCCTGGCAGCGTTGTCCAAAGGCTCCTGGAGCTCTGGCAGCCTCAGGGCCATGCCCATTCCCTGGGGAGCCTGGGCAGTGCCCAGCACCCTCTGTGGGGAAGAACCTTTCCCCATTATCCATCCTAACCCTGCCCTGGCACAGCTCCAGCTGTTTCCTTGCTTACTGTCCCTGGACACAGAGAGCAGGGGATGGCAACACCCAGGAAAGTTTTATAGCCAAATGTTGACTTCCCCAGTGACCCGTGAGGAGTCAGGTTTGAAATAAGGGCATCACCCGCTGGGAAATATGTTTCTGGTAATTAACTGGGATATCTTAACTGGAACCCCTCTGCTCTGGGGCCAGGCTGGGAGAGCTGGGGATGTACGTCTGTAGAAGGGAAGGCTCCAGGGAGAACTCAGAGCCCTTTCCAAGGTCTAAAGAGGCTCCAGGAGAGCTGGAGGGGGATTTGGGACAAAGGATGGAGGGACAGGACACAGGAAATGGCTTCCCACTGCCAGAGGGCAGGGATGGGGTGGGATATCGGGCAGGAATTGTTCCCTGGGAGGGTGGGCAGGCCCTGGCACAGGGTGCCCAGAGCAGCTGTGGCTGCCCCTGGATCCCTGGCAGTGTCCAAGGCCAGGCTGGACATTGGGGCTTGGAGCAGCCTGGGATAGTGGAAGGTGTCCCTGCCCATGGCACTGGATGGGCTTTGAGGTCCCTTCCAGCCCAAACCATTCTGGGATTCTCTGATGGCTGCGGCAAGGTGTGGGTGCTGCTGGGGTTCCCTGCCCTCTGGACAGTGCCCTGCCAGGATGCAGGAGGCATCTCCACCGCCAGCACCAGCTCAGGGCCCATCCCAAGCCACTCCCCAAAATTTGCAGAGCCAGATTTAAATGCACAGAATGCGTCCCGCATTGCATCCCTGAGCGGGTGCTGCTTCTCCTCTTGGCCAACAATCCCTGCATTAGCCCTGCCCAGGGCTTGAGCACAGGGCTGGCATTGTCTGGGGACCTTGGCAGCACCGTGCCAGCCTTGGCTGGGGCAGGGAGCACGTGGCTCTGCCGGCACTGGCGCAGGGAAGATCCCGCCGACAGGACTTGGAAGCAGAGGCTGGAGGGGCAGGAGGAACCCTGGGCTGCTCCTGGTGGGGGTGGTGGGGCTGAATCCTGCCCGTAAAGGAGCCGAAGGGTTGGTGTCACCAACCTGTGGGGACACCCGGGCAGCTCTGCTGGTAATTGTGAGGCTGCAGGGTTTGTTACATTCAGAAGGATTTGCAGCCCCAGCTGGCTTTGTGGCCATAAATGATGTTTGGGGTTTTAGGAAGGGAAAAAGGGGAAGGCTCGTGCAGGATCCACAGCTTTGGCACGTGCATGTTCTGACAAGTCCCTTTGCTTCCCGAATGAGGCGGAGGGACTTGCTCCCAGCAGCTCAGATCTGGTTTTTAGTGCTCAAGTGATGCCCCAGTTCCATTAACACCACAACCATCCACACCCAAGGATAATTTTTGAGGGTGCCTGTGGCATCTTGTGCTCCTCCTTTCAGCCAGGGTCCTTAATTTCTCCTGGTGGTCCTGGAAGTGATTTCTGTTTCTGTAGGCTCCTAAAGAAAAGTGTGGGAGTATGGATAGTGATGTGTGTGGATGGCTTACAGCAGCAAGGAATGCAGGAGTACATGAAATCCCTCTGCTGCCTCAGAGGGGCTGTGGGTCCAGGTGTTTCCCAGGGTAAAGTCAGTTTTTTGTGGATAAAAGAGCAAACCATAAAACTTCCAACTCTTTCCTTGTGTCCCTGGATTCACTTTTTGTTCCTCTGCTGGGAAGCTGGCATTTTTGGGTGGGTTGCGTGATTTTGGGAGGAATCCCTCGGTGTGCCACAAGCAGCATTTCCTGGCTTCAATCCCATTTTTGGGTGGCCAAGCTGCTGCCCCTCCGCTGGGAACCCCATGAGCGGTGCCCCCCAGTCCCAGGGCATATTTCTGTTGTTGACCTTGCTGATTCCATGTGGATTTGTGCAAGGGGTTATTTTTGGTGCCGGGAGGCAGCCATTCTCATTCCCAGCTGGCATATCAATGGCAGAGGCATGCTCTCATTCCCCAGCTCCTGGGGCTAAAGGAGGGTTCCTGCCTTTTCCTACCTGAGTGGGTGTTCCCGCTCCGCCCAAGAGAGAGGTGGTGTCAAATCCAGCTGTGGGAAGATGGCACATCCCATCTCCTCTTCGTAAGATCCTCACAGAATCCCAGATTGGTTTGGGCTGGAAGGGACCTGAAAGCCCTTCCCATTCCACTGCCTTCCAATGGGCAGGGACACCTTCCACTGTCCCAGGCTGTTCCAAGCCCCAGTGTCCAACCTGGCCTTGGACACTTCCAGGGATCCAGGGGCAGCCACAGCTGCTCTGGGCACCCTGTGCCAGGGCCTCCCTACCCTTCCAGGGAACAATTCCTGCCTAATACTAAATTTCTTTCAGTTTGGGAGAACAATCTTGTAGCCTCGAACCTCTGTATATGAAAATACAAAGGTGGAAGGTGGCCCAGCCACTTGATCTGTAATCACTCTGGTGTTTCTTCCAGGTGATATGGCTTCAAAATGAAAGAGAGTAGGTTTAGATGGGATACTGGGAAGGAATTTCTCCCTGTGAGGGTGGGGAGGCCCTGACACAGGGTGCCCAGAGAAGCTGTGGCTGCCTCTGGATCCCTGGCAGTGTCCAAGGCCAGGTTGGATGGGGCTTGGATCAACCTGAGGCAGTGGAAGGTATCCCTGGAATGGCAGGGGGTGGAACTGGATGAGCTTTGAGGTCCCTTCCAAACCAGATCATTCTGGGATTGGGTGATTTTTCATCATCTGGCTGCTTTTGTGTAAATTGGAGGGATGGTGATGCACATCTGGTTTGCAGTCCTGTTAAATGATGGGAAAACTATAATAATAATAATAATAATAATGATGATGATGATGATGATGTGAAAACCTTTCCTTCTCACCGTTCTCTGCATTCTCTGGAGTTGATTCCTTCTCCTACCCTGCAGGAGGGTCACCCCGGGGACCACCCCATCATTTCCAAGAGGGGAAATCATTGCCGTGGAGCCAAACCAGATGCTTTCTAGCTGACTCCAGAACATTTTTTCCCCAGCACAGACTCCTGGCTGCAGTGTGGGATCGTGGTGAGCCTTGCTCATCCCGTGCTGCACAAGCTCCGTGCTTCCCTCTCTCCGGGGGTAAATCCAGCTGCCGCCCTTCTGCCGCCACTCCGCCTGGATAAAGTACTTCAGGTCATCCCTACCAAGTGTTTCAGGTCGTTTTTGGGGGGCAGGGTCGGCGTGGTGTGTGGCCTTGTTTGAACAACGCCGGCTGTTTCCTTAGGAACAGGGAGAAAAAGCCTTTTTTGGAACGGAACAATGGTGCGGCGCCGGCTGGGTCAGTGAGGAGGAGCAGGGCAAGGAGGTGTTTTATGGGCACTGCTGCTGGAAGCAATGATCCTAAAGGTCTTTTCCACCCTCAGTTAGGAATCTGGGATGAGTCCAAGAGCAGGTTTGGTTGGACTTCTTAGTGTGTGTCCGGGGCCAGGTGCAGCATCCATTGTTTTGCTTGGTGTGGGGGTGGAAGATGCTCAAGTTATCAAAAACACCTCCACAGGTAAAGTGTGGAGAAAGGGAGCAGAAAAAAAAAAGCAGGAATTGGAGTAACAGATGCAGTGGTCACACGGGGAGTTCAGCCCAAAGTCTCCCAAGTCTCACACACCTCTGGGACTGAGAGCATTGCAGCCCGGGTCGTGTCACTGTGGGAGATGTTAAATCCCTAATCCCTGCCTCATTCCCTGCTGCTGCTCCCTCCTCTTGGCTCACATCCGTTCCCAGAGCGGCTGCTGGGTCCCTCGGTGCAGAGGCTGCCACGGCTAAAATTAAACAAAGAGAAACTTCCCATTTTTTGTGAGCGCTCCAGCTTCCGGAAAATGGCAGCGCGGTGGAGGCAGGCAAACAAAACAAGGCGTCCCCGGCCAGAAAAAAAAACCCCTCCTCACCTCAGAGGCATTTCCTTGCTTTCATTCCCCCCCTCTCCAGCCTCTCTCCCTCCCCATCCTGGCTGCTCCATTGGAAACCTGCCATCAGATTAGGGCTCCCGGGGTGGGGTTGCTCTGGAAAGCGTCTCCCAGGCTCAGTCTGCATGGAAAACCTGGCTTGGGAATGGCTCTGCTCCTTCCCCCAAGTCCCTTCCGTGCTTATTTTGCCAAAAACATCCTCAGAGGGAATTTTTGGGTTGCATGTGGCTGCACCTTTGGGGCAAGTTGAGCTGTCTGGATCCACAAGGAAGCGCAGGGAATAGTTCCCAATGGACTTGGGAGCAACTGATCCTTGCAAAGGACAAGGTTTGGGGGTAGGAAAAAAAGGGGAGGAGATGCTTGAGTGCATCCTGAAAAAAAGGAGGTCTGTGAGTCCATCCCACAAAAGCAAGACCTGTGTGAGTGTATCCTGCAAAAAATAAGGAGGAGATGAGGAGTGCATCCCAGAAAAAGGAGGAGGAGATCTGTGTGAGTGCATCCCAGAAAAAAAAAAGGCAGGAGGAACAGATATGTGGGTAGATCCTGGATAAAAAGAGAAGTGCCAAGTGCATCCCACAGAAGGAGAAGGAGATGTGTGGGTGCCTCCTGGAAAAAAGAGGATCTGTGCGAGTGTATCCCGCAAAAAAAAGGATGAGAAGATGAGTGGTGCCTCCCTTAAAAGGAGGAGACTGAGGTAAATCCCACAAAAAAAAGAGAGAAAGTGCATCCCAGAAAAAGAAAGAGGGGATGCCCAAGTGCATCCCACAGAAAGAGAGGAGGAGAAGGGAGGAGTGCATCCCACAGCTTGCCTTCCTTTGCTCCAGCTCCTCCTTCCCTGTTGGCTGCAGGTTTCTTGGACAGAGCCTCTGCATGAATGGTACTTCTGCAGGGATGCATCCTGTGATTGCTCAGATGAGACAAGTGGGATTTTTGGAGAAAGGGAAGGAAAACCTGGCATCCCTGGCACTGGGATGGGTTATTTTGGGGGTGTTTTGTGCCTTTTTTTTTTTTTTTTTGATAGCTTCTCAGAAATCATCTCCTTTCCAGCAGCTGGGCTTTTCGGGGAGTGAGACCACAAAACAAGGCTTTCCTGGGGTCTTTGGAAGTGTTTTCCGTGGTTTTCTGGGAATGGACCATGGACAAAGTATTTTCTGTCCCTGGGGGTGGCAATTACCTCGTCAGCGAAGCAGGGCTGCTAGTGCTGGCCTTGTCCAGCTCGTCATTCCGAGGGCTGCCTAGGAAGGATGCTCTGGGATGGGGATATCAGTGTTGTGGCTCTCCTCTGCTGCCTGGCTCTTCATATCCTGCTCAGCCTGGAAAACAGGTGAAGTTTTGGGGGATTTGGGGTTGTTTTTTTCACAGAGAGTTGTTGGAGTCAGCAAACACTGCAGAGAAATAGCTCGGTGCTGTCAGTGCTTCCAAGTAATTTTTCCCGTGTCTCTCCTGCTGCTCCCAAGCTGTGGCCCCTGCTCCCCAGGGAGAGCTGCCTGAAAGTTAATCGCCGCTGAAAAATGCTTTAATTAACTCAATTAGCCAGATGGTCCATCTGGGCTCCTGCAGAGCCTGATGAGGTCCCTGGAATGAGGTCGCAGCTCCACCCTGGTGACGGGGAGGACACAGGGACTCATCCAAATCCCCATGGGATGTGCTGTGCTATCCAGAGCATCACTGCTCCTGGACCTGCAGTGGGATGTGTTTGACAAGGGCATGGAGTGACAGGACAAGGGGGAATTGCTTTAAATTCACAGGTTTAGATTGAAAGGTTAGATCGGGTATTGGGAAGGAATTGGCACCCAGAGGAGCTGTGGCTGCCCCTGGATCCCTGGAAGTGTCCAAGGAGAGGTTGGATGTGGCCTGGAGCCACCTGGGCTAGTGGAAGGTGTCCATGGGAACAAGATGGGCTTTAAGGTGTTTCCAGCCCATGACTGTGCACCTTACCCTGCCACGGGACGTCCCTGAGGCTCCTCCCAGGTCGGAGCAGCCGCTGCTCTGCCTGTTAACAGGAACTCCCAAAACATCCACCAAATCCAGGACACGGCCAGGCATGGAAAGAGTGAGCAGAGAAAAGCTCTGCATGCTGTTTGAGCAGAGGAATGCAGGGCCCTGGAGCAGGGATTTGGGAAGGGTGAGTGTTTAACCCCCTGTATGCACTGTCACCATTCCATCCCAGCATTGGCTCTGTGTGTTGGGCTCTGTTTTAGAGCCTGGACTTACAGACATCCCGAGGGAAGCTGGTTTTCCTGGCTGTGATGGAAACCTGAGCGCAGGCAGGTGGAGATGCATCCTTTAGGCAAAAGGGCAAAAGGGAGGAATGCGTGTCCTGAACGGTTTGGATACCACTGGAAAATGGTGCAGGGAAACTGAGGCACTGGGTATCAGTATTTCTCCATGGGAGGGTTAAACCATGGTCTCTGCAGTCGTGGTGCCCACGTCTCCAAAAATGGGCTCCAAAATCACTCCAAAAGGGCTTTTTTGGGGGGGTTGGGGGGAAATAAATCAGTGAGGGACTATTTGCTGTTGGGCCTAATTTTCAAGAGATTGTGGTCACAGAGTGGTGGTGCTGCATCAGATGCTCCCCTGGCTTGGAGAGGGAAGGGGAGGTGTTTTGCTTTGGGAAAGGGCAGATTTAATTCCTGCTTTAAGGCAACTGAGCTTGGGACAGAGGGTAATTCCCAGTGGAAATGCTGGCAGGGAGGTGATGCTGCTGGGCACCCCCAGGATGCAGAGCATCTTCCTTTGGGATGAGCGTCCACTGCCCAGTGCTCCTGCCTGGAAAGGTCCCAGCTCATCCTCAGCTCCAAAACAGTGCAGAGTTCAAGCCATCTCTCTGATTCCTTCCTTCTTCTGTGGATGGGAATCATTTGGAAGCAGAGCCTATCCATGGAAATCCCACACTCCATAGTGCTGCAAACACTTCTGCCTCACTTTTGCCTTTCACTAGAAAATCCTCATCCCCCTTCCTGCACAAAAAAAAAAAATTGTGAGTAATGCTGGAGAAATTTGGGATGAGGCCCAGAAAATGATCGGATATCCGGCTAAGCAGGGCTCTGACTTGTGGACTGAAAGCTCCCAAATGAATAATACAGGAGGAGGAATGGCAGATTTCGAAGGATTATATTTTTCTGCTGTGCTCTGTTTTATCTCTCTTTAAATCTTCACTCTGCAAAACTTGGGAATGGCTTTTTTTTTAATCTCCTCAATATATTTGTTTTGTGCTCAAGAAATAACACATTTCCCGTCGCCCTGTTAAAAGCAGAGCTGATGGTATTTAAAAATAATGCTGGTGCCAGTTGTCTTGTGATGCACATCATGTGTTCTGGCTGTAAATGTTTTTTACTGGGATCATGCATGGCAAAAATAATAAGAAGAAAAAGCTGAATTCACTATAAAAGTGGGTTGTTGGGAGGCTAAAATGCTAGTGGATGTTGCCCTAAGGAATAATGGGTGGTGGTGGCTGCCTCCCTTTTGGTTTTCTTTCCTCCTTCTGGACCCTGCTGAAAAAGTTCCCATTTTTTTCCCTGTTGATCAAGTACTTAAGTCATTCTTCTAAATATAAATCTCTCCTGATGCGTCAGCTGTGCCTGGGATTTCACTTCTTTTATGTGGCACTTCAAGCAAGTTTTAATTAAAAAAAAAAAAAAAAAAAAAAAAAGAAGAAAGGTCCATCTGCATTGGTTTGATATTTAGGGAGTTTTTTTCCTCCCCAGAAGCGTGTCTAATTCCAGCCTGACCCTGCAAAGTCCTGCAGGCTGCATGTGGCCATCAGCTGATTGTGCTGGAGAGCATCCTCAGCTCCTGGAAAGTTCTTGCTGTGTCCTGCTTGGAATCAGGGAATGGGTTGGGTTGGAAGGGACCTTAAAGCTCATCTCATTCCAGGGCAGGGACACCTTCCACTGTCCCAGGTTGCTCCAAGCCCCAGTGTCCAACCTGGCCTTGGACACTTCCAGGGATCCAGGGGCAGCCACAGCTTCTCTGGGTACCCTGTGCCAGGGCCTCACCACTTTGACAGGGATGAATTTCTTCCCAATATCCCACCTCTGCCAGTTTAAAGCTGTCCCCCCTTGTCCTATCCCCCCAGGCCCTTGTAAAACATCTCCCATTCCCTGAAAGTCCAAGTCTTTTCCTCAGGGCTGCTGTCTGTCAGTGCTGCTTCTCATGGCAGACCTGTCCCATCACTGGCACCAACATCTGCTGGATGTGACCAACACTGAGATATGGAAGAGCTCGATCCTAACTAGGGAAAAAAAAAATCTGGGATGTCGATGTTGCTGTGGAAGATGCTGAGAACCAGGAGGTGTTGTCTGGGCAGGTCGGTGAGGGTGCCATGGGTTTGTCTTCTCTAGCCAAGAGCCTGCTGCTTGCAGCCCTGTGTTTTGGGTCTGGAAATTAAAACACATCACTGTGGTTCTCAAAGCAGCCTCCAAGCAGAGTTGGTGGTGGGATTGAAGTTGTTTTGAAAAATCTGTAAATGGAGTGGATTCTGTGTTGCTCATGGCCTGCTGACCCAGGGAAGCTGTCCCTGAATATGTGGGCCTTTTTAACCTCAGTTTAGTCCTTACTTTGTGAAAAGTGGTGTTCTCGTAGAGACAGGGGACAAGCTTTGGCTCCTCTGTGTCTCCTGTGTGGCTCTCAGTGGCTTTCCTCTAATTTGGGCACTTGTGTGTTGGCCCAAGGCCACCCCTTATCACAGCTGATAAAGCTTCACCCCTAATTCAAGCTCCAAAACCCCCAAATTTAGCTCTGTGGAATCTTACGGAGAATCGGGAATCGAGCAACCTGGTCTAGTGGAAGCTTTGCCCATGGATGGGCAAGGAAAGGCTTTAAGGTCTCTTCCAACCTAAACCCTTCTGGGATTCTATGAAATTTCAGTGGGAATGAATGGACCACGTGGCTCTGGGGCCCCATCAGGGAGGCTCTGAGGTTCCTCTTGGGCAATGAGAAGCCAGGGCAGATCCTTCCAGCCTTGCCTGAGGCTGACTTCTTGGAGCCAGCAGAGAGGGAATAACTTGTCCTCTGGAAATGTTTCCTCTGTGGTGGCTCGGAGTTGTCCCTTTTTTAAGGGGTGCTCTTGTGCTCTGTGTCTGGTACACACAAGGGAGGTGTTTTGTCCTTATGAGTGCAATGCAGAGAGTTGTAGAAATCACTCCACTACATCAATAAAGCTCTGCCTTGAGCAGGGAACAACTTGCCATGGCTTTAGAATGACTTTCAGGTGTCATTTTAATTTTGCCTGGTGACTAACGCTGCAAAAAATGTGTTTGAGATTCAACCCTGCTTCGTCCAGCAAGGAGAGTAATTTTGAGCAGAGACTTTTGCCAAGTTTGCATAAATTACTATTTCTGTGCCAGAGCATCTTGCTAAATAAGGGGCATGTATCCCCAAAATGGCTAAATGTAATGGCTAATCCTGGCCCAGGGAAGCAGCTTTGCCATCACACACGGTGGAGGCTGTAGAGAGGACTTTGGCTCTTGCCTCACACCACAATAATCCTGACAAGGGCCTTGTGTGTTCTTAATGAAGCTGCAGTTCAAAGTGCGTGACTTTGCTTGCAGGTAAAGCCTGCCCATAAACATTTGGGGCTTAAAAGTGATGAAATTGGTTTCTTATCAGCCATCTGACCCACGGTGATGGGATTGAGCAGCTCTTACCCTGGCAAGACCGAAACAACAAAACCCCGAAGCAGCTCCGAGACCGAAACAACAAAACCCTGAAGCTCTGACAGACGGGGGTGGGGGGTGTTGTTGTTTTGGTTCTTTTTTTCCCCGTCATGGCACTCCTGATGCTGTGGAAAACGCTCGGAGCCACTGCTTGGATGCTATCTGACCTCCCTCACCCCCAGGTTGAGTTAATTTGCAGGTTGCACGGAGTCTCTGTGCAGTCTGATGGGCTTTAATTTCAGGGTAATTAATTAAGCAAGCAGGCGTGGTGTTTGCTCTTGTGTTGCATAAACAGCAGCCAGTTTTGGTCTATCTCAGGCACCCTCCTGGCTGGCAGGCAGGCAGAGGTAGGTGTGTGCACCTGGAAAGCTCATTCCCGCCCCTGGAAAAGCTGTAAGCTAAATTAAAGTGAGGACTTGTGCTGCTGAAAACCACCTAAAAATGAGCCATGTGGTCTTTTGTATCCATGGGATTAGTGTGGTGTTCAAAGCATGCTCTGGATCGAAGCAGGAACACTTTCTGGGATGGGTCTGCAGCTGGCTGGATTTGCAGGTGAGATCAAACCTGAGGTCCTAATGCAGGCTCTGGTTGGTTGGTTTAGATCAGATATTAAGAAGAAATTCTTCCCTGAGAGGGTGGCATGGCCCTGGCACAGGATGCCCAGAGAAGCTGTGGCTGCCCCTGGATCCCTGGAAGTGTCCAAGGCCAGGTTGGACACTGGGGCTTGGAGCAACCTGGGATATAGTGGAAGTTGTCCCTGCCCATGAGACAGACTTTAAGGTCCTTTCCAACCCCAGCCATTCCATGATTCTCTGATCTGTCCTCATATCCTCTTCTGACTTGCATCTTCACCTGGGAGCTTGCTCTCCAGGTATCTTTGCCCTTTTTCTAACATGGAAATCCCTGGTTTGTGAAATTGGGTCAAATATGGAGCATCCGACGATGTGACCAAACCCCACCTTGCCTTCCCATGAGAAGACCATCAACTCCAGCAAAGGGTTAATCTGCTTAAACCTAGATGTCGAGGGCAATCTGGTTTGGGAATGTTTGCTGAAGAGGAGCTTAAAAAACCCCTGCTGTTTTGAGGGAATTCTTTGCAATGCGTTGATTCTGTTTGTTTCTAGTCAAACACAGGAAAGGAGGTTTTTTGCTCCCATCAGCATTTTCAGCATAGCTGAGGGTGTCCTGTAATCCAGCAGCAGATCAGTGATGGATTAATCAGGAAGGTGTGCAAGAAAATTAAACCAAGGGGGTGGTTTTGTCCCAGCTTGAATGAGTTCTTGGAATCCGGAGGGGTTTCATTCATCATTGCTTGGTGTTCGTGGGCTTGCTCAGGTGGTGAGTTGGGAACAAAACCCCTTGTTTTCCCCAAAAATGGACCTCCTGACTGAGGATACCTGGAGATGGATCAGTCTTGGTGGAATACTTGGGCTGGGAGAGCTGCATGGAGTTGTGTGTGATGACCTGCTGGGAGCTGCCTCGTCTCCGGTGGTCTGCAGCTCATTTCTGCAGTTTTGTGTTGTCCTCTCTGCACCAGTTGTGGTGGCAGCCTGTCCAGCCAGCAGCACGAAAGACTTTCTTGTGCCTACCCTTCTCTGGTCACGGTGGTGGGGCTGGTTTTCCAGCCAGGAACAAGGAGAACACGTGGCATTGCAGCAGCTCCTCTCCGTCAGGCAAGGGCAGAATCAGTGAAGGGTGATGGGGACAGGGCTCTGAAGTGTTGATGCAGTTAAAGATCTGTCATCATCTCCTCTTGGGGGAAGCTCAGCAGTTCAGGGACTTTGGGTTTTGACAGCTCTTGAAGGCCAAATTAGCATCCAAATTAGCTGAGGGAGGAGAATCTGCCAGGACTGTGGCTGGAGGGTGGGAAGATGGTGAGTTGCTCCAGGATTTTCTCAATTAGTGCCTTTTGCCTTCAAGCTTCTGGATCTGGTTGATTTGAGATGGGGGTGAGGGGTTGAGTGGCCCCCCTGGGGTGATTATGGGATGGTTCTTGCAGCACCCGCAGAGCTGGGAAGCTGTTTCTCCTCCTTTTGACTTCCATGACTTCCCTTACTCTGCTCTTTGTGGGTGTTGGCCTGAGATCTCCAGGGTGACCGTGGTGTCTATATGCATTTTCCTGTTGATTCTGGGAGGATCTTTTCTTTAAAAGTATCTTATTGTGGCTCTGGAAATCTGGGTTTCATTTCTTCTCCACCACCGATTGCCTGTGTGAGCTTGGGCTGTTGCCTGATCCAGCTCAAATTTGAGTTTCCCTCCTTTGAGAGACTTCTTGGTCCATGCTTTTGGCCCTAAGCAACCTCAGGAACAGTCTTGGTTTGGATGTTGGCCAAACTCTTGGGCTTGTGAAGGACTTTGGAGGGGCTGTGAGGGCTTGGAGGAGGGTGGTTCTCCCCTGGACTCCTGTTCCATCCAAGGGTTTTAAAGCTTGAGTTTATGGCTTTTATGTTTAAGGGAGCACAGCACTGGATGTGACTTTAGGTTCTCATGGTTTTGTTGGTTCCTGTGAGACTTGTCTGGATTAAACTCCTTGCCCTGCCAGAAGAATGTCCATCCAAGGCTCCCTGATGAAAAGCCACAACACCTTTGGGAGTGCCCTGCCTGAATTAGGAAGTGTTTTCCCTTGGAAGAGCATTGGGCAGACAACAGGGACAGGGTGGACCAGGACTGAGCTCTGCCTCCTCTGATACGAGGACTGCTGGACATCAGATGAGAGCTTGTTCCTGATGGAGATGAGTTTTCCATTGCCTTCCAGCCCATCCGTGGAGTTCCTTGCTGTAGGACATTGTGAAGGCAGAAATGTGTGTGGGTTCAGGGAAAGACTGAGCAAGAGGTCCAGGTGAGGCTGCAAAATGATTCCTGTTGAGGTCTCCTTTGATTTCACTGCTTCACCAAGAGATGTTTGGGCAGACACCACCTCTGGATGTTTAACTGGCTCTGTGGAAAGGAGGAATCTGCTCTTGGGGGATGCCTTGCTCTCTGTGCTGCCATCCCGGCAGCATCCGTTGCACCGAGGACCATCCCACTGGAGACATCCCTCTGCCTTGCTTTTTTTGGGAATGCCAGAGGGGGTGGCTGGTCTTGCAGCCTGTGGTAGTGTTGAAACCATGGAGGCAAGTCCAGCTTTGTTTACTTCCCTGAGTTATCAGGACGGGCGTGCGTGTCGTGGTTTTGTTGCCGGGAAGCATTGCCGTGGAGCGGGAGGACCTGGGCTGTTGTCCCAGGAAAACCCCTTTTGTGGCCCTGTAAACCTGCACAGTGTTCCTGCTCCATGCAGCACCTCCAGCGCCTTCCTGCACTTCCAGGTTTGTTAAACCTCTGCCACACCAGCACCGCTTTCAGGAATTTGGGGTGGGCTTTGAGGTTGCTGTGGGTGCTCGAGGGTGGTGCCTCCATCTCCAGGACCCTCCTCTGCCATGGCATCAGTGCTGGGCAGCACCAGGAGGTCCTGCAGGGAAAAGTCCCTTTTCCCACCCTCAAGACTAATTTATCTTTGAGTCTCATATAGCTGGTGATGGATATCCAGCAGGACTCGTGCTCCAGAGTCACTGCTATAAAAGGAAACTTTCCTGTCCTTCCTGCTTTGCCTGTGACGGATGACATCCCCGGCAGAGAGGCCGTGACAGACACCAGCCACCAGCAGACACTGGCAGCACACACTCAGCCAAAATTGCCTTCATTCCTCTCCCTTCTCCATCAAACTGCTTGCCCTTGCCTGGCAGCAGCAGCCAAGCTGGAGCTTGAGGGCAGGATTTTTCCATGGGGCTTGGCAGGGAGCAGAGGGCACGGCATGGCACGGGGCAGGGCTCTGCTGCCGCCGCGTTGGGTGCAGTAATTCCCACATCACAGGGTGGGAATGGGCTCCAAAGCAAACCCCTGGGACGTGAGGGTGCAGCAGGAGGGGTGGGAGGTCCCGACATTTCCACAGGTCCCTTCTTGTTGGCTGGAAAAGGGACCAAAAGCGCTGTGTGTTGTGTTCCTGGCAGCTCCCGGGAGGCTCGCGCTGGGACAGATGTGTGAGTTCACACCAGGGTGTTCTTTCTGGTACAAAGAGCTGGTGTTTGGTGTTGTCTTAAGGGGCGGTTTATCTTTGCTGGGCTTGGGTGGGTTTTTTCTTTTTTTTTTTTTTTTTTTTGGAGGATGAAAGCATTGGCTTGGCAAACACAAGAGGTGGAGGAGGAGGAGATAAGAGAGAGGCAGCAGGGTCAGGAAACACTGGGATATGGGGCATGGCTGGCATAAGACTTGGGGAATGCCTGGGCCAGGTTTTTGAGGGGAAGAACTCAACAGCAGCCAGCTCTTCCCCACCCATCCCCTCCAGCAAGGCTTATGGAAGGGTCCTGGATCACCTGGAGATGAGCTACAAGGCCATCAGCCTGTTCCTTGCCACCAGCAGCTTCCAAAGCTATCCCAGCCTTGTAGGAGGCTGCAGAGGACCTGGGTAAGGCTGTGCTGATATTGCCAGTTTCAAGGATGTTGCGTTTTTTCACCTGCCCTGAAGATCTGTCAGTACAAGCCTGGAGAAAGGAGGGAATTCCTGAGGTGGCAGGGTTATTTTCCACTGAGGGGGGGAAGCGTGTCAAGCAAGAGCCAGCGTTGTGTTGTGTCATAGCAGTGAGGGAGATCTTGAAGGTGCAGAATTTGCAGGGCAAAACCAAGTTCCTGAATCAGGTTGTTTGCTGAAATTTGGCAGTTTTGGACACTTTGGGGCTTTTTATGGCTTCTTTTGTAGGCCACTGCGCCTTGCAGTGGATTGGTGTCATCTGGCACTCCCTGAGCAGCTCCCTCAGGGCTGGGGTGTCCCCAGGGTGTGGAGGGGTCTTTTCTGCATCTGATGGCACAAATTGGAGTTACCTTGGGTTTTGTGACTGATAAAAGCAACATTTTCAGTGAGCTCATTGCGTGGGACAAATGTTGGGAGTGCTGTGCTCTGGGACATGAATTCCTCTCTAGAAAAAGTTTTAAGTTCGCTCATATCCAAGCAAAGCCGACTATTTTTAAAAGAAACCTCCAAAAACACTTCTATGTTTGTAGGAGAGCCAGAGGAACTCGACTTTGGAGAAAGAAAAAGCAAATTAAAAGCCATACAGCAACAAGTGCCTGGAGTTGATCTTGGCTCTGGTGTGGGGAGAGGATGATGAGGGATTGATTGGAAGCTCCTTCTTTTTTCCCATTTTTCAATTTGTGGCCAAGGGTAGAGTGGGAGATTTCCCCTGAGCTTGCACTGCAGTCTTGAGAGGCTTTTAATGGATTTTCCAGGGAAAACAGGGGTGCAGGGTGGTAGTCATGGCAGAGCTGGCCAGTCTTGTATCACGGGGGCTCCTGTTCCTTGTGCTTCCCATGGATACGGACGTGCCCTGATGGGATGGACCCCTGCAGCTCCAGGGAGGGCTGGGAATGTGTGATGAGCAGGGGTGTGTCCTGCTCCCTTTGCTGGTGCCAGCTCCTTGGCTGCACCTGGAAGGACCTGGCTCCATCTCCAGCCCTGATGGTGCTTGGTGCTGCCCAGCCCTGCCAGCCCTCCTGGCTCTTATCAGCCCAAATTGTTGGCAGCCAGGGATTTTCCCTCACTGAGGCTCCTGGAGGGGTCCTCTCCCAGCCTTGGCCAACAGCAGATCCTGCTTCCTGCCCTTGGGCTGTGCACTTTCGGGTGTTCTCGTGGTTTTATTGCATTTCTTCACTCCAGGACATGGGTTTGGTATTTTTCCTGGGATTGCTTTTCCCTGTCCAGCATGGCTGCCCGTGGTGTGTCTTTGATAGCTGAGTGTCCAGCCAGAGGTGGGTCCATCCGGTAATCCCATCAGAATGAGCTTGGAATGATGGACGGAGCTGGGAGCGCTGGGGAGGATGGGGCTCCACCTCTGCCAGGAGGTCTTGGGGGGCTCCCCTGGGCCTGCAGTTTGATTTCTGGGATAAGTTCTTAATATTTATTTTGTTAATATTTATTTTATTGATATTTATTTCTGGGATAAGGTGTTATTTTTAACCTTTTCACGCCACTGCACACCGGGAAATGCTGCAGCTGGGATGCTGAATGCTGTGTGTTCAAGTGCTGCTGCAGGAAAATTGACTAAATTTGGTTTTAGTTTTTAGTTAAGTTTTAATAAGTGGCATTTTAAATAGATGTGACACTGTCACCAGCCCCAGACATGCCCAGTGGGACCTGAGGGAGCAGCTGCAGCTGTGTCAGGGGATGTTAAAGTTGGATTTTAGGAAAAGGTTCTTGCCTCAGAGGGTGGTGGGGCACCGACCAGGCTCCCCAGGGAAAGTTAAATCCAGGGGCAGCACTGTCTGTCCCAGGAAGCTGTGAGGATGCACCCATGGGAATCTGCTCGCTGGAGCTTCCCTAAAGCTTTCTCCAACTCCCAGCAAAGCCTGGGTAGGATTTGAGAAAGAAAAATGTACCCACTGTGGGGCCCTGATCCATGCAGCTGGATTTGTTGGGATGGGAGAACAGGCAGCAGGTCCCCCTGGCTTGTAGGGTTAGATTTGACCCTGCAGCATTCCATGTCCCTCGTAGGAGGGAAACACCCTGTGAAAGGCAGATGTGGGTGCCTTTGAAAAGCTGCAGGACGAGCTGCTGGCGCTGTCAGGGTGTGCTCTGGTCGCCCACTGGTTTCCTTCCCCCCACCATTCATTTCAGATGCTGTTTGTGGCTTTGGGTAAACAGATGGGGCTGGGTTCTTCCCTGGTCTATATTTAACCCCAGGCTAAATTTAAAGCGTTTTCAGAGGAGTTTGCAGACCATTGTCTCGGTGATTTCTAAACAAATCTTGCCCCTTCCACCCTTTGTTTCCCCCCACTTATCCCTTTTATCCTCACACAGCTTGAATGTGAGGGTTTGCCGGTTACCTCTGCAGAGACATTTTGGGTCCATCTCGAGTTCCAAAACAGTTCCCATCCCAAATCCAGCCTTGAGGGGTCTGGCCCCCCATCCTTCAGTGTGTGTGTGCATCCCGACATCCAGGAGGGACAGACAGATCCAGGATGAGGCTGTCAGGAGAGGAAATACCCTTCCACTGTCCCTCATTTGTGTGTAGATTCTCACTGCCTTTTGGGGCCTCAGGGTTCGATGCAGAGGGGATTTTTCCAGCTGTTTCTCCACACAGCCACATCTGTCAGAGACCTTTAGCAGGAAGCTTCCCATCTCGTTATCTAAATAGAGGGAGGGGGAGCATCCCCCCTGCAAATTCCAGGCTTGGGGATATGTCAGTGAGAGCTGTCAGGGCTGTAGCTGCCATAATTAATACAAAATTCATTTGATGCTGGACCAGCAGGCAGGTGTTTCAAAACATATTCGTGGCTTACACCTGTTTTGTTCCTACTTTGACCAGTGCTGTCCGAGCAAGGGGGAATTTTGGGATGCCACAGTGGCTTGATTTTTTTTTTTAACAAGATTGTGTACAAGAACTTCCAAAATTGGTGAGGTGTGGGGTCTCTAGAGGGAGGCACTGTGTGAGTGGGGTCTTTCCATGCCACCTAGAAAAGCTGCAATCCCAAATGGCATTAATGGGAAACTGGTGGGTGGTAAATGGTGCCAGCCAAGGGGAGCATTCTTCTTCCCTTCCTTGCTTCCTGCTGGAGCTTTCTGCTGATTATTCCTTTGTCTTGCCCCTGGCAGCAGCTCCAGGTCTCCCCTCTCTTACCTGTCCCAGCTCTGATAAGCTCAGCCTTGACTCAAAGCCTTTTTTCCCTGTGTTTGTTCCCTGCCAAACCCTTTCCCCTTGGATTGCTCCCAGCAGGACCCGACAGGAGGCTCCCCTCGAAGGGGAAATGTTTGCACACAAGTTCTCCCTTCCCTTTTCTGGCTGCAGCCTGGTGCATCCCTTCCAGCCAACCACATTCCCGGCATACCAGCCCTGGGGATGGCTTGGGAAGCATTTCAAACAGGCTGGAGTATCTCCTGCTTAGGCTCTCCCCTGCAAATTTCCTCTTGCTGCATTCCAGAAAAGGGCACCAAATCCTTCAGGACTTGCTGTTCCCCCTCCCAGTGCCGGAGGAGACATCAGCTCTATATTCCCACCTAAGGAATTTGGGTCTGGCAGCTATTTTCTGCTTGATTTCATTTTCAGGCAGAGGGAGAAAAAGAAAAAAATTGCATGGGAGGGGGAGAAGGGAAGAACGGCATTAGGAGTGGATGAAAATCCCTTTGTAAAACAAGGGATTTGGATATAACTTTCAATTAAGACTTTTATGTTTAAGATCTGTTGGTGTTTTGCAGCCAGGCTGGAGTTTTGAGGGAGCAGGAGGCAGGGGCAGAATCCAGAATTTCAGGGGTACACCAGACAGTGTTCCTGCTGCCTGGTGCAAACCTGGAGTAGCAGCTCATGGCTCAGGCTGTGCTCCAGCCGTGCTTTCAGCCTTCCCTGCTTGTCCTGGCCTATCTGGCCGCTGTCCCAGCTCCAGAGGACACGGGTGACGTCAGGGGAGCTCTTGCCCATGCTTGCATCAGCCACAATGTTGGTGGTCGGAGTGTCCTGTGGGAACGGGCTCGTTTTCCTCTCGGCTCCAGCGGGCTGATGCAGCTGCTCTTCCACAGGGGTTCTGGAAGTGTTTTTGCAAGTGCTTTTGGAAAAAAAGGAGGAAAAACCCCTTTATTTTTATCATATTCACTGCAGGAAGAGATGTTGCTCTGCCTGGTTGGCCGGGTGAGGGGAGAGACATGGGGAGCAAGTGGGAAGAGCCAGTCCCCACCCTAGGGGATGCTGCAGTGGGAGAGAGGGATGGCCCGTTTGAACAGGAAAAAAGCCCTGCGCTTCTTCCATGCTCCCACAGCAGCCCAGTGCTTGGTGGTGTTATAATTGTGTTACAGTTCCATGCTTGTGAAATGGGGAGAAGGACCAATTTATGATCCTGGGAGCAGTGTATTCTTAAGAGAAAACTCTTAAGGGCCAGAGGGCTGCTTCAGATGGGGTTGTGTCCAGTGTCATGCAAGATGAGGCTGTCCTTGCTCTCCAAGGGTTTTTAGGCAGTGCTGCAGTTCCTGGGAGCATCCAGGTCATGTTCCACGATGGTTTAAGAGAATGGGTCAGGCTCTCGTGTATCAGGATCAGCGTGTGGGTGGCATGGGGGGACCCGCAGCCTTTCTAACACCCTGGCCTTTGTCTCTGTCCCCCAGGCTGGTTCCCCGAGGTGACACTGGGGTGCCCATCGCCGGCAGAGAGGCCATGGCCATGTAGTGCCCGCCGGGAGCGGAGATGGCAGCGCAGAGGATCCGGGCGGCCAACTCGGGAGGGCTCCCGCGGTGCAAGTCCGAGGGGACGCTCATCGACCTGGGCGAGGGCTTCGCTGAAACCACGCTCTGCGACGTCAAAGGTGCCTGGGGATCATTCCCCTCCTAATTTCAGGCCCATCCTCACCCCCTGGGAGGGCTCAGTGGCACCAACAAGGTGGTGACAAAGGTGTCCCCTTCTCCCCAGTGCTGGAGCCTGCAGGTTGCTCCTCCAATAATCCCTTTTATTTTTTTCCCACCTTTTGTTGCCTTTTTTTCCTGCTGTGTTTTCCTGACCCAGCATAAAAGCCGTGGTCAGGTGGGAGGGGAATTACTGCTCCCCTGAAAGGAGAGCATCCCAGGAAAAACTCCAGGTGGAAGCTGGAGAGCGCTGAGGGCCTTGAAAATAAACACACACCAAGGCGATTGTTTTTGCAGGTGTAGCACATGAACATCAAACGCTGCAAATTAGATGGGTTTTAATGCAAAAATAGGAATTGCGCCTCTTCTCCAAGGGGTTTTGGCACATCCCTGTTAACCCCTGCATGCTCAGCTGGAGGGACATAGGAACAGCCACTTGCCTGTCTGATCTGACACCAAAAATGCTCCATCCTGCAAAATGACTGAGTTAACAGTGGCTTCCAAGCTAGCAGGCTGCCAAAATAATTCCAATTTAGAGTTTCTGTGTAGCTTTCCACTGGATGAATGTGTTCACGCCTTTGCCTGCTGGCAGATGAGTTGTTCAGGATGTGTACAAAACTCTTCTCCTCCAAATACTCGATCCCCAGGCTATATTTAAAGGCTTCTCTTTGCTCAGCTCTATCTTCCCTTGCCTTGTTATTTCCATGGGTGAGAAGTGCTGCCAGCCTGCGAGTGGTGACTGCAGGGATGTGCAGTCTGAGCTCCCATCCCTTTGTCTCCGGGATTTTAAGGGCTTCCTGTGTTTTCTAAACTCGCTTTTCCTCCCCAAGAGCTCTCGAGTCTGTTGAAGCAGGTGCTGTCCCAGTTCCTTTGCAGCTCCCTGTTGGTAAAAATCCAGCTTTCCTTGTTTTCTTCAGTCTCTCCAAGGAGACAGCACATGTTTAACCATTGATGGAGCATCATCTGCAGCTTGTTTTTAGTACTTTTTACAGAAACATGTCCTGAAAACGAGAGCAAAGCCAATAAGTAGGAAGTGGAAGTGTAGGCTCAACTCAGCCTGGATGTAAATTGGGATCCCCTGGTAGAAAACTCTTCCACTGGCACTTTCTGCAAGAGGTTAAAGATGCTGCCAGGACCAGAACAGCACTGTGGGAGGGAGGTGCTGGGATTTTGTGAGGGTTCAAAATGAGCAACCTTTAGAACCACAGAAGGGTTGGATTTTGGGAGGGACCTGAAAGCAAAGACACCTTCTATGAACCCAGGTTACTCCAAGCCCCATCCAACCTGGCCTGGAACACTTCCAGGTGTTCAGGGGCAGCCACAGCTTCTCTGGGCATGTTTGACATGTGCAGGAGAGGGGTTACAGCAGAAAAAGAGGGCTTTTAGCCTGGAGGGAGAGTTATCTTGGGTTTGGATTAACCTTTTAGGGAAGAGAGGTGTGAATGTGCCAGAAATAGTGGAGTTCTCTTGAAAAATACTTATGGACAAATATACCTTCAGACTTGAGAAGTTGCCCAGGGAATTAGTGGACCTGGAAGTGTTCAGAAAACACATAGATGTGGCACTTGGGGATATGGCTTGGAGGTGGACCTGGCGGTGCTGGGTTAATGGTTGGACTCCATGATCTTGGAGGTCTTTTCCAACTTTATTGATTCAGTGATTCCAAAACTACCTTCATCACTTAAAACAGCGCAGAGGGGTGATCTGGAATAAAGGATTCCAAGTCAGTGGCGACTCTGTTGTGCATCTCTCACAGTGCTGTCTCTTCCTTGCCTCTGCAGTGCCTTCTCCCAGTGCCTTGCTGGTGGACAATCCCACGTCCTTTGGGAACGCAAAGGAAGTCGTAGCAATCAAGGATTACTGTCCTACAAATTTCACCACCTTGAAGTTCTCCAAGGGGGACCACCTGTACGTGCTGGACACGTCAGGAGGGGAGTGGTGGTACGCCCACAACACCACAGAGATGGGCTACATCCCATCCTCCTACGTGCAGCCCGTGAACTACCGCAACTCCTCCCTCACGGACAGCGGCATGATCGACAATCTGCTGGAGAGCCCCGACGAGGGCGTCAAGGAGCTGGACCTGCTCGGGGAATGGACTGATGCAAAGAGAAACTCTGCCAAATCCTACCACAACAACCCCTTCCTGAACGGAGTGCAGACCAACCCGTTCCTGAACGGGAATTTGCAAGCAGCGCCCGGCTCAGACAAAGAGTCCAACTCCAGCGTTGCCGTGGATTTGTTGCTCTTCAACACGGCGGCTCCCACATCAGCTCTTCCCAGTGCGGCTGCCAACAGCAGCCTGGGGAACCTTTTTGATGAGTTTCCCTCCACAAACAGGCTGGATGTGGAACAGCCCGTGAGAAGGGACAACCCCTTCTTCCGAAGCAAACGCTCCTACAGCTTGTCCGAGCTGTCTGTCCTTCAGGCCAAGTCGGACGCGCCAGTGTCGTCATGTTTCTTCAGTGGTTTGAAGTCTCCCACCCCTGAGCAGTTCCAGAGCAGGGAGGATTTTAGGACAGCGTGGCTGAACCACAGGAAGTTGGCTCGGTCTTGCCACGACTTGGATTTGCTTGGCCAGAATCCTGGCTGGGGTCAGACGCAACCAGTGGAGACCAACATCGTGTGCAAGCTGGACAGCTCCGGTGGGGCCGTCCAGCTGCCGGACACCAACATCTGCATCCACGTGCCTGAGGGCCACGTGTGCCCCGGGGAGACGCAGCAGATCTCCATGAAGGCCATGCTGGACCCACCACTGGAGCTCAACAGCGACAAGTGCAGCACCATCAGCCCCGTCCTGCAGATCAAGCTCAGCAACATGGAGGTGAAGACCTTCATCATCCTGGAGATGAAGGTGTCGGCGGAGGTCAAGAACGACACCACCAGCAAGAGCCTGGTGGGGCTGCAATGCCTGCGCAGTGATGTAAAGGAGGGACCATACACGCCGATGCAGCTGAGCTATTCCTACGGGGACACGATCCAGGTGCAGCTGGAGAACCTGGAGCCCTGCATGTACATCGCAGCCGTGGCGCAGGGCCAGAACATCCTCTACCCTTACACCGTGTGGGATTACATCAGCAAGAAGGTCACAGTGGGTGTCTATGGCCCCAAGCACATCCACCCTTCCTTCAAGACCGTGGTGGCCGTGTTCGGCCATGAGTGCGCGCCCAAGACCCTGCTGGTCAATGAGGTCACCAGGCAGTCCCACGGCCCAGCTCCCGTCGCCCTCCAGCTCTGGGGGAAGCACCAGTTTTCCCTGTCCCGGCCCCAGGACCTCAAGCTCTGCATGTTCTCCAACATGACCAACTATGAGGTGAAGGCCAGCGAGCAAGCCAAGATTGTCCGGGGCTTCCAGATGAAGCTGGGCAAGGTCAGCCGCCTCATCTTCCCAATCGTGTCCCACGACCCCAATGAGCTCTCAGACTTTACACTGAGGATACAAGTCAAGGATGACCAGGATGCCATTCTGACCCAGTTCTGTGTCCAGACGCCACAGCCACCTCCAAAAAGTGCCATCAAACCTGCGGGGCAGAGGCGGTTCCTCAAGAAGAATGAGGTGGGGAAGATCATCCTCTCCCCTCTGGCTGCCACCGCCAAGTATCCGGTTTTTCAGGACCGGCCGGTGTTGAGCCTGAAGTATGGGAAGCTGCTGAAGACGGTGGTGAGGCAGAGCAAGAACCACTATTTGCTGGAGTACAAGAAGGGAGATGTCATAGCCCTCCTCAGTGAGGAGAAGATCAGGTTGAAAGGCCAGCTGTGGACCAAGGAGTGGTACATTGGCTACTACCAGGGGAAGATCGGCCTCGTGCATACCAAGAACGTGCTGGTGGTCGGGAAGGTCAAACCCAGCTACTTCTCTGGGCCGGATCTCACCACCAGCCTGCTGCTGGAGCAGATCCTGAGGCCCTGCAAGTTCCTGACCTACATCTATGCCTCTGTGAGGACTCTGCTGATGGAGAACCTCAGCAGCTGGCGCTCCTTCGCCGACGCCCTGGGCTACCTGAACTTGCCGCTCACGTTTTTCTGCCGGGCGGAGCTGGACAGCGAGCCGGAGAGAGTGGCCTCCGTCCTGGAAAAGCTGAAGGAAGACTGCAACAGCGTGGAGAACAAGGAGAGGAAATCCTTCCAGAAGGAGCTGATGATGGTGAGTCTGAGGCATGGTGGAGGGGGGGGCTTAATTCCTGGCTCTGCAGGGGGGTCAGGGCAGGTGGAAGTTTCTTAATTCAGTCTTTAGTCTCTAAAGTCCATTTCAAAGGTCTTTTGAAGACTGCTGGGCACTGCCAGGTGCAAGTCCAGCCCTGTGTTAGTGGGCTCTTGGTTTAGTGGGATCATGGCAATAATGAGAGATGCGCTGAGGTACTTGGAATTCCAGAATCACACAGCAGCTTGGGTTGAAAGAAACCTCAAAGCTCATCCAGTCCCACCCCCTGCCATGGTGAGGGACACCTTCCACTGTCCCAGGTCACTCCAAGCCCAGTCCAGCCTGGCCTGGAACACTTCCAGGGATGAGGAGCCTTTTTTTTGAGTAGCAGCTAAAGCAAGGGCACCTTTGAGCTGGGATGTTTTATGCATTGCAAATGGAAATGCATGGCTTGCTCCTTGTCCTGGAAGGAATTTGGGAGGAGTGCTGCCTGCCAGTGTTTCTAGGATGCTGTTAGCAAGTAAATCCTTCACGAAATATCATCTCCACAATCATTTCTAGCATTTCATAGGAAGTGAGCCAAAGAAAATACAGGGCAAAATGTCTGGAAGAGATTTGCATCTCTCTCCCGTTCCATGCTCTCCCACAGGAGCAGAACAACTGAGTTATGGAGAACAGGATGGTTTAAAATGTCAATTGGATTAAGGAATAGTGACGGCCTTGCTTGGCAAAATGAAATTATGGCAAAAGGAAACTGGAGCTGAATGAAGGAGTTCAGTTCCCACATGCCTTTTAGGGAGAACGAGGAAATTTAAGGATTGACTAGAAGGTGTTATGAAGAGTGTAGAATCCATTGTTATTCGTGGAAATAATTGTCTGGAGAGTTCCCTGTGCCCGGGTACCTGTGGGGTGATGTTTCAGCTTTGACTTTCAGCTTTCAGGTGGTGCCACCAATGCTGCTTCTGTTTCAGGGTTCTCCTGGCTATCAGTGACCCTTTCCTCATCCAGGATTTGAAAATCTCCCCTCTGCCTCCCCTGTTTACCCCATGGGAGGGTTTGTTCCTGTAATCGTCAGGCTCAGTGAATGTTGGGATGAAAGCCGTGCTGCTCTTGTTAGATACTTACAGGAGCTTTGTGCTGTTTGCTTTACCCGTTTGCAAACCCTGTAGGTGTTGTTTTTATCTATCCCCATTGTCTTCAGGGATCCCAGACAGTGTGTAGGTCATGGAGAATCCTCAGTGGGGAGACAAAGGGAAAGATAAGGCTCAGGGAGCTGCTGACTCAAGGGGAGGGCTGGGAGCTGCAGGAAAACATCGTGCTCCCCTGTGGCTGCCTGGAGAGCAGAGTCCCAGGGCAGGTCTTATTCTCCTTGTTTCTCTAATCCTGCTCCCTGTGAGGCTGAGCCTGTGGATAAAGGATGAGCTCCCTGCTTGGTGGAACTTGATGCTGCTTCCAAACCCTCGGCAGCCGTCAAATCCTCCTTAGCCTATGGAGAAATTAGATTGAGCCTGTTGAAGGAAGAAAATAATGATGTTTCAGGGGATGGCAATGGAGCAGTAATGGATTTTATTGTATTTAAATCTGATTTTGTTTGTAACAAATGGACTGGATTTCTGGCAAGAGATACCAGCTGCACTAAGCCCCAGTGTGGCCATTTCAGCTGAAAGTTGGTTATCTCCCCTCGAAAGGACTGGGAAGGAAGAAGTAGAAGCAGGTTTATCAGCGTTGAGTACACAAAACGCCAGTGGCAGAGTCGTGCACCAGCAGCCAAGCAAGGAGAAGCCTGGTCATGATGACTGGTTAATCAGTAATCTGCCTTTAATTACTATTTTTTTAATCAGGCACTAGCACTGGAGTGTGAAAGTAACTCAGGGGGATGTGGCTCAGGAATTACTCAGCAGAGAGAGAAAACTCTCCCTCCCTTCACTCTGCTGTTGGAAGCAAGCAGCACAAGAATGGTTTGGATAAAAAAGCTGGGCATGGATTCAAGAAGATTTCATTGCCCCTGGTGCCTGGCCTGTGGGGTTAGACCTGCCCTGAGACACAGCATTTCTCCCTCTCTGGCTGTCAGAGAAACTCTCATTTATCATCCTTCTAACAGGCACTGCTGTTGGGAAAAACACGGGTCTGCTGGGAATGGCCCCTGGCACGGCAGCTGGGAGCTGTGCAGAGGAAACTATGAGCTTGTTCTTCTCCAGGCTACTTGTAAAGGTCACACAGGAGATGAGGCTGGGATGTTTTTTTCCCCCTCCCATTGTTTTGTTTGCTCTGACTCCTGGTATCCAGGTATCCATGTGCTGCCTGTCTTGTGCCAAGAGTTTCTGCTTGTCCGTGGTGTGTGCAGGCCTCAAAGAGCTGCTAGGGGGCTGGAGCTATCCTAAAGTCCTGCAGGTCAGGGTGTCCATGGCTTTGGGTTGGGAAGGGACCTTAAATCCCATCCCTTTCCAGCCCCTGCAATAGGCAGGGACACCTTTGACTATCCCAGGTTGCTCCAAGCCCCATCCAGCCTGGCCTTGGACACTTCCAGGGATGTAAAGCCACATCTTTGAGCAACCTGTGCCACGGCCTCACCACCCTCAGTATGCTGAGATCCAGCTGGGCATCATGTCCAAGGGAATTACCCTAAGGAGACAGTCCCTGACTGTACGAGGTAAAAGAAAAAAATCTGTATTTAAGGCCGCGAGTGTGTATTTTAAACATGCAAGATGAGTTTGGAGGTGGTGACAGCCAAAACAGTGAGTGAAAGAGATGTTTGATGCCTAACGAGGGTTATTTTGGGGAATACTTGTACAGAGCCAGCTTTTTTGGGTCAAAACCTGACCTGTATCCTAGAGAGGATGATGAGCCCTTGCATGAGCATCCTCTCACCCTGTGGGTCTCATGGTCTCCTTGGGGGCTTTATCCCCTGTGTTTGAGGAGGTCCCGGGGGGAGCTGTTTACCTCCACAATGCTGCTTTCCTTCATTAGGAAATGGGATCCTGCATTTCAAAGCTGGGATGTAAATTCAGCCTCCCTGGATGCCTTTTAAGTTGAGGTGTTTCTGCTTTGAACTGGGATTTGAATATCAAACACACTCTTTGCTGTTTGCTGGGCTGGTGGAGCCGGTTCCCAGCTGCTCCCAGGGGAATAAATAATAAATATTTCCGAGGGCTCTGGGAAAGCCCAGCCCAGGTCACACCTGGGTGATGAGGGATGGAGACGCAGTGAGTGGACCCAGCTATCCCGGGAGTCTGGTCGGGGGCAAGGGAGGAGGATGGAAAAAATTGTAGCATAATCCCACTGGAGGATTAAGTCTGCTGAGCTAATCCCAGTGTCTTGCAGTTTCCAGTAACATTCCCCCTCTGGCTGCCACCTCAGCATCTGTGATGCCTTGCACCCCATCCACACGTGGCTCTTGTGCTGTCCCCATGTCCTGTCACCTCTGCCCTGAGTGATTGGAGCTGCCAGGGCACAGCAGGTGGTGCTGTGGCCATCACTAGGTTTCAGAGTTAACCTGCAGTGCTCCAGACCAATCCATCTCTCCTAGAGTTGTTGTTCTGAGTGATTTTGCAGTTCTCGTTGAAGGGGCCTCCCGGGTGTTTTCCTTGCTGCTGTTTTGTTGTTCACCTGGAGCAGAAAAAGGAGCAGGAGAATCCATCTCCTGCAGCTCCGTCCTTCTTAATCCTGAAGCGTTGCCTCTGACCTCGGGCAGGAGATGAGAGCAGCTCCTTCACCCTGCTCTCCTAAATGCCAGGTCGTGCACGGAGTTGGGATCCAGCTGCCTGGAAAGGCAGGTTTGAGGATCTTCAGTCTGCCCTTGCTTAGGGCCCTCCAGATCCCTTATCTGCAGAGAGGGTGGTGGATCCAGAGGGGGTGGTGGATCCGTGGGCTGTAGGAGAGGAGGCGGTTCTGGTGCAGGTGTGTGAGATCTGAACGCTTCTCTAATGTCTCTTTGCAAAACCAAGTGAGTGCTCTTTTCAATGGGTTTTCCTTGCTTGTTTAACAAGGGGGTTTATGGCCTCCCTGGCTCCCACAGGAAGCCGGTGTCAGCACTTTGGAGGAGCAGGCACGTGCTGGGCTGCAGCTGTGATTAGAACCCAGCTCAGCTTTAAGCTGGGAGCAGATAAGGGGAAAATCAACGTGCATTTGCTTTGCAAATCTCTGGAGTGGTTTCAGATGTTCCCATCTTCCCTCCCCCAGCTGTCCCCAGTGCAGTCTCCAGTGGGAGGATTTAACCCTTCTTTGCCCCAGAGCCAAAGCTGGATTTGCCCAGACCCCTGTGTTGGGAGAGGATGTCAGGACCCACAGGGGCAGAAAGGTTGATTCTGGCCACGTGGGGAACCACCTTATCCTTATGCTCTCCGTAAGAACCATCCCCGTGCTGCTGTGAAGGGTCTGTTGGCTTGATTTCCATTTTTAATAACATCAAACCCCCTCCTGAGGTTCAGGGTGGGATTTGCCCAAGGTCTGGGGTTGCTGCTGCTGGGACTGTTGTGGTCCAGAGGCTCTGGCAGAGGCTGTGGGAGCCCTGGGGAGTGGGATGATGACCTGATCCTGCCGGTCAGATCCCCTCCTCTGAGTCTGAACACTGCCATTAAACCCTTCCTTTCCCAGGGCTGCACTGGGGTTTTTCTCCTACTGCAGCTTCATCCCACTCTGAGGGGGTTTTAAGGTGATTCGACACTTTAAGACAGGAGCTAACCCTACTCCATCCTTTTCTGCCTGGCAGTCATTCCTACCTAAAAAACCTGGACTGATGCAGTTACTCTTTCTACTTCAGAACCATTTGTGGAAAATCTTGGCTTTTAGGACAACAAAAAAATGCAGGAGGAGGAGGAGAGGAAGAACATCCCAAGCTGAACAATGGTCCCGTAGTGTCAGAGTCTTCACCTGGGTCTCACCTCAGTCCACCCTCTCACAGGGCTAATGTCCAGGTCCCATTCCAAAATGTCCTGGTTGTCCCTTGCCCGCTGCTCTGAAGGATGCTGCAGCTCTGGGATGGAGTCTGGATTAGTTCTCTTGATTAAAAGCATCTGTTGTCCTCAGCCCCTGGGATGCTTTAAACTGCTTAAGGTGGGGCCTGGCCATCTCGGGAGGGGTTGCCTGGAGAACGAGGCTGCAGACCCCATCCCAGAGGGGTCGAGCGCTTTGTGCAGCTCATGGGATTATTCTCTTGCCAAGCCTGGTGGCCTAATTTCCCCAGCTGTCACTAGAAAGGAGGCAGGAGGATTTTTGGGATGCTCCCAGGGCAGAGTTCACTGGCCACCGGCCTTGACCCCCCTCTTGCTTTTCTCCCGGTGCCCTCCAGGCCCTGCTGAAGATGGACTGCCAGGGGCTGGTGGTGCGGCTGATCCAGGACTTTGTGCTGCTGACCACGGCCGTGGAGGTGGCCCAGCGCTGGCGGGAGCTGGCCGAGAAGCTGGCCAAGGTGTCCAAGCAGCAGATGGACGCCTACGAGGCCCCGCACCGCGACAAGACGGGCACGGTGGACAGCGAGGTGAGGGCGGGCGCGGCCGGGCCCCGCAGGGCGGGGATGGAAAAGACCCTTGGGATCCTTTCAGCTGGAAAAGGCCCTCG
This sequence comes from Prinia subflava, assembly GCF_021018805.1. NCBI lineage: Eukaryota > Metazoa > Chordata > Aves > Passeriformes > Cisticolidae > Prinia > Prinia subflava. Next base: position 6,188,163 of record NC_086252.1, on the reverse strand, counting down.
GGATGAGCTTGAGTCCAGCTGAGCCAAACCCACTGGGTTAATGGTTGGGCCCAAAGGTCTTGAAGGCCTTTCCAGCCTAAACCATTCCACGTTTCTGTGGGGATTCCTCCAGAGCACACCCCTGTTGGAGGGTCACAGGGATCTGGGGGTGCTGGGGGGCTATTTCCCCGGGAATGTGCTTGTTCTGGGATGCTGGCTGGTTGCATACAGGTAAGAATTACTGAATTTCTCACGGAGCCAGATGTATTCAGCTCTGCGAGGGTTCAACAGCTCTGAGGCCGTCCAGCACCTCACAGAAAACAGCTGAAAATAACTAGCGGGATGGCATGATCTAGTGTGTCTTGAAAAAGCAAAAAGGTTGTAATAGAAGAAGTAAATAGTACAAAACAAAAGAGCAAAGGTGTTCACAGTGTAGGGACATGTCCCACACACCTGCTCCAACCCCTCGAAAACGCACTGAGAAGCCTCAGTGCTCTCTAAAGTATTGAACGATTTAGGTGGGTTTTTTTGGCAAACAGGCCAACAGGGAATAGCTGCTTTTCTGAGGAACAGCTAAAGATACCTATCAGTGTTTTTGTCTTGGCATTGAGGCAATTACTGCCAGGAGAGCAAAGAAACTTCTAGTGATTTTCCCTTAAAAGTCCTAAGGTGAAACTGGAACCCTTTTCCTAATATAGAAAACATCTACCTAGTGCAGTGCTACATTGAATCATATAAAAGAAAAGCTTTGTAAAATCAGGCCATAAGCCTGTTACTTCTAAGTAGAGCTAAGCAGCTAAATTCCCGTATGAAAGAATCTTGACAATGAAAGCCAGTTAACACAACCGTTTATTCTGGTGAGAAAAATAAGTTTGCACCTGCATAAACAATAAACCTATCCCATGAGAATCAGTAAAAAAAAAAAAAGTAAACAATCCAAGAATAGAGAGATTTGATAAACAGGTGAAATGCTATTTACTTACCAATGAAATAAGGGGCAAGAAAACCACTAGCCAATTGGAGCTGAGCATGAGAAAACTCTATAAAGTGAGTTATGTGAATGAAGAATTGGCTTTTCTGCACGGAGAAACTGCTTCATTACTGCAACACTGGCTGAGCTCTGATCCCCTTCCCCCTGTCCCCTCCTCTCCCCAGGCCATGTGGAAGCCGGCGTACGACTTCCTGCTCACCTGGAGCAGCCAGATGGGGGACAGCTACAGGGATGTCATCCAGGAGCTGCACACGGGGCTGGACAAGATGAAGAACCCCATCACCAAGCGCTGGAAGCACCTCACGGGCACCCTGATCCTCGTCAACTCCTTGGACATGCTGCGGGCAGCTGCCTTCAGCCCCCAGGACCATGAGGATTTTGCCATCTAGCCCGTGTTTGTCCTCTTCTCCTTGGCTGGGAATTTTTTTCCCCTGTGCTTCTCCCCCCGCGCCCCCAACCCCGCCTCCCTTTTCTTTAGCAGTTGACTTGAAAGAGAAGGAGTGGAGGTTGCTCTCCGCTGGGTTTGAAGAGGCCAAAGTTTGCAAGTTCTTCACCAGGACTGGAGATCAGCAGGAGATATCCCACCTTGATGGAAAATTCATCTGGAAGGGGGATGGCTTTTCATCCAGTTAAACTATTTCTTACTAAACAAAAACACTTTCAAGAGGGCAAGGGGTGGGGAGGGATCCCAAAAGAGATCACGTTTTCTAGGCATTTACAAATAAAAGTCTAATTTTTGTAACGAGCAGTAAAAGTTGTCACCACTTTGGGGAGGGGTGGGGGAAGCTGTTGCTGGTTTTAGGTTGTAGAAACTGCTTTGAAATGATGAGGTTTGAGAGAAGTATGAGTAATACATATTTTAAGAGGAAGCACAGTTAATACCCTTTCCCCCCACCACAGGCAGGTTTTGAGCTACCAGATGTGACTAAAGGACCATAAGGAACTTGGGCTGTCCCCAAATTTGGGATGTGCTCAGCCCAAACAGCACCTAGCACCAAAAGAGACCTTTTTAAAGAATTATTTTATTTTATTCACCGGCCCTGTGAGTATTTTGGTTGATTTTTGGGTTATTTTCATGTCTCTGCAGACGTGGATTTTCTTGTTTGTGGCAAGGGAGTTGTCTGTTCCTGTTTTTTAACCAGGAGGAACTTCTTCCCACCTGGATGGGGTGCAGGACACCTCTGGAAGAAGCTGGAGGTTTGGGGCTTGCCAGAGACCTCAGGAGGATGGTGAGAGGGAATCAAATTTCCCAGGTGCTCCTGGCCAGAAAGGGGGAGAAAATTGTTGCCATCAAGATAATCCCTCTCCAGGCAGAAAAAAAAAAAAAAAAGGAAGAGAGAATCTTTCTCCTAATTTGAAATCTGAGCTCACTGGGGATGTTCCAGGTGCTCTTTGCCATTGATTTCTAATTCTTCAAGCCTCCTCAAATCCCCTTTAACTTGTAAATAATCTTTTCTATAAACCTGGTGCCAAGAAACTCAGTATTTGTGTCACCGAGTGCCTGTATTATTTTTCTCCTGTTCCTTTAAATCTGAGTTTTTTTGAACGACTTCCTTTCCTCCTTCTGCTCCTCAGCCTTCCGATATTTCAACTGGGAGGGAAATATTTTTGCACAGAAAGATTATTTTAAGTGCAAAGGCTCCTTTTAGTGAAAAGCTGCTACCAGAGGACGTGTAAAGGTTTTTAAAGGATGATTTTTTTTTCTTTTCAGGTTAATTTAAAAAATAACAGAAGAAAAAGAGTAGGAAGGTTTTATTCCTGTTGTTAATGGTCCCTTTTTTAAAGAAAAAAGAGTTTTTCGTGAGAAAAAAAATCCAATTAAAGCTGTTACTCTCCAGTGCTGAGGGCTAGATGTCATCTGCCCTGTGTCTTCATCCCAAAGCAAAGTGGGATTAATTTAGTGGGGTTTCCACTGTGCCAACACCCAGATCCAGTGGTCCTGAATCTAATTTCCTCCCCTCAGCCTTTCCATCTCACAATCTCCAGGGGAAAAGTGTCTGGAAACGATCTCACCTCCCAAACTGCTGCTTATGCTCAGGCTCTAGGTGAGGAACTTCCTGAAGTGGGACAAGATGGGGTTGCAGGATTTGTTTTGGCGTGGAGGAGTTTTCCTGGTTGTTTTTTGGCTGGGGAAAACACCCTTGTGTTTAGCCAAGGCTGTTGTGATGCTCCCAATCCCACTGGAGGTCAAATCCCAAGCCAGGGAAGGGAAATGTTCTGGTTTCTGCCAGGGCCCTCAGGCTCCTCCTGCCCTGCCCCAGCTCTGTGGGATGGACACAGGTGATGCCCCACCATGGATAGCCTGCCCTGGGAAATAGGGATACCAGCCAGATGATTCTGGGAGTTCCCCCTTGGCTTCTTCCCTGCTGCCTGGCTCCCTGGAATATTTCAACTTCAAGGAAAAAAGGGATTCAGGTTTTCATTCTTCAGGGAACAAAGTGCTTCAGCGTGGGTGACCTTGCAAATGCATCCCCACAGCATTTTCTCCTCTGCTTCAGCCATCACAAGTGAGGGATCATCTTCCCTGGGCTCATCCAGCACCAGAAGGTTGGAGGAGAGGTGTCAGGGGGGAAGGGAGAGGAAAGTCACCCCATGGTTATCGGGGTCTCCATGCAAAGCGTGCTGTGCTGGGAAGTCTGGAGCCTGTGGTGAAAGACCCTGGAGCTCTCTGGATGTTCGCTTCCATCCCTGGAAATCCCTGCTGAAAATGACTGGCTTTGCTTCCTTCCCAGCTCCTTCTTCCCATCCTGTTGTGGATGAACAGGACACGATGTGAGGAGCTGGCTGTGAGTGCTCGGAGGAGCAGGGTTGCTCCCAAGTCTTCCTCAGGTTTTCCTTTTGCCACCAAACCCCCTTCCCAGGGCTGTTCCTGCATCCAGCCTCCTCTGGGGGCCATATTCCCAGGACATGTGGAGGCTTGATGGTTTGTTTTGAGGAAAACCGTGGTGGAAGCACCTTCAGTGAGGATCACAGCGGATTCCTTGGAATCCTGCCCTGGGTACTGGGATTTGCTGGTGTTCTGAGCACACCCGGCTCAGCAGTCCTGTTCCAGGTTTGGGTTTCCTATTTGCTGGATCCTTAATTTTTTTTTTACCTTAATAGCCCGAGGTGACTTAATCAGGCCGGTTCTTAAAAAAAACAGCCTTGAATGGCTGAAAATTAAGGGACAGAATGATGATCATCCCAGGAAATGCAATTCCCATTCTACTTTCACAGCATGACCAGCTCAAGCCTCCTTTCAAAAGTTCTTTTTTGTTTTTGTTTTTGTTTTTTTTTAATCCAAAGTATCCCCTAGGTCTCCCCTCTTCACAGCTCGGCAGGGTTAATCCATTGCTGGAATTCAGGGGCTTCTGAACAACAAATGTAACCTTTGGGCTTTTATTATTTTTTTTTTAATTATAATTGGGGGGAAAGAAGGATGTAAAGGTAAGTTTTTCTCAAGGGGTGGCTGATTACTGGATTTGGGGTGGAAGGACCCTGATGTCCAAGTGAAAAGGAAGAGGGCTCTGGCTGGGGGGAGGAGTGTGTAATATTTTTACTGTTTAATTGGGATGTCAGGAGTGACGCTGGTTGTAGTTTCCCCTTGCTCCCTCTGCCCCTCCCTGAATCATCCAGCCCTGAATCACCCTCCTGCTCTGCTGAGATCATCTCCAAGGGGTTGGGGCCAACCCTAGCATCCCTTCAGCAGCCTCTGGAATATAACTGTGGGTTCCTGCCCTGCTTTGATTCCTCCTGCTGAATATTAATTAAAGCTTCCAACTCTGTGGCATCGTCCAGCACAAGTCGAGTCCCTGGGACTGAACCACAGAGGGATGCTTGGATCTGCCCCAGTGAAGCAGGGATCATGTCTCCCTCTCCTCATAGATAATCCAAGCTGGTGGCATTCCTGGGAAGAAATCTGCTCCTTTTTTTCAGCCTGGTTTTATTAAATAAGCCAGGCAGGAGCTGGCTAGAGGGATTTGGGATTTGCTCGATGACTCGCTTTTATCATCCTAAGCAATCAGATCTGGCACAGGAGACCTTTCACCCTTCCTTTAAAAAAAGGGAATTGGTGCTCCCCCCGATGGAGGGAGAGTCTGTCCTGCCCTTTGTGTCAGGCATTTTGGCAGTCCCTTTTCCCCAGGTTTCATCCCACTCACCTAGAAATAACTCCTGAAAACACCTCTGCAGGTGATAATTAATCCGAGGGCTCTGTGGCTGCTCCAGCTAACATTGCCTGGGCTTGCTGGTGCCAGCTTCCTGTCACCCTCGGGCAGTGCCAAGGATCCAAACTGCCCTGGAATGGGACATGTCCAGTGCCAAACCTTCTGGAATGCCACAGGGGTAACTCTGGGGGATGGTGCAGGGGCCAAGGCGTGTTCTGGACCACTTCCCTTGGGTGTTCCCATAGCATTATCCCTGCGCTGCTCCTCAGGCTGGACCATCACAGCTGCAATCCCAAAGCCACTTTTTTTTGTGAATGTGTGTGTGGGTTTGGGGTGAGTTTGAGTGGTTTTTGTTAAATGAGGCCGGTGCTGCTCCTGGCAGGTTGGTTTCCCTCTCCACACTCCCCAGGGAAGTGAGATGCTCTCCACATCTTCCCATGTCATGCTTCCATGATTTCCCACAGTGGGAAATGCACTCCTGGAAAACCTCCCCAAACTGGAGTTGTGGCTGGGTACCAGCAGCAGTAAGTATTTACTTTTTACAAAGCCACACAAAAAGTAGATTATCAGATTAATTAATTAAATGATTAATTGCAGGTCTGAGTGTGAGCATGCAAGTGAGAGCGTCCAGGGCAAGGCCCCACCTGTGGGTGGAGCCCTGCACAGGTAAGGAACAGGGAGTGTTCCTGTGCCTGTGAATAACCAGGGTATTTATTTATAAGGACATATTTCTAAGGGGAAATGGCTTTTCAGCTGTGAGAGAATAGGTTTAGATGGAATATTAGGAAGAAATTCTTCACTGTGAGGGTGGTGAGGTTGCCCAGGGAAGCTGTGACTGCCCCTAGATCCCTGGAAATGTCCAAGGCCTGGTGTGTCCCTGTGGGCCAGGGGTCTCCATGGATCCCCACACTGGGGAGGTGGAGAAGCCTGAGATCCACCCAGAGCTCCCGTGGCAATGGAAAAACCTCACTTTTGCCCTTGAGGACTGGGCTGAGGCTGAGAAACCCTGTGGCTGCAGAAAAATGCCAGCAATTCCTGTCATTTCCCGTGGTCTGGGTGGTGGGAAGCCGGCTGCATCCTCCCCCAGAGCCAGGGCTGCTGTGTCCCCCAGGACACCCCATCCCAAAACCAAAGAGCTCCCTGGCCATATTTTGAAGCTGGACTGGGTCTAAGCAGTCCAGAAGAGCTGGGAAGCAGCACTGTCTCTTTCCCAGACTTACTGGATGTTAAAATCCAGGAAAAATAAAATAAACACTCAAAAAATCCCTGGGTGGGAGCAGAAATCATCAGCTCTGTGGGGGAGGGAAGCTGCTGAGGTGGGATGTGTTTGTACCCCTGTTCTCCAAGGGCAGTGAGGGCATTTTGGCTGCTGTCTTTCCCCCAGAGATTTGAAGGATTTGCTGGAAAAGCCCAGCTTGCGGTGCATGGGGCTCTGGGGAGAGGAGCAATGGTTGGCTCTGCCTCAGTTTCCCCTTCTGAGAAGTGCTCCAGTCTCAGCTCTGGTGCTTTAGACTGGGCTGTGGCTATGGATTTCTCCCAGTAAGGGAGGCTGGGCTGGAGGCTCTGCCCTGATTTTTGGCTCTGTATGGCCCCCAATTAAGGGGCAATAAGAGGGAATATCATCCCCTGATTAAGCCTTCCCCAGGAAGGTTTGGGGGGCCCGAGCTGTGGTGATGATCCAGCTCCTTCCTCTGCACCAGAGCCACTTGTCCCAAGTGCTTTGGCTCCTGATTGGCTCTGGAAATCCTCTCCTGGCAGCCGTGTCCATATTCCTGGAGCACAGGGGAATAAACAAGTCCCTCTGGAGTTCTAGCCACCCACCTGGGCTGGCTTGGTGGGAAGGGTGGACTTTTCCCAGCTCCTGCCTCTGGGTGATCCCAGAGTGTCCTCTGCTGGGCACAGACATGCTTGTCCAGCCCTGGCCCTGCACATTATTTCTCCAAGGGAAAATAAAGAGCAGCATAAATGAGTAAGGGTGAGGAAAGCGAAGGGAGGAAGCAGAGGAGGATACCTGATTTTTTGCTGTTGTTTTTCTTTGGCTATGTTTAAAGTATTTCTGAAATGAAATAAATCATGGGATTATGACTTATTTTGACTTCCTTCCTTTTGGTTTTACTTCCCCTGCACTAGGGGATTTGAGCTGCAATTGGGATTTTTTTTTTTTTTCCAACTGTGCTCCTCTGACCTGAAATCAAAGAGTTTTCCCCTTATCCACGCAGAAAAAGTCACTGGGTTGATCCAGAGCCAGTTTGGAGCAGGGCATTCAGAACTTCCCCTCAAGGACATTTTGAAGAGGGTTTTTTTTTCTGGCATTGGACACTGCTGGGAGCCAGGGATGCTCAGAGAGGACTGAAGCCACTGTGGCTGTGCTGTGACAGCCCTGAGAGGTCTTGCAGGGTCTCCTTTCCAGCTGCACTGCTGTCACCAGAACCTCGGGGACAGCCAGAGCTGTCACCTCAGGAACGTGTGGAGCTGCAGGAGTTGCATTTTCCAAACAGGTCAGCCCTCACACACCATGGGGAGTCTGCACAGCCCAAAGAAAGGTTTCCTTCTGTTTGTGGTGGGCAGGAGCCAGGAAAGGAAAGTGTTGGACAGGATGGGGGTGGGGTTGGTGTCCATGGGATTTGGGCACTGCAGTGGGGACAAGTTGAGGACAGAGACCACCTTGAACTTCACACAGCTTCCTCTGAAATCCCTGCTTTTCCAAACAGCCAGAGAAAAGAGCAGCAGCAGGTACTTGGCAGGACACCTGTGCTGCCCTGATGTACTGGGATCCCCTGGTTTGGAGCCCAGAATATTCACCTGGGAGCTGTGGCAGCCTCAGGATGTCACCTCTAGCAAGGACCAAGTCACCAGGCAGCAGACACAGGAATTAAAGGGGTTTGTGTATCAAGGTGGTTTTACACCATGGGGGATTGGATCTGTCCCTTCTCCAGCTCTTTTTCAATGAACAAATAAGCATCCCCCCAATAACTCTCAAGACAGAAAACAAAGCAGCCTTTATTTTTAGTATTCAGGATTTATTTATAGGGCTGGGGTTTGGGGTCTTTCCCTGAGCATCACTTACAGAGAGCAAATCAGTTGTGGGAGTTTATAAGGAATGCTTACAAAGATGATCTCACCAGCAGGTGAGCTCCAGGCAAAGCATATCTGCCTGATGGGGAATTTGGGGGAAAGGCCAGTGGTTTTCCAGCAGCTTCCCTGCTTGGCTTTCTTCAGGGTCTTGTAAACACACATGAAGATGTGCATCAAGCTTGGTTTGCGCGACAGCAATTGTGAGTGTACAACATTTGCCTCTCTGACAACAGCAGCCACACAGAGATTTCAAACAGAAATCTGACCAGATGGTTCTCCTAAAGTCCTCCAAAATCCTTTCATACCTCTGCTGCAGGTTGAAAGAAAAAGTCACTGAGAGTCCTCTGCACACCCAGAGCTGGAAGCCAGAGGTCTTGGATTTCACACTCAGACCTTCCCAAGTGACTGCAGCACTCCTACACAAGGCATTTTCAACAACCCATCCTTAATTAAAAGGACAAAATTAGATCAGCGGCGGGACAACCCTCACCGTGGTGCTATTTCAAAGGATCCCTATCATTCCTTGACTTGAAAATCACAGTGTTTTATTTATTGCAGTGAATTTTGAGCTGTTCCCTGACCCCGCTGCTGGGCCTGGAGCAAGAGCTTTATCACCTACCACCATTTCCAGGGGCTAGTGGGCCTTGGCTTTGGTGGGCTTCCCCGTCCTGCCCTTCTTGCAGCAGCACCTGCGGCAGCAGCAGAGGCAGCACTTGAAGGAGATGAAGAGGGAGAGGAGCACGATGGCCGCCAGGAAGGCGATGACGTCCAGCGAGTGGTACTGCACCCAGTTGAGGTCGTGGGCAGCGGGGCGCAGGTGAGGGGCCCCCTTGTGCCTCATCACAAACTCCACCCAGTGCACGGCCAGGTCCAGAGGGTGGATGGGTCTGTCCAGGTGCAGGTCAGAGAGGCGCTGGATGTTCTCCTTGTACCTGCAGAAAGAAGGCATTTGGGAGGGGGGCGGTTGGTGCCTTAGGATTTCACCTTTTATGGTTTTTCAGATCCTGTACTGCTTTGGGATGTAACTCTAAAACTCCACAGCTTGTCAGCTGCTGTTCTCCTGTTTTATTCAGGCAAAATAAAAGCCCTGAAACTCAAGGACACCTTATTGCCTCAGGCCCCTAAAAATGTAAACAACAGTGGACTGGGTGGGGGAGCAAACGGGGGGTATATGACTTCATCACCTGAAGCTGTAGTTAGAGGATTATCCCCTGACATGTAAGTGGACCAAACTTATAATTGTCTGAAAAACTTGTGACCATCGTCCATCCTGTGTGTAGCCCCTGGGAGGCTTCTGGCTGCCCAAGGTGTATCTACTGAAAACCTTTAATAAATATCCACTTTATTTTCTCAGACTTGTCTAGCCTCTGTTCTAGGTAGGCACTCCAAGGCATCAGTTTTCTGGCACCCCAGATGGGGCGAGAAAGGCTTCTGGAAAATCCTTGGACCAAAGAAACATATGGCTTGTTTTAAATACCCATTTTTTCTCTTAATCCTGACTAGCCTCTGTTCTAGGTAGCCACTGCAAGGCATCAGTATCACAGGGTGGAGTGTGTTGGAAGGACCTTAAAGCTCATCCCTCATGGGCAGGGACACCTTCCACCAGGCCAGGTTGCTTCAAACCCCATCCATGACACTTCCAGGGATGGGGCAGCCATAGCTTCTCTGGGCTTTTGTGCTACTGAGCCCCTTGAGAAAGGTAATGGCAAAGTTACAGGCCCAGGAAGTGCTGGTTTGGGGTCTCAGCAAAATTTCTAGGGTGAAGGTCTCTGGCTGAAAGGGGTAGAAAAGCTGGCCAGCTTTTCCAGCTCCATTATTATTATTTTTGTTAGTAGTAATGTTATTGCTATTATTGCCATAAAAATTGGGTAGGAAACAAAGTTGCTTTTTCTCAGGAACATGGTGGAGTTTCTTAGTCCTTGTCATCCTCAAATGGGAGCAGGGGAGAGCTCTTATGTCTGAAAGAAATCTCTGCCTTTAAACCCCTTGGGCATGCTGACTGCAGTGCTGTGATGTTCCCTGGGCTTCCTCAGTGCATTCCTGCATGTCCCTCCTGCTCTGTGCTGGGATTGTCCAGCCTTGCCAAGCCAGGCAGCAGCTCTCTGTGCTCACAGAATTCCTCATGACCACTGAGAGGGGGGAAAAATGCCTGAGAAAACTCACCTGTAAGATAAATGAGTGATAAATATGTTTGATAAACCCTCTTCAGGCTCCCCACTGACCTGTGTCACCACAGGTTTGGGAACAAAAGCTGTTTGCTGCTTGTGTCAAAGCCCTCTCTGTCACCACCTTGGCTTTAAGAAAGTGACACATTTTTTTGACAACTTGATGTCTTCCATTGCATTCATAGCCCAAATCCCCTGCTCCCTGCATCCTCCCTTCTCAGCCACTTCTTGTCCTCTAAAGGGTACAGCCTAAAGTTAACCAGAGCGAGCATCAACTTCTCCATGGAAGCAGCTGCTATCAGATCCAAACTTTTGATAAAAGAAGCCATTTAGGAAGAGAAAAATGCCATGTTAAGCTGGAAGTGGACGTGCTGGGGCTACACAGTAAGAAGGGGGAAGGCTGTGCCTCTGGTACTGACTTTTTGTCGTTGATCACTGCTTTCAGGGCGGTGGAAATGTCATTGGAAGTCATCTCCAGGATGTTCAGGGTCAGCCCTGCTCCGCGGGACTCCACTCGCTTGGCGTTGTCCATCTGGTCCCCAAACAGGGGCATCAGCACCATGGGCACTGCATTGCATATTCCCTCATAAACACCATGGGAGCCTCCGTGGGTGATAAAGGCACGAGTCTTGGGGTGGGCTGTGGAAGGAAACACAGGCTTGCTTAGCTCCTGGAATTACTGACTCCCAGCAATATGTCCCTGGGGGAAAAAACATGCACAAAAAAGGGCTGTGGTTGGGATAAATCAAAGATTTGGGCCTGTTGTGAACACCATCCCTCATGGCCAGACTTAGGGATTGGAAGAGGGGTTGTAGACCTCTGTCTTGGTTTTAGGTAATCCTCCAACTTTAGGATTAATCCAGAGCCAGGAGAGGTTAAAAAGGATGTTACCATCAATTAGTTTTTCACCATCTCTTCCATGGTAGTGACGGTCTCTCACAGCTGAACCTGTTCTCTTACCAACAAATGCTCTCCTGGCAACAATTCCACTTTAAAAGCCCAAAGACCTGTCTGGAAGTGCTCCCTTCAGGACCATAAAGTTTCTTTTGAGGGACAAAAACATAGCTGGGTGTTGAGACTGCTTAGTCATACATAAAGACTCCCATCTTTGGTACTGAAGTGTAGGAAAACCTTTTCAAGCAGAGTTGTTTCATAATTTTGCGATTCCCAGCTAAGTTCCTAAAGGACAAGCCCTGGCTACAACAGCAAAGGCTGCGAGGAAGGTTTGTGCTCCACAGTGATGGGTCAGGAGATGATAACTCACACCTGACCCACAGATGATGCCCTTGGGGCCTCACAAGAGCAGCCCTGGAGCACCAGCACCACCATGGTGTGTCACACCTACCCAGGAGGTCATTCTGAGGCAGCCACTTGACGAGCTTCACGTTTTTGGGCAGGTTGGGGAGTTCCTTGCCCGTGTAGCGCCAGAAGACCTGGCAAGGGAAGCAAAGCCCACATCAGATCCCGGCAGGAGAAGGGAGGGAGGACCTGAGAACAGCGTGGAGCTGCTCTGCTGGAAGGGGAAGAGGGAATTGATACCGTCTGAGGGACTGTTCCCAAGGCCTCCGCAATTTCCATGGCTTTCTTCATGGGAATCTCGGACACCATGGAGCCCAGCGAGAAGACAACGATGCCGTGTTCTCCAGAGGCATTCACCATGGCTTCAAAGTCCTGCCAAAGGAAAGCAAGCCTTTAGTCAAAGCCCTTTCTCTTGCCAGAGCTGGAATTGCTGCCACATTCCCACAAAACTCCCTGGAAAAGCAACAGAACAAGCAGTGAGCGCAACAAAATTAGGACCAGGAAAATGAGTTGTTATTGACAGTTCTGCATCCAAAGCAGCACAGCCAGCAGGTCCAAGGACGGGATTCTCCCTCTCTCCTGAGACCACACCTGGAATCCTGCATCCAGCTCCAGGGCCATCAACATGAGAATGACACGGGTCTGTTGGAGCAAGTCCACAGGAGAACCATGGAGCTGACAAGGAGACAGGAGCACCTCCCCTATGGCGACAGGCTGAGACACTGGGGTTGTTCAGTCTGGACCACAGAAGATTTTTGTGTGGAGACCTCAGAACCCCTTTTCTGTGCCTGAAGAGGCCCAGAAGCAAGCTGAAGAAGGACCCTTTGTGAGGAACTGGAGTGATGGGACAGGGACTAATGGGTTCAAACCAAAAGAGGAAATTCATGTTAGATATCAGGAAGAAATCCTTCCCTGTGAGGGTGGTGAGTCCCTGGCACAGGGTGCCCAGAGAAGCTGTGACTGCCCTTGGATCCCTGGAAGTGTCCAAGGGGAGGATGGATGGGGCTTGGAACCACCTGGGATAGTGGAAGGTGTCCCTGCCCATGGCAGGGGCTGGGAGCTGGATGGCCTTCCAGTCCAACCTGCTCTATGATCCTAAAGAAAATTAGTCTTGGGGAAGTAAAAATGGGCACATTTAACCCAAGCCTGGATTCAGAGCTGATGTTCTTTTCAGGCCACGGAGCTGCAAGAGAGAATTAAAACCCTGGAAGAGAGTTCTGACAGCAGGTAACTCAAATTTCTAATATCTGGATTTATTGTATCTGCTTTGGGTATGATAACACTGAACTGCTGCCAGTTTTGTCTCTCTTTTGTTTGAGCGATTTAAATAATAGAAGGAGATCTAGCGCTGGAATCCAGGAACAAAAGGATTCCAATGAAGCAGAAAAAAACAGCCCAAGGCTGGAGCAAAAATTCTTTGAAATAGAAAGTTGTTTGGTTGAGCCAAGGAAGGAAAGGCAAAACTGGAGGAAATTATTGCAGGCATCAGAGTTGAATAAGGGGAATACAATGAACTAAATGTTCCTGTAAGTCTGGCAATTGCCGTGTTATCTCTGGGATCTGAGGGGATAACCAGAGAGCCATGGAACGCTTTGGGTTGGAAGGGACTTTAAAGATTGTCTCATTCCAACCCCCTGCCCTGGGCAGGGACAGCAGAGACTGACTATGTCAGTTTATGCTCTTTTCCATATTTTTGTGGCTGTGTCGAGCCATATTTAATACTGTTTCTATTCTGTGGGACATCAGTTTTACTTTGGTTTTTTTAGATGTTTTTGAGTTCCAAGGTCTGACTTTCCACTATGAGAAAACTCTTTGTAGCCCTGCTTTGGCAATATGCAGATTATTTTAGTAGTGGTTTTAATCAGCACCTGCTCATACTTTTACAAAAACTGAAGAATCATGGAAAAATAAGAGAATTAGGAGGATTTCTTGAAGCAGGAGATATCCCAAACTGAGGAATTTTGGCACAGTTGAAGCAAATATAGTTACAGTACAGAGTATAGTAAAATACAGTTACAGTACAGAGTATTTTACACAGAAGTGACACAAGGTGCTGCTTCACTGGTGGTGGGGATTTCATTCAGGCCTGCCTGAACTGTCTGAAGTTCATGGAACATCCTCGGTTGGAAGGGACCCACAAGGATCATGGAGTCCAGCCCCTGGCCCTGCACAGACACCCCAACAATCCAATCCCACCCTGTGCATCCCTGGGAGCATTGTTAAACTCTCCTGGAGCTCTGGCAGCCTCAGGGCTGTGCCCATTCCCTGGGAAGTCTCTTCAGTGCCCCAGCACCCTCTGGGAGAAGAACCTTTTCCTGATCTCCAGCCTGAGCCTGCCCTGAAACAGCTCCAGCTGCTCCCTTGGGTGCTGTCCTGGCCACAGAGAGCAGAGATTGGAGCTGTTCTTCCACTGTCCCTCTTAAGGAAGCTGTAGACAGGAAAAAGGAAAAGGGAATGGAAACAGACAGGAAAAATTGGAAAAGAAAAAGCCTTCTTCTTTTTTTTTTTTTTTTTTTTTTTTTTTTTAAATGCAGGTTTCACTGGGAATGCAGAGGTGTCCCACAAACTAACTTTTCCCTCATTGCTCAAGGGATGCAGCGGTGCAAAATGCATTCCCAGCCGCTTTCACCTGGCATCATTTACTCCAGCCTGGGAGCTCCATCTCCTGGAGAGAGCTCACAGTGCACCCACAGCTAAACGGAATAGACGGGAACTAACCTGGGATAATTTGTTTTCCCGAGTGCAGCCTATGCCTCCGACCAGGACCATGTTGGGCATGAGTGGCCTGGGATACTCAAAGACAAAGTCATATTTCATGAGCCAAACAGCGGCGTGGCTGAACAGCTCGGGCACGGTCGCCTCCCGCCGCAGGAACTCCCGGATCAAGGGATCATAGGGGGAATAAAGGACAGAGCAGGCCAGGGAGCTGCCCAGGGTGGCCAGGAGGTTGCCCAGGCGCTGCCGGAAGGACATGCGGTCTGTGGAGCGCGTGAAGAACCGCGGGACGTAGGAGGGAGGGCTGGGACACATTGTGGCCTGGAATTCCAGGCTGCACGGCAGCCCTCGCAGGAAATACACGGAGGGCAGGGACAGATGTTCTGCCAATATCTGCCCACACGGGAAGAAGGGATCCATAAACACAGCATCAAATTTGCTTCCCTCGAGGTATTGGATCAGCTCTTTTTCAGACAGGAGACGCTTGCAGGAATCCAAGAACATGCTTGTAAAATTGGCGATTTTGGAGAGTTTTTCCAAGAAGGGCTGAGGTGTGAAGCTCCTGTGGCCCATCTGTTTAAACTCCGCCTCCACAAACTCCTTGGTGTAGGACACAGGGTAGGTTTTCAAGGTGTAAATTGGGGATGAATGGATCCGCAAATTTATCTCCGGCGCAACCACCACGATTTCGTGTCCCCTGTCCCTGAGCTTCTCCACAACCGGGCGCATGCTGAGCCAGTGGCTGCCATCGATGGGTATGACCAAGAGCTTCCCACCTTCACCAGGGGCCCACAGCAGCAGGAAAAACACAGCCCAAGATGCAAGAGAAAGGACTCCTGGCTTTGGAGAAACCATTTCCCTGGTGCCGCTAACGAAGTTTTAAACGGTGGTGGAACTGCAGCCAGGGATGAGGAATGAATCAGGGGGTGCTTTCCACTTGAATTTTAACTATGGTGGGTTTTTAATTTTTAACAGACAGAAATTGGGGTAATTTTTAACTGTAGGTAAATATTGGGTTTATCATCTGTGTGCAGGGGGAAGGCTTTCAGTGAGTGGGTGCCGCAAGGTGAAGCTGAATGTTCGAATTGACACCAGGAGGGAGGAGTGACCAACAGCCTGTGGGGCTGAGAGGTTGCGTGAGAGCCATGAATGGGACTGAGCCAGCAATCACTACAGCATTAACATCCAGTTAATGATCAACCCTCTGCCTTGAGTCCACTGCACTGATTGGACATGGAACACAGCACACATCTGATCTTTGGATTGCTTTGTGCCCCCGAGCGTAACCAAGAAGCAAAGATTGACAGAGGTTTGACATAGAGTGGGTTGTAAAGGTGTATCTCCAGATTTGTTGCTCTATCACAGCAGTTATCAAAGTGAAAGTCCTGAATTTACAGCAGTAAAGTGTTGCAAGCTGAGCAATACCTCCTGCTGTTGCAACACCACAATGGCCTGAAAGCAGGGATATCTGCACTATTTGTACACCACGAGGGGAATCTGAACAAAGGACAGTAGTTACAATCCTGAAGGCTTCTTTTCCCAACCATCCTCTTATTTGCTGTCTTGCACTGCTGCTTGCACAAACCCAGAGGCAACAGAGTTCCCTCTGCAGTCTTTGCACAGTCCTGGTTTTGGGTAGTTGGCACACATGGAATCAAGGAATATCCTCAGTTAGAAAATCCTGACCACCAGGATCATTGATGGAATCCCTGTCCTTGCACAGACACGCCAACAATCCCACCCTGGTCATCCTTGGAGCACTGTCCAAACTCTCCTGGAGCTCTGGCAGCCTCGGGGCTGTGCTCATTCCCTGGGGAGCCTGGTCAGTGTCCCAGCACCCTCTGAGGGAAGAACCTTTTCCTGATCTCCAGCCTCAACCTCCCCTGATGTTCTGTGCTTCACCCAGCTTCATGTACAGTGGCACAGCAAAAGTGCCTGGGTATATCCACAGAATTAATTCTATATTTCCAATTTTTGTCCAGCCAAGTCTCCTGCAATTAACTGGTATTCCACATGCCTTAGGGATATTAAATCCTCTGACCTAAGAGTTATTTTGTCATTTACCTGGATATAGAGCATGTCACGAGTGATGGTGACAACTCGACCTAAGCTCTCCTGGAGAGAAACCCTTCAGCAAGCCTTGTGATCAGCTCAAAGTCTAATATTCCCTCTCCCATGCCATCCTGTGATTTGATCACACCCTGCCTCAAGCACAAACATCACTCCAGGAAACACTTAAAAAAGAAAGCACATCTTGAACAAACACCAACACCACCCTCACGGT